>NC_047671.1:54582152-54899652 GCF_011762505.2 Arvicanthis niloticus | reverse complement strand
AAAAATGTTTTAAATGTGGAGATCCAGGTCATTTTAAAAACGACTGTCCCAAGAGAAAAGGTGTGAGCAATCAATCAGGTCTCGCAATGGAAAATTGTTCATGGTACAAGAAAGGTTATCCTTTGGCTAGTGAGTACAGATCTAAAACAGATAATCAGGGCCGTCCTTTGTTGGGAAACGAGTTTTGGGGCCAGCCCTAGGCCCCCAAGAATCCACAGCCAACAGCTTATGGGGCCATGAAGCTGTTGCCAAACCTGGAAAATCTATTTCAGAACTTATTAGAGCAACTCCAGGAAGTGCAGGACTGGACCTCAGTTCCACGACTTATACAGTGCCGACTCCGGAGATGGGAGTCCGGATGCTTCCCACAGGAGTTTTTGGGCCTTTGCCTCCAGGGACATGGGGATTACTTTTGGGCCAAAGCAGCAGTATTGTAAACGGATTGCAAATTTATCCAGGAGTTATTGATAGCAATTATGAAGGAGAAATTAAGATCATGGCTGCTTCCCTCCAGGGTGTTATAACTGTGCCTGCTGACAAAAGAATTGCTCAGCTTGTCTTGGTTCCATTGCATCCGCTCCCTACCAAGTTTGTTAAGAATGAGAGAGGACAGGATTGCTTTGGTTCTTCTGATGTGTATTGGGTTCAATCTATTACTAATAAGAGACCTACTCTTAAGTTAATAATTGAAGGAAAGAGTTTTGAGGGTCTCATGGATTCGGGAGCTGACATTACGATCCTAAGAGGACAGGACTGGCCTTCAGCTTGGCCTTTGTCTGATACACTCACTCAGCTTCAGGGAATTGGTTATGCCAATAACCCGAAACGGAGTTCTAAACTCCTAAATTGGAGAGATGAAGAGGGCAATTCAGGACAAATTCAGCCCTATGTGATGCCGAATTTGCCTGTCACCCTCTGGGGAAGAGATCTTTTGTCACAGATGGGTATTATGATGTGTAGTCCTAGTGAAATTGTGAAGAAACAAATGTTAAAACAAGGATTTTTGCCTGGCCAAGGACTAGGAAAAGAAGGGCAAGCAAGGTATTAAGACTTTTGAAGTACCTGAGCCTCATTCTGACAATAGAGGTTTGGGGTATTTTCCATAATGGCCATGGTCTTGCCTGCATCCCATGCTGATAAAATTCAATGGCTTAATAATGTCCCAGTGTGGGTTGATCAGTGGTCATTGTCTAAAGAAAAAATAGAAGCCGATTCATTGCTTGTGCAGGAGCAATTAGAGGCAGAACATATAGTAGAATCTCAGTCGCCTTGGAACACTCCAATATTTGTTATAAAGAAAAAATCTGGAAAATGGCGGTTGTTACAAGATTTAAGAAAGGTTAATGAAACCATGGTACCTATGGGAGCTCTACAATCTGGGCTGCCATCTCCAGTGGCTATTCCTAAAGGGTTTCATAAAATAATAGTAGATTTAAAGGATTGTTTTTTCACCATTCCTTTGCATCCTCGGGATTGCAAAAGATTTGCTTTCAGTGTTCTTTTTGTTAATTTTAAGGAGCCGATGAAAAGGTATCAATGGGTAGTTCTGCCTCAGGGCATGGCTAATAGTCCTACATTATGTCAAAAATGTGTAACACAAGCCATTGAGCCTGTAAGACGGCAATGGCCAATGATGTACATCTGTCATTACACAGATGATATTCTTTTAGGAGGGAAAGATCCTCAGGACTTACTTTTATGTTACAGAGATTTACAATAGGCATTAGCTGATAAAGGATTGCAGATAGCTCCTGAAAAGGTACAAACTCAGGAGCCTTATAATTACTTAGGCTTCAGGCTTACAGATCAGGCTGCTTGACTCCAGAAAATAATTACCCACAGGGACAGTTTAAAAACTCTAAATGATTTCCAAAAGTTGCTAGGCGATATCAATTGGCTTTGTCCCTATTTAAAGCTTACAACAGGGAAATTGAAACCTTTATTTGATGTCCTCAAAGGAAGTGCTGATCCTACCTCCCCTCGATCCTTAAACCCAGAAGGATTGCTGGCATTACCACGAGTAGAAAGAGCCATTGAGGAACAATTTGTCACTTACATAGATTATTTCTTGCCTTTGCATTTGTTAATTTTTAATACAACTTATACTCCTACAGGATTGTTGTGGCAAAAGGCTCCACTCATGTGGATACATTCAAAGATATCCCCTAAATGTAACATCCTATCGTATTATGAGGCGGTAGCCCATATGATTGTACTTGGAAGAAAACAGGCATTGACTTATTTTGGCAAAGAGCCAGATGTCATTATTCAGCCTTTTAATGCAGACCAGAATACTTGGTTAAAGCAATATAGTACAGATTGGTTGCTTGCTCAAATAGGATTTAATGGCATTATAGAAAATCATTATCCTCCAGATAAATTGATACAGTTTCTAAATGTACATGAGGTTATATTTCCTAACATGACTTCTTTGCAGCCTTTACATAATGCTCTTTTAATCTTTACTGATGGGTCCTCTAAAGGACGAGCAGGGTACCTCTTAAATAATCAACAGGTAGTCATAGAGACGCCTGGACTCTCTGCTCAACTAGCAGAACTGACAGTAGTTCTAAATGTTTTTTAACTGGTAAACGATGCTTTTAATCTTTTTACTGATAGCCTATATGTGGCTCAGTCTGTACCTTTGTTAGAAACTTGTGGTATATTGCAATTCAACACTCCAGCTGGATCTTTGTTTCCTTGACTACAAAACCCCTTTCTTACCAGGAAAAACCCCTTTTATATTGGCCATATAAGAGCTCACTCTGGCCTTCTTGGACCTTTAGCTGCAGGCAATGATCATATTGACAGAGCTTTAATAGGAGAAGCCTTAATTTTGGATCCTGTTGCTTTGGCTAGACGAGATCATAATAAATTTCATCTCTCTTGTCACACTTTAAGGCTCTGACATAAGATCACTAAGGAGCAGGCTAAAATGATTGTAAAACAGTGTCCTAACTGTCTTATTTTATCTCCAGCTCCCCATTAGGGGTTAATCCAAGAGGCCTTTTGCCTACATATTTGGCAAATGGATGTAACTCATTATGCAGAATTTGGAAAATTGAAATATATACATGTCTGTATTGACACTTGCTCAGGATTCCTTTTTGCTTCTCTACATTCAGGAGGAGCCTCTAGAAATGCAATTGATCATTGCTTACAAGCTTTTAATGCTATGGGATTGCCTAAAGTCCTCAAAATGGACAAGGGGCCAGCCTATACTGGAAACAACTTTATATCATTTTGTAAGTAATTTGGCATTGAACATAAAACTGGAATTCCTTATAACCCAATGGGACAAGGAATTGTTGAATTGAAAGGACTCAAAGGGGGATTCTCACTCAAGTCTCAGGACGGCGCCCACCCAAAAAACTCACGAGAGACCAACTTGATGTAAACACATGAGGCAGTGTTATATCAGAGCTCTGGGCCAGTCCATATCTCCATATCTCACATAGGAGATAGAGGGACTGACCTCGAGGCTCTAAGAATTAGGACTTATATAGCCAAGGGGTGGGGGGATTGGGAGATTTTTACGTGGGTACACACGATTGGTTGTTTTACATCAGCAGACTGTACCAGTCTAAGTTAGCATAGTATCTAGTTAATTGCAGTTTCTTGGACCTTGAGAAGACCTCAAGGGGAGGGGGAAAGGGTCTGGAGGAACACCAGATGGCCCATTACTCACTTGGACATCTCTCTGTTCTTCTAAGGATGTCCTTGTATACTTTTTATCTATGTGTCTGGCCAAGTCCTTGGGAGGCTCAACAGGCCTTCGTCCTTGGTCCTATAACTCTATATTTTCTGTAACTAATTAATTGGGCCCAAACCTGCTGACAGGCATTTTTAACTATTTAGGTTAGGAAAAGGAATCACAGGGCCCTGCTATTTTATTAGTTTGGGCCTATTTCAAAATTTTCTTTCAGAATGTGCACATCACACTTTAAAAAATTGGCTTGTTAAAACTAGAAAGGGGGAATTATACCCCCCCCAAGGTCACCAAAAGCACACCTTGCTTTTGTTTTATTTGTTTTAAATTTTCTGCAAACTGATGCTAAGGGTCAGTCTGCAGTGGATCGTCACTGGCATCCAGTTACTTCCAGCTCATTTGCCAGGATCTTGTGGAGAGACTCATTAATTAATACTTGGAATGGTCCTGACCCTGTTTTAATTTGGGGCCGTGGCTCAGTCTGTATTTTTTCAGACAAAGAGAATGGAGCCCGATGGCTACCTGAAAGATTGGTCCATCAAGTGGACATGGATCTTGAGCCTAATAATTATGATTCTAATGGTGAAGATGGCTCAAAAACAGCCAGCTGATTTAACTTGATTTAACAGTCTCCACTCTTGCTGGAGAGCAAATAATTGTTCTTAAGCCACCCACCTGGTGGCCAGACCTGTGTCTGAACCCTGATAATTAGCAGTTGAATGAGATACTGGAATACTTCCACTTCCAAGACTTGCTCGGATAATTCTTTTGCTTTTAACCTCTGAACCTTGTATTTTAAGCAGGTTGATTACCCTCACAAAGGATCGCCTTCAGCAAGCTCAGCCACCTCCTCCTGGCAGTTACACATCATGGTGAAGAATTGCAGCTAGGCCACTCCCACAGGTTCCTTGGTCTGAATGTGGTCTGGTTCTAAAAGAGTGTGCCAATGATGGCCGGATAGTCAATGATGGGTAAGAGTGTATTGAGCTCCTATAAACCTAAGGCAGAGGCATACATCAATATGCTATGTATGATTTCCTGGATGATGGGTAATTATAGGAGCAATATAAATGCCGACCTAAGCCAGGCACGGTTGCCCGGCCACTTGAGACACTAGACGGGATGAAATATTGTGCCCCACCCAGTTATTGGCACTGCCATCTTAAAAAGTTAAGGGGGGAACTGTACCCTTCCCCCAAGCTGCTAGCTTGTCAGGCTGAGCAGGTCAGAACACACTGTTTACCACTAAAGACCTAATAACAAAGGACCTGGGAAGCTGCCTGCATTGGAGACCCGAAGTCTGCCACAGGAGTTGAGTTGAATAGATTGCCTGCTGAGCTTGCTTGATACACCTCAGCCTGTGATTAAGGATGCATACCCCTCACCCACACTGCTGAGCTGAAGTGCTGAAGAGACTCTTCTTGTGGGGGTGGGGTCTCCCCCTTTTTATTTGATGGTCTTACATTAAACTTTGAGCCTTGATCAGAGAACTTTGTCCTAGCGTCATCTCTTTCCGCCCTTCTCCCATCCTCAGCCTCTCTTGCAGGTGAACCCGGTTCAACTGTTGCTGCTGGAGGCAACAAGTGGTTAGTTGTGAGCATCCACCTCTGTATATGTCAGACTCTGGCAGACCTCTAAGGAGACAGCTATATCAGGCTCTTGTCAGCATGCACTTCCTGACATCCACATCAGCATCTACCTTTGGTGACTGCACATGGGATGGATACCTAGGTGGAATGGTCTCCAGATGGCCCCTCCTTTAGTTTCTGTCCCACACTTTGTCTCCATATTTGCTCCCTTGAGTACTTTGTTACTCCTTCTAAGTAGGACCGAGGCATCCACACTTGGTCTTCCTTCTTCATGAGCTTTATGTGGTCTGTGAGTTGAATCTTGGCTATTTCAAGCTTTTGGGCTAATATCCACTTATCAGTGAGTAAATACCATGTGTGTTCTTTGGTGATTGGGTTACCTCACTCAGGATATTTTCTAGTTCCATCCATTTACCTAAGAATTTCTTGAATTCATTATTTTAATAGCCGAGTGTGTAATAGCCACTGTGTAAATATACCACTTTTTTTTTTTTTTTTTTTTTTTTTTTGTATCCATTCCTCTGTTGAAGGACATCTGAGTTCTTTCCAGCTTCTGGCTATTATAAATAAGGCTGCTATGAACATAGTGAAGCATATGTCCTTGTTATATGTTGGAGCATCTTCTGGGTATATGCCCAGGAGTGGTATAAATGGGTCCTCAGGTAATGAATACTATGTCCAATTTTCTGAGGAACTGCCAGACTGATTTCCAGAGTGGTTGTACCAGCTTGCAATCCCACCAACAATGGAGGAGTGTTCCTCTTTCTCCACATCCTCGCCAGCATCTATTATCACCTGAGTTTTTGATCTTAGCCATTTTGACTGGTGTGAGATGGTATCTCAAGGTTGTTTTGATTTGCATTTCCCTGATGACTAAGGATGTTGAGCATTTCTTAAGGTGCTTTTTAACCATTCAAATTTTCTCAGTTGAGAATTCTTTGTTTATCTCTGTACCCCATTTTTCTAAATAGGGTTATTTGGTTGTCTGGAATCTAATTTCTTGAGTTCTTTGTATATATTGGATATTAGCCCTTATTGGATGTAGGATTGGTAATGATCTTTTCCCAATCTGTTTGTGGCCATTTTGTCCTATTGATAGTGCCTTTTGCCTTACAGAAGCTTTGCAATTTTATGAGGTCCTATTTGTCAATTCTTGATCTTAGAGCATAAGCCATTGGTGTTCTGTTGAGGAACTTTTCCCCTGTGCCTAGGTATTCGAGGGTCTTCCCCACCTTCTCCTCTGTTAGTTTCAGTGTATCTGGTTTTATGTGAAGGTCCTTTATCCACTTGGACTTGAGCTTTGTACAAGGGGATAAGAATGGAATGATTTGCATTCTTCTACATGCTGACCTCCAGTTGAACCAGCACCATTTGTTGAAAATGCTGTCCTTTTTCCACTGGATGGTTTTAGCTCCTTTGTCAAAGATCAAGTGACCATAGGTGTGTGGGCTCATTTCTGGGTCTTCAGTTCTATTCCATTGATCTTCCTGCCTGTCTCTGTACCAATACCATGCAGTTTTTACTACTATTGCCCTGTAGTATAGGTTGAGGTCAGGGATGGTGATTCCCCCAGATGTTCTTCTGTTGTTGAGAATAGTTCTCGCTATCCTGGGTTTTTTGTTGTTAGAAATGAATTTGCAAATTGCTCTTTCTATCTCTATGAAGAATTGATTTGGAATTTTGATGGGTATTGCATTGAATCTATAGATTGCTTTTGGCAAGATGGCCATTTTTACTAAATTAATCCTGCCAATCCATGAGCATGGGAGTTCTTTCCATCTTCTGAGATCTGCTTCAATTTCTTTCTTCAGAGATTTGAAGTTCTTGTGTACAGATCTTTTACTTGCTTGGTTAGATTCACTCCAAGATATTTTACATTATTTGTGACTATTGTGAAGTGTGTCATTTCCCTAATTTCTTTCTCAGCCTGTTTATCCTTTGAGTAGAGGAAGGCTACTGATTTGTTTGAGTGAATTTTATATCCAGCCACTTTACTGAAGTTGCTTATCAGGTTTAGGAGTTCTCTGGTAGAAGTTTTGGGGTCACTTAAGTATACTATCATATCATCTGCAAATAGTGAAATTTTTATTTCTTCCTTTCCAATTTGTATCCCCTTTGACCTCCTTTTGTTGTCTAATTGCTCTGGCTAGGACTTCCAGTACTATATTGAATAGGTAAGGTGAGAGTGGGCAGCCTTGTCTAGTCCTTGATCTTAGTGGGATTGCTTCAAGTTTCTCTCCATTTATTTTGATGTTGGCTACTGGCTTGCTGTATATTGCTTTTACTATGTTTAGGTATGGGCCTTGAATTCCTGATCTTTCCAAGACTTTTACCATGAAGGGATGTTAAATTGTGTCAAATGCTTTCTCAGCATCTAGTGAGATGATCATGTGGTTTTTTTCTTAGAGTTTGTTTATTTAGTGGATTACATTGATGGGTTTCTAAATATTGAACCATCCCTGCATTCCTGGGAAAAAGCCTACTTGATTATGATGGATGATTGTTTTGATGTATTCTTGGATTCAGTTTGTGAGAATGTTATTGAGTATTTTTGCATCAATATTCATAAGAGAGATTGGTCTGAAGTTCTCTTTCTTTGTGAGGTTTAGATATGAGCATAATTGTAGCTTCATAGAATGAATTGGGTGGTGTTTCTTCTGTTTCTATTCTGTGGAATAGTTTGAATAGAATTTGTATTAGTTCTTCCTGGAAGATCTGATAGAATTCTGCACTAAAACCATCTGGTCTCAGACTTTTTTTGGTGGGGAGACTTTTAATGATTGCTTCTATATCTTTAGGGGTTATGGGACTGTTTAGATGGTTTATCTTATTCTGATTTAATTTTGGTACCTAGTATCTGTCTAGAAAATTGTCCATTTCATCCAGATTTTCCAATTTTGTTGAGTATATGCCTTTGTAGTAGGATCTGGTGATTTTTGAAATTTTCTCAATTTCTGTTATGTCTCCCTCTTCAGTTCTGATTTTATTTATTTGGATTCTGTCTCTGTGCCTGTTGGTTAGTGTGGCTAAGGGTTTATCTATCTTGTTGATTTTCTCAAAGAACCAGCTCCTGGTTTTGTTGATATTTTGTATAGTTCTTTCTGTTTCTACTTGATTGATTTCATCCCTGAGTTTGATTATTTCCTGCTGTCTACTACTCTTGGGTGTATTTGCTTCTTTTTGTTCTAATGCTTTCAGGCATGCTGTCAAGTTGTTAGTGTATGCTGTCTCCAGTTTCTTTTTGTAGGCACTTAGAACTATGAGTTTTCCTCTTACTACTGCTTTCATGGAGTCCCACAAGTTTTGGTATGATGTGTCTTCATTTTCATTAAATTCTAAAAAGTCCTTAATTTCTTTATTTCTTCCTTGACCAAGTCATCATTGAGTAGAGCATTGTTCAGTTTCCATGTGTATGTGGGCCAAAAGCTGGAAAGAACCCAGATGTCCTTCAAAAGAGGAATGGATACAGAAAATGTGGTCCATTTATACAGTGGAGTACTACTTAGCTTTTAAAAACAATGAATTCATGAAATTCTTAGTCAAATGGATGGAACTAGAAAATATCATCCTGAATGAGGTAACCCAATCACAAAAGAACACACATGGTATGCACTCACTAATAAGTGGATATTAGCCCAAAAGCTAGAAATCCTCAAGGCACAACTCTCAGATTATATGAAGCTTAAGAAGAAGGAAGACCAAAGTGTGGGTGCTTCAGTTGTTCTTAGAAGGAGTAACAAAATACCCACAGGAGGAAATATGGAGACAAAGTGTGTAGCAGAGACTTGAGGAGGGGCCATCTTGAGACTGTCCAACATGGGGATTCAGTCCATGTACAGTCACCAAACGCAGACACTGTTGTGGATACCAGGAAGTGCATGCTGACAGGAGCCTGATTTAGCTGTCTCCTGAGAGTCTCTGCCAGAGTCTGACATATACAGATGCTTGTAGCCAACCATTGAACTGATAAAGGGGTTCCTGATGGAGGAGTTAGAGAGAAGACTGAAGGGGCTAAAGGGTTTTGTGGCCCCATGGGGAGAGCAATGATACCAACTAACCAGAGCTCCCAGGGTCTAAACAGTATGCCTGGAAACACACATGGAGGGACCCATGGCTCCAGCTGTATATGTAGGGGAGGATGGCCTTGTTGGGCATTGGTGGGAGAGAAGATCCTTGGTCCCATAAAGGCTGGATGCCCCATTGTGGGGGAATGTGCATGTTGGGGGCACACTCTCATAGAAGCAGGAGGAGGAGGCATGGGATAGGAGGTTTTGGGGGGGGGATGAGGAAAGGGGTAACATCTGAAATGCAAATCAATAAAATATTCAATTAAAAAAAGAAATGCTGAAAAGTCAAAGCTTTTAATTTGTATACTGATAGCCAATACATAGCTCATGGTTTACAATTACTTGAAATGGTTCCTTCTTTAGATACTGCTAATTCTCTAATTTTGCAATTACTTATGTAAATACAACTCAATTTAAGAGAACTTACTGTTCCTTAACTTTACAGGTAGGACATTTAAGACCTCATACTGGATTGCTTGGACCCCTTAGGGCAATGCCACAGCAGATTTGTATACCAGGCTAATTATAAGTCTTACACAGGAACAGTTAGTTAGCCAAACAATCTTATTCTTTACATCATCAAAATAGTAATAGCTTGAGACAACAATTTGGTATTTCTAGAGAATGTGCACGTCAAATTGTAGAGACTTGTCCTGAATGTCCTCAGCTTCTACCTGCACCACATAATGGTGTTAATCCTCGAGGACTCATACCTAATCAATTATATTGAGTGGATGTTACTCATATTTCTGATTTTGGACAATTAAAAGATGTACATGTGACTATTGACACCCTCTCAGGCTTTCTAGTTGCAACTGCTTTAACAGGAGAAGCAACTAAAAATGTGATTAGTTATTGCTTACATTGTCTTTCTATTCTGGCTGTTCTAGATCAGATTAAAACAGATAATGGAACTGGATAGTGCAGTCGAGCATTTGAGACATTTTGTCATCAATTTATTATTACCCATATTACTGGAATTTCTTATAATCCTCAAGGACAAGATATTGAGGAACAGGCCCATGAAACTTTAAAACAATATCTTCATAAAATAAAAAAAGGGGAATGTATATCCCCATATTCCACAGATTTATTTAAATCATGTTCTTTTTTTTTTTTTTAATTTTTAAAAATTTGGATGCCAAAAAACTTTCTGCTGTCTATGGCACCCTACAACTAGGCATACTTATGCCTATGTGAAAAGGAAGGACCCACTTACTGGCATGTGGGATGATCCCAATCATGTATTTAATATGGGGAAGAGGGCATGTTTGTGTTTTTTTTCTGCAGGATGCTACAAGAGCATGGTGGCTTCCAGAGTGATTGGTGAGACATGCTGGTTCTGGGACAAAGAATGATGCTGACTTGTGAGTTTGCTGAGTGTCCTGACAATTGTGACTGGGAAGCTGTATTGGACATATCTTCCTGACCCACCTTTGCTTGCCTATATCCCAGGTGAGACAAGCTGTCTTGCCTCAAGTTTTTAGACTTTGTGGGACAGCGAATTAAAAAGTTAAGTTATAATGACTCTTGTATTTTTCTTAAATGTGATCAGTTATTTGGACTCAATCATGGACTGGTCTAGAAATCAATACAATATTGGAAATAGCAGTCTTCATTTGGAAGGCTTGTTCTGGAGATTTTCAGAGACATATTTGGAAGTTAGCTGCAGTTCTCTTACGATGTTATATTAGCAAGAGATAAGTTGGGATAGGATCTGGATTTCAAACTAGTGTTAGTGTATGTGTTAAGTCTCTTTTAATTGTCATGTTAAAATTACTTTTGTTTCTTCTACAGTATTTAATGTAAGTTGTATTGACTGTACACTTTCTAATTGGGTTAGTGTCTTGAACCTGGCATGTCTATTACAGGGATCTATCAACCAGCTTTTGTTTTATTGCCCTGAGTATCACAGAACCTTAGTATTCTGAAAAAAGCTTGCAAGTATTGGGAGAAGTGAGTTAGGCTTTAAACAGAAGCAAGAGGGTAGTGGGCCTGATTATTGCTGGTATAACAGCTTTAATTACATTAATTGCTAGCACCACTGCTTCTGCAATTGCTTTGACACAAGAAGTTAAGACAGTGACTTTTGTTAATCATTTAGCAAAAAATGTTACTAATGTGTTGACTATACAAGAGGATTTAGATAGGTGTTTGGAACAACAGATTGATGCTCTTTATCCTATTCAAATTATTGGAAGGAAGTTCAGAGTTTAAGAGTAAGGAGCCATCTTGAGTGTCATGCCAATTACCAATGGATTTGTGTTACTTTTAAAATTTACAATGATAGTCATTATAATTAGGAAAATGTTTAAAGACACTTGCAGGGTATTTGGCATAATTCTCTGGATGTTTTAACTTTGCTAGTGAGATTATGAGTTTAAAGAATGCTGCTCTGCTGAGCTTTGATGTTGCTGATAAAATTATTCGTGGCTTAAGGTCAGTATTTCCATTTTGGTCAAGCTTTAAGAATGGCATATATAGCTTGATTAATCATGCTAGCCCTTCTTGTCCTGGGAATACTTTTATTCCTGCCCATCATGTAAAGCTTGTCTTTAACAACATCAACATGTTGGCAGCCAAAGTACATGGCTTGAAACTGAAAATGGACCCCCAGGCAGAGTTATTAGTTTAACAGGCTGGCAAGCCAAGGAAGGGTAAGAATCTGCACAGAGCCTTACCAACCTAAAACAGAAGTGCATTGTTTTTGATAATAAATATTCCACGATGAGTAAGGAAGGCATTCTTATCAGAATGACTTAAGATAGGCTCACTCTTGTTTATGAAATAAAAAAGTGGGAGATGTGGATATCTTTTGGGGTTTATTGGCAATAATCGGACACTGGCCAAGGACAAGGAAATGGGCTTCAGGCAGGAATCTGACCTTAGGCCATAACAAAGAAGTAATTTCAGGCAGGAATCTAAATATTAGGCTAGAACAAAGAAGTAGGCTTCAGGCATGAAAATGACTTTGGGCTAGGACAGGGAAGTAGGCTCATATATTTTGGTCATTCTGATAAGCTCTTAGAAACAGTGATCATGGTAGTGATCATGGGACTTTGTTTATTGCCTTGCTTGTTTATTGACTATTTGTGTTCAGTGTCTTGCTTGTTCCTTGACTATTTGCATCTATTGTATTGCTAGTTCCTCAACCTAGAACTGACCTTAATACTTGCATGTAATTAAAATGGTATAAAGGAGATTGGGAAAAAAATTAAAAAATTCTCTAAGTAAGGTTTCAAAATTCCCTTTAAATATATTGTTTTCTGATCTTTGACCAAGGATGGAATAAATAGCATTCTACTGAGAAAAATAAAAAAAGGAAAACAGTTGAATGCCTCAAGTGGGGCTTAATGGGGCATTCTCATAGTATGTGGAAACAGTGTTGCTAAGAGCAGTGTATGTTATAATGCCAAGCTTGAGAGATTTCAGAGGAGAGTAAGATTAATAAGTGGCCTAGAGACTACTGTCATATTTGATGAAGAATGTGGCTCCTTTTACCCTTGTCCAAAAATACACGATTCAAGCTAAATTAAAGAGTTTTTGATCAATGTCATTGGCAGAGGAAATTTCAAGACAGTCTAGGATTGACTCTGTCAAGTTGTTATCAGTGGGTATTCTTATGCAGATCTATAATGAAAAGGAACAAGCTGAGCAAAGAAAAATACAGAAAGTACAGTTTGAGAAGAAAAAAATGTACCAGAAAATGTAATAGAGATAAGTACAGTGCTCAAAGATTAAAAGTTTTAAGGAAATATCTTATGCTAAATGTAATAAAGGGAGTGGTAACCTCAGGCCAAGACTCTACCCAGCTAAACTTCTAACTTATAAAAGGAATTAAAGAAAGTCTTAAGCAAAGGAAATCATCAACAATAGAAATTTGCTGCATATGTAATTGAACAAAGGAACTATGTTCCACACCCAGCAAGCAGCAGAACCTGGAATCCTCAGCATTCTGGCTTTAGATCAAGGATACAAGAAAAGGGTTGTGGAATCTCCCTCCATGGCTAAAAAAACCTGCTTAGGTGTGTGTGTGTGTGTGTGTGTGTGTGTTGTATCTGCATGGAGGTTGAGAAAGACCATTTTGTGAAGCTGTGAAGGTCAAGCCTGAATTACTTTGAAAACTCCAAAATGTTGGAGATGCCAGAGTCATGGGATACCTGACAAGAAAAGCTCCTGAGAGGATATGGAACTAACCCAAGCAAGAGAAGTGTGTTGCAGTCAACAAAGGTGACAGGCATTGGAGATCTGAACAGTGTTTGACATCAGGCATGGGGATTCAGAATTTGGAGTTTGCCCTGATGAGTTTCAGTCTTGATTTGGTTCAATATTTCCACAGTATGCTCCCTTTCTTCCATTTTGGAATAGTGAAGTATATTCTATGCCATTGTGTGTTGTAAGTATGTGGCTTGCTTTTTATTTTAAATTTACTTAGGGTTACAGTGAAAAGATTGCCTTAAGTGTCAGAAAAGACTTTGAACTTTGGACTTTTAAAAAGTGTTGAGATTGTAACAGACTATGGGGACTTTTGAAGTTGGACAAAATACATTTTGCGTTATGATATGTATATAAGCGTATGTGGGTCAGGGAGTGGAAAGTGGTGGTTTAAATGAGACTAGCCTTCAAAGGCTTATGGATTTGAATACTTGGTCACCAGATAGTGGTACCATCTGAAAAGATTAGGAGGTATGGCCTTGTTGGAGGAAGTGTAGCATTGGGTTTGAGGTTTCACTAAGCCCGTTCTAAGCCCACAGTTTCTCTCTTCCCGTTGCCTGTGAATCTGCATGCAGAGCTTGAAGCACCCTATCTACTATGCTTCCCATCCTCGTGACAGAGGACTAAACCTCTGAAACTGTAAGTTCCACTTTACTTTATAAGAGTTGCTGTGTCCAGTGTCTCTTCACAGAAATAGAACATTGGTTCAGACAGCCGGTGATTTCAATACCCTATTCTTACCAATATGCAGGTCATCTGGAAAAGAAACTAAATAGATGAACTCTGGAGTTAAGTGACACTATAAATCAAAGGAACATAACAGATATCTACAGAATATCCCACCCAACATTATAGAAACACATTCTTATCAGCTCATGGAAAGTTTCTCAAAATAGTTCACTTATTAGTATACAAAATAAGTCTCAACAATTAAAATTGAAATCATATCCTGCATTCTATCTGATCAGCATACATTAAAGATGGATATCAACAACAACAACAACAAAAAGTACACATATTCATGGAAACTAAAGACACACCATTAGACCACAATTGGGGGAAGGACGAAAATAAGAAGGAAATTAAAAATTCTTAGACTTGAATAAAAATTAAAACACAACATACAAAAATCTCTGTGAAACAATAAAAGCAGTCATAAGAGAAAATTTCATAGTGTTATGTGTCTACATAAAAAAGTGATATCTCAAATTAACTTAATGGTGCAACCTAAGGCCCTAAAACCTCCAAAAAGAGCCAGCAGGAAGATATAATCTGACCTAAAGCTGAAATTAAAGAAACAAATGAAAAAAAAACCATTACAAAAACATCAACAAAACAAAGAGTTAATACTTAGCCAAACTAACCAAAGGAAAGAGGAACAGTTCAAATTAATAAAATTACAGATGAAAAAGAAGATATTATAACAGACACTGAGGAAATTCAGAGTCACACTGATATAATTTTAAAAAAATCTACATTCTATCGGAGTTGAAAACCTAAAAGAAATAAATGCAATATATATATTTATATATTATATATATAATTTAAATAGATCTAAAACACCCAATGAGATAAAATAGTCAAAAATCTCCCAACTAAAAATGCCCAGAGTCATATAGATTCAGTCCAAAATTCTACTGTCTCTGACTCAAGTCATTATAGAGGAGGCAACCTCAATTGAGAAAATGCTTCTATAAGATCTGACTGAATGGCATTTCTAAAATAGTGGTGAATAGTGGAATGCCTAGCCTTTTGTGGGCATTGCCATGCCAGGGCTGGTGGTCCTGGGTCTATAAAAAAGTAGGCTAAGCAAGGTATTGAGAACAAGTCAGTAAGCAGCACTCCTAAATGGCCTCAACATTAGCTCCTACCTCCAGGTTACTGCCCTGCCTGAATTCCTGCCCTCACTGCTTTTGGAGATGAGCTGTTACATAGAACTGTGAGCAAAATAGACAAGCAACTTTCTCCCCAAGCTGCTTTCACCATGAGTTTCATCCCAGCAATAGTAACCCTAACTAAGGTAAGTTTAGGGTGGGCCTTCTCCATTGAGCATCTTCCCCATTGACACTAATCTAGAAAGTGCTTTTCAGCCAGATCTTATGGAGACATTTTCTCAACTGATGCTCCCTCCTCTCTATAATTTCAGCTTCTCTCAAGTTGACACAAAGTGAACCAGTACAAGGCCTTTAACAAAATCCAACACCCATTCCTGGCAAAAGTTCTGGAAGACTAGGTATACAGAGGACATATCTCAATATAAAAAGACAAAATGTAGAAATCTCATAGCCAACATCATTCTAAATGAATTTCCACTGAAATAAAGAACAAGGCAAGGATGTCTACTCCCCTTGCTCCTGTTCAACATAGTACTTGAAGACTTAGAGCAATCAAACAAGCAAAGGAGATGAAGGGAATATAAATTGGAAGAGAAGAAGTGAAAAGCATCTCTCCTTGAGATATGATTTTATATGTTAAGGACTATACCAGACAATTCCTACACCTGATAAACACATTCAGGATACACCATCCACATACAAAAGTCCCTAACTTTCATGTGTACAAATGGCAAATGCATTGAGAAGGGAATCTGTGCAGGGCACGAAGTCCTTGTGCTCACAGATGAATAATAGGAAAAACCAGGAATGTTAACCACACAGGGGCATTGTTAGGCTGGAACCCCTGTTCATTCCCTACACAAACTGGGAACCCTCCTTCCCCCATTCCTCTTTTCCCCAAGCCCACCTGCACAAAGAAAACTCCCCCAGCCTGCTTGGAGAAAACTCTGGGCTATCATTATCATTCATTGTCTCCCCATTTCCGGCAACCTACCACAGTGTGTGCACCCAGGGGCTCAGTTTCTGACCATGTATAGACACAAACGTAGCTCCTAGCTGGCACATCATCATTCCTCTCCTAAGCTCTATAAAACTCCCTTGCTTTAGCCTGGATGTGTGACTTCACTGACCTCCATATGTGAGATTAGTGAACCTGTGCAAGAGTTGCTTTATGATAAACCTGCCTTTATCTATTTTTAATCTGGTCGAATCTGGTTTATAGCTGCTTTACTGAGGCATTTTCTCAAGGGAGGAGACGTATACCTGTTTTCCACCTGGAAATCTGGGAATAGATATAGTTAATAGCCTGGTGATCTGTGCTCTCTGTAGAACCAGCCCTCACCTGAGTCCCTCAGACTGTTAGGATTGTTTATCTCATACTCTCCTCTCCTAGGCCTTTATCTTGAGCGTTGTTTCTCAGTCAACAGAACCCATCTTCATGGGAAATGTCCCATGTACTTTATAACAGCCTAGCTGACCTCTGTGCTATCAGTAAGGCCAGGCTACTCCAGACTCTCACAAACTTTTATGTTTATCTCAGTCATTTCCCCTAGACCCTTGTTTGAACATTGTTTCTCTGTCAACAGAACCCATCTTTATGGAAGAGGCTACATATACTTTGTAGAGTTTCAATATCAACATGTCTTAAGCTTTGTTGTACACACTCCCGTTAATTATGAGCATGAAACTCTTTTTCCAAAATTATGCTGTGCTTAAATATGGCTTTCCAGTGTCAGACTCTAGAAGTTTGAACCACCACCAGCCACTGAGTTGTGTTGACCTGGATTTCCTTCTTGCATCGTGAGGACTGCTACTCTGTCAGCCCTGGCGTGTGCAGAGAAACCAAGGAAGCCATGCCGTTCACACTTGTTTGTCTTAAATCTTGGAATAAATCTCACCAAAGAGATAAAAGACTTGTACAATGAGAATCTTAAGACACTGAAAAAAATGAAGAAGACAATATACATACTTGTGTCATAGAACATGGAGAATTTAAATCTAGATGGCTAGCCTTCATAGCACTGCAAGATACTATGCAAGCTATCAGAGGAGAAGAGCAATTATCAGTTATACCCAGATGGGCACTCTGTAAGCACCAACAATGACTGGTCTGGCAAGAAGACATGCTCAATGGAATAATAGTGGCTTGAACATCATGGGAAACCAACTTCTTTCTGACTGGATTTAAGTCTACTCTACAAGATAAAACCGACATACGACACTATTATTAGTCTCCAAACCTATGGCTCGGCCTCAGGGGAAACCTACTACTATTCCTGTGCTAAATGGACAATATTAAAATGTCTCCTAATGATTTATCATTTTACCAATAGATCAATGCTTCTCTCAGTCCTCATCTAGGAAGCTTCTATTTGCAGTAGTTGGTGGCTAACCTGTTGACTACTGGCTGTGCAGACAGTGATGAGATAACCCATGATGCATTTCTCAAAGCCCATTTTCTTCATTACATCATACTGATTGTATTTGCATATTCACTATACACATTTCCTTAGATCTTTTGGAGCTGGGAGCCAGAGTCTAAGTGCTTGGATACTGTTGCTAGCTTTCCTGGTGTTTATCTTTGGTAATTCAGAGAGGAGATGGTATAAGAACAGGAAAGGCTTGGCTAACCAAGAGTGTGTTAAACAACTCTGTGGAAAGGTAGTGTTTTAGATTCAGCTTTTATACTAAGCCCCATAGTCCAGATCAAAGCAGGTTGGAGTGTCTTGTGCCAGTACCATATTAATAAGCATTAGTTACAAGTTCATTTTCATATTTTTCAAAAACACAAGAAATTCAAGACTAACAACAGAGATTGAAGTCAATGCAAGCTGACAGTGTTCCTTGGGTTTCCAGTGATGTGATCACACACCATTACGAAAAGCAACTTGGGAAGAAGAGTTACACTTCCCCATCTCAGTCCGTCCCTGAAAGAAGTCAGGGCAGGAATTCAAGGTAGAAACTGAAGTAGAAGCCATGGAAAAACACCACTCACTGGTTTGATCCTCATGGATTTCTTGGCCTTTTTATTATAGATAGCACCCAAGACCACAGCTCAGGGGCTGGTACTACCTACAGTGAGCTGTGGTCTCCTATATCAACAGTCAAGAAAAGGTACCACAGGCTTGCCCATGGGGCAATCTAATTGGGACATTTTTTCAATTGAGGCTTCTTCTTCTAAAAGGATTCTAGCTTGTTATAAGTTAATATAAAAATTATCCAGCACAACACAATTTTAAAAAGTCCCCCTGCCTTCCCCTACACAAAAAGAGGGACTTTCAGGCCTAGGGCTGTGGCTATTGACAGAGTGTTCCTAGGTGATTTTATTTTAAGTAATTTAATTAATTAATTAATTAATTAATTAATCTGTTTATTTATTCACTTTACATCCCTATCACAGTCTTCCTCCATCCTCTCCTCCCAGTCCTACCCTCAGACTCCCTTACTAACTAACTGCTTCAGCACACAAGTCACCTTAGGACTAAGCAAATCCTCTCCCACGGAGGTCAGACAAGGCAGCCAAGCCAGGGGAAAGAGATTCAAATTAAAAACAAGGACTTCATGAAATTTGTAGGCAAATGGATGGAACTAGAAAATATCATTCCAAGTGAGGTAACCCAGACCAAGAAAGATTCACATGTTATATACTAACTTATAAGTGGATATTAGCCATAAAGTACAGGATAGTCATGTTGTAATCCACAGACCCAAAGAAGCTAAGACTAAGATCCAAGGGAGGGTACTTGGATCTCACTGAGAACGGGAAATAAAATAGACATTTAAAGTGTATGGGAGGGAACTGAATGAGAGAAGAGATGAGGTGGGGGGTGAGACAGGGGTAGGGATTAGGTATGGGGAGGGCAGGGGTGAGGGATGAGAGGGCTGAGAGAGAGAAGGGAAATTGGTGGTGGAGGAATCACTGGGATAAGCCTGGACAGGAGAGGATCCTGGGAGGATTTGGGGATAACCCCAGTTGAGACTCCTAGCAGCAGGGATATGGAGCCTGAAGTGACCACTTCCTGTAGCCAGGCAGGACTTCCAGTGGAGGCAAGGGTGGAAGGGGACACCAGCCTAGGTGATTTTAAATCCAGTCAAGTTGATGTCAAAAACTGACTATCCCATACACTTAAACCAAATCTCAAAAAAAAGTTTTTAATAACTATTTACAAAGGTGTATGTATTAGGTGGGAGGAGAGAGAGAGAGAGAGAGAGAGAGAGAGAGAGAGAGAGAGAGAGAGAGAGAGAGAGAATATATGAGTCTTGTCTGCAGAACTGCAGAGCGTCAGAGCTCCCCTGGCTCCAGGGAGGAGTGCTTTGTGCGATAGAGAGTCCCCAGGGCCAGAGACAATTAGCTTTCAGACAGGATGGGCTTTGGTGGCTGCCCTGGTTGCTGCTCATTTCCTGAAGGAGGTAACTGGTTGTCTCTTCTCTGCAAAGAGGAAAGAAATGGGACTTTCCAATGCAACACAATCCCAGTCCCTCCAACTCCCAACTGGGAGTCCCACTGGCCAAAGCCACCCAGGAGCTATGACAAAGCTATGACTGTGCTGGTCTGTTCAGATCAGTGTGCAGGGCAGAGAGGGGAGGTGGCTCTGCGGGGCCACTCTGGTGAGAACAGGGGACTTGAGGAATTTTGCTTATCTGTGTCCTGGACCCCAGCTTCAATGTCTCTGCATAGAGCAGACCCACGGGCAACAGCCAGGCTCAAGGCCTTATTAGCCTCAGACAAGAGTGCATTTCCCAGTACCTTATCAGCTGCCACTGCTTTCTTTTGGAGCCAGAAAAAGTAACCACTGAGCAAGAGAAAAGCGAGAGACAAGTAAGTCAAAGAGTGGGTGTTTCCTTAGGGACACTTAGGGAAGCTGAGAGAAGTCACTTACTTACCCAATGCCAGCTACAGCCAGGAGCATCAAGATAGTGAAAAAGATCACAACCCACTTGTAGCTCCGAGTGACCGTGGCTGGGGTGGAAAAGAGAATGGATGTGGTTGGAGACTCGGGTGGGGCACCTGAGATTGCAAAAGGGTGTGTCCTGCGCAGATGTGCCCTTCAACAAAATGTTCGCCCGTACTGCTAAGGTTGTAGGGAGCAGCAAGGGAGGCTGCTGCACTCCAGAGACCCAAGAGATGCCTGGGCTTAGTTAGCCAAGTGCTTTCCCTGAATAGGGAGGACCTGAGTTCCATCCCTGGTGGGAGGCAGGGGTGACCTCAGAGCCTGGGAGGATCCCAGGCAGATTCCTGACTCTCACTGGCCAGCTGGCCTAGTGAATTTGGTGACTTTTAGGCCAATGAGAGGAAACTTCAAAAAAGAAGATGGGGCACTAGGGCGGTGAATCTCAGGCAAAATGCTTGCCACACAAGCCTAACGGCTGGAGCTGGGGCATCTAGCACCCAGGTATAAAAGTCAGATGCAATAATCTCTCTCTTGGTCTCTCTCTTGGTCTCTCTCTTGGTCTCTCTCTCTCTCTCTCTCTCTCTCTCTCTCTCTCTCTCTCTGTGTGTGTGTGTGTGTGTGTGTGATTTTTCATTTTCATGGGGGTGGGGGGAGATAAGAATTAGACACAAGAGGACCCCTAAAGCTGAGCTGGGGGCCTGCAGGCCTGGCTACACAGAGGTGAACAAGAGATCCTATGTCTCTGAGAAGGTGGAAAGCAAGGGCAGATGCTAGAGGCTGATCTCTCATCACCACACTCACGCTGTCATATGTTTCCACCTCTCTCTTTCTCCCTCTCTCCCTCCCTCCCTCTCCCTATCTCTGCCTACACACACACACACACACACACACACACACACACACGGGGGGGGGGGGGGGAGGAGAGGACTGGTGTAAACTGGAATGAAGTGCATCAACACATTGAAGAGTTGTTCGACCAGGCTTAGCTGAGGTGAATAGAGTAAGAGGAGGCTCCCCACTTAGGGTGTGAGGGTCGAAGTGAGACCAGTTGCTAAGAAGGACACTAAAGGTGCAGCCTGTTGAACTTAATATTAATAAAGCCTGGTGGAGTGGTTTCTACCTGCCTCGATGGTTTATGTTCCCAAATGAAACACACACAGCCTTTCTATTTTAACACGTCTTAAACAGCACACTAGCTGGGCTCTGCCTAACCTCCTTGCTGTTAATCCCGAGGTATTACTTACTAATGCTATATTCCATCTTGGCTGCTCTTAACCACAATTAGACGCCATCTGGACCATGTTTACTTGGCCCAGAGCCTGCGGCGCTTTCTTTGCTTGTCTACCGCATAGTGGATGCTCTCTCCTTTGTCCCTACTCTCAAGCATGGTGGATCTTTCTCCCCCACACTCTCCCTGCATGGAGATCTCTTTTCCTCCACTCCTCCTGGTACCAAGGCCAGGAATCCTAAAATCCGGCCTCTGTCTGTCCTCCCTAGCTATTGGCTGCTGGCATCTTTATCTATCAATCAGAAACAACTGGGGGCAGGCTCCCAGAAGCTACATGCAGACACTCCCTGCAAGCAGGTTTTTAGGAGACATAATTAGCATCCGAAATACAAGCAGCTACAGTAGCCAGGACTAGAGATGGGATGGGAGTGTTCCAGACATGCTGAATCTGAGGCCCAGAAGCCAGTGGCTTTGAAGCCAGGCACAAGGACATCAAGAAACCTCTAAGGTTTTGCTGTCCTCTATCCTACAGGAAAAGAAAATCCAGAAACATTCTAGTCTGGATAGAAAAGAATGATGGACAGAGATGGCAACCCCAGGGGTGGAGGGTTTGGGAAAGGGAGGGCCAATGAGTGTAGTGGAGACTACTGACCTGTGCAAAAGGTAGGGTCATTGCAGGACAGGTAGAGTTTCTGGCAGTCAGCACACGCAGTGACTTCCGTTTCAGAGAGGATGTCTGTCAGAGCAATGGGCAGGAGCTTCAGACATGGCAGGGTCTGGCGTCCCTCCCTCCACCTCAGCCCTGGGCATACTCACCACAGGAATCATTGCAGACTGCTGGGGAAAGTGAGACGATGGAGAAACTGAGGCACTAGAGAGGCAGACAGAGCTGCGAGCAGTGGGGAGTGGGGGCAGGGCATAGGACTAGGGGACTCATGGAAGGAACCTAAGCTGTGGGTAGGCCAGAGCTCCTGGGGAGATCTTAGGAAGGACTGCCCGTTGGGTTCTACAGGCCACAGTCTCAAAGGTAATGGGTGGAGTGGTGGACAGGGACTGCCCCATCTCCTACCCTTCTGCATCAGGTCCTGGGACCTCTCTTTCAGCCTCTCAGCCAGGAGACTCTTCTGAACACGAATTTCTTCAAGCAGTGCTGGTTTATCTGTGTGCAGCAGAAGGGAGTGAAGCTCACTGATATAAAGTTAGTCTTTTCTTTTGTATGTGTACATGTGTACATACATGTACAGGTGAACATGTATGTAGACGCATGTCAGTGTGGAACCTGGAGGTCGACCCTGGGTATTGTTCTTCAAGGATCACCCACCTTATCTTTGAGGCAGGGTGGCTTATTGGCTTGGAATTCTGTCCTGCCTGGCCAGCAAGCCCCAGGGATCCTCCTGCCTCTGCTTCCTCAGCACTGGGATGGCAGACACAACCACCATGCGTTTTGTTTTGTTTTAATGTGGGTTCTGGGGACTGAACTCAGGTCTTCATGCTTAATGGGAAAAATCTTTTAATGACTGAGCCTTCTCTCCAGGTTTTCTTAACTTTTAAAAACAATCCTGTGTGTGTGTGTGTGTGTGTGTGTGTGTGTGTGTGTCTCTGTGTGTGTGTGTCTCTGTGTGTGTGTGAGAGAGAGAGAGAGAAAGAGAGAGAGAGAGAGAGACAGAGAGACAGAGAGACAGAGAGACAGAGAGAGACAGAGACAGAGACGGGTAGGATATGTATCTGTCTCTGTGTTCCTGTTTGAGTACAGGTGTGCACATGCCACAGCCTGGGGTGACAGTCTTCACTTCCCATCTTGGTCCTTGAGGCAGTGTTTCTTGTTGCTTGCTGATATATATATGCAGTTAGCTGACCCAGGAGCTTCTGGAAAAATCTATCTCCACCTCCCCTCTCCCTTTAGGAGTGCTGGGATTACAGACTTGTGCTATTATGTCCAGCTTTACCTGGGTGGGCCCCGGGATCTAAATTCAGATATTCACGCTAGTATAATCAAGTGATTTTTCTACTGAATCATCTTCCCAGTCTCCCCCAACCCCTACCTAGACTTGATCTTATGTATCCCAGACTGATCACTGTGTAGCTGTGGGTGGTCTACAACTTACGATCCTCTTGCCTTCACTTTATAAGTGCTAGAATGATAGGGCTGTACCACCACAGGATGCATATCAGAACAATAACACAGTGCTCTTCAAGGAAGATTCCCTGTTCACCATCAAAGGACCCCCAGGGAACGTTGTGGAGGATGGGTCTTGGTAATCCAACTCAACCCCTGGACACCTGTCTCCCTTACCATCTCTTAGCTTTTTAATGGCGTTGTGTACATGGGTGAAGAATGTAGCTGTTTCCTCATCCAGACTGTCTCGAGCTGAGGATGGGACATGGGACAGAGGGATGTTGGGGACAAGATCAGGTCAGGTAAAAGGGTGCTCCCATCCCTGCCCAGCTGTGCCTCACCAAGATACCAGGGTAAGAATAAAGTGTTATTCTCCAGGAAAAAGGAGTGTAGGCTTTGTGAGAGTTCTGTGGGTGGCCCTGGGCTGCCCCAGAGCACCTGCAGGTCATAGTCTATCATGGCCAGCAGCTCTGGCCAGCAGCGGAGGCAGTTCTTCCCAGTGGTCCCTGCCAGGAAGCAGATCAGCAAGACAAGATGCATCTTCTGGAGACCTTTCCAAGTACTCACAGTCTCCTACAGAACACCGCTGCCCTGGAAACGGCATTCTCATGGCAGGACAAAGGTAAATTCCATGGGACACAGCAAGGGTCAGGTGAAGTCAAACCAGGCTCAGGCACCACAGCCAATACAAGGTGAGAACAGAGACTGGAGAAAGAGACACCAACAGGAAGCTCAGTGAGAGGTCTGAGGGTCATAGGGGCCGGGGCAGGGGACACTGTAATGCATTGTCTATTTGAGTAAAAACTTTATTAAAGAGTTATTCACGTCATTGACATACAGACCAGCAGACAGCACAGTATGGCCAGTTGCAGGCCCAGGAGATGGCAGGTCTGGAGGAGAGGTTTCACAGCATAAAGGGAGGGAAGCCTGGGCTAAGAATGTGTGGCTGTGAGATTTGAGGAACACAGAGAGGAGGGTCGCATCTAGGTGAAGTGTAGTCATTGTACTGTAGTATGTGTGGCCTCAGGTATCCCCCAGCCTCTGCACTGGGATTCTGAAATCTAGACAACTGATCTGTTAACTTCCTTGGGCGGGTGAGAACAGCTCCTATTATTCTGGAATCTGGGTGTGAGAAGAGTCTGTTCATACATACTCATGGGAGGGCTCCCAGTAACAGGCCTCCCATCCCTGCTTGAGCTACATGTACCATGCTTGGGAAAGACTCATGATATAGACTCGAGAGAAGGAGGGTGCCATATCAATGACCTAAAAGGTCATGGGCCCCATGATTCCGTGTGGTTTGAGAGCATGTCTTTGGCCCCACTCACTAGCTCAATCTCATTCACATGTTTGCTTTCCTTTTCTTAATTAATTGCTTCTAATTCTCCTTTTAATCATGTGTTTCTGGTGCAGTCTTTTGCCCCAGGACATGTGAATCTGGACTTCAGTGTGTGGTCTCCAAACTAAGATACATTCCTGTAATACCAAGTGAGCCTTAGATTAACCTCTTCCCTCAGAATGGGCCACTGGTGTTTGGAAGGGAGGATTCTTTGATGATTCATGCGTTAACATGTCTGTGAGGGTCCTGTTTCCAACAAATGGAATTTGAAAGGCACATTCAAAACAGAGATTCTCAACTTAGGTTCTGACACCAGGTGGGTTTGAAAAGTCATGTGACCAGGGGGGCTGGTCTGGAGCAAGAGTGAGGTTGACATGTGTCCAAACCCTGAAAAGTCTCATCCCGAGACCAACAGGAACAGGACTGCTTCCTCCCTGCTCTGGGCCTAGGGGAGACCTCCACATCTGCCACCCTTGAGATAGTCATACTGCCTGGTGGCCAGGTTATAGGTTAAACTTCCTTTCTTCTTATAAGGACATGTCCAGCAAGTACCTGGAATTCCTCTTCATGCAAATGAAGCCTTCCCCAGTACCTTGGTCTCAGTCAACTTGGTCTCAAGTAACCCCGGAAACCCCTACTCACCCCTCAAAGTTTATATAGCCTTTGTTCTCTACCAATAAAGGAGAGCTGTTTCACTGAAAACCGTCTCTGTAGAAGGCCATTTCTCCTGACTGAGATCCTGCCTTATCCACTGAGATCTGGCCCTGTCTAAACTTCACTACCTCTGGTTCAGCCTGGTGTCCAATGCGCTTCGATACCCCAAGGCGAGAAGCAGACCAGGAGTGGCAGCTCGTGCCCAATATGACCATGTCTCTTACATTCTGAGTGCTGTCTCCTAGAACTGTTAAAGCAGTCAACCGCTGAAGCAAGTCAGAGTTTCAACTGTGTCACCTTCCATATTGGCCTTCGAAATCCTCTTTCCCTCGGTGTCAGTTGCTTATCTCATGTGGAAACGAAATACTTGACAAAAGCAGCTTGCTGGAAAGAAGCGTTTGTGTTGGCTTAGAGTTTGAGAGACTCAGTTCCTCACGGTGGGGAAGGAAGGCATGAAGGCGAGCTTGAGGCAGCAGTCGCACTCCGGAGGCAGAATGTTGGTGCTCCGCTCTTGTTGGAGCTCAGCTCTCTCTTCTTTTGAATTGGCTAGGATACCAGCTAACTGAATGTTGCTTGCCACATTCAGAGTGGGTCTTCCCTCCTCAATGAACCTGATATGGAAAGCTCCTCACAGACATGCTCAGATCTTTGTTTCCATGGTAACTCTAAATCCCACCAGATTGACAATCCAGATTAATCATCACACCCACCAAGTAAAGACTCCCTCATGTGTGAGTCTTCAGTTGTTGAGCAACATTTTCTAGATCTTAGTGGTTCACAACAACATTTATTTATTATTCTTTCCTGGTGTCTAAAAGTTTGGATCCGGTTGAGCTGGGCTCTCTGCTCAAAGGGTATCACAAGGCTAAATTTACCAAGCCATCTGGAAGACTTGAGATTATGTCAGATAATCAACTTTGACTCCTTTTTTATAACTTCCGTCCTTGACTACTTAAATGTATTCCTTTGGGTCTTGCAGCAGCATCATGGTATATGGCATGGAGAGGAGCAACCTCCTCACTTCATGGTGGCTAGGAAGAAAAGAGAGATCGAAAGGGAAAAGAGAGGAGAGTTCCATATTCCTCTACTGGAAATTCACGGTAGCGCAACCTTCTCCCACTAGGCCCTATTTCTCATAAATACTACCTCTTCCCAAACTGTGTATTGATGAAGGACCGAGGCTTTAACACTGCTTCTGTGAGACCATTTGTAACAGGCTCCCAGACCTTAGTAGGCTGAGAGCTTAGCACAGCTGACTCCATGATGGAAGCATCATTCAGTCTCTAAAACTCAAACATATAGACAGCACCACCTGCTGAAACCCGAACAAAGGCCCGGTTAATCATAGTCCGTACTTAGGGGGAAGTCTCTAAATGTATTTACCTTACCTTTTGGCTTTTGCAGCTTTACTTCTGGCTAACTATTCTTGTTATCTGAAATATGCCAACCCTAAACATAATTTTTGTGCTTAAAAGCTCACCCTGAGAAAGGCTTGGGGTTACACTGGGATCTCAAACACCTCTTGTAGTTGCCGGCCACTAATATAAACATTCTATGGGTTATCCCCATGTCTGAGCAGTCATCTCTGGTGAATACCCTACAACGCCTTTCCCAGCTGTGGCAGAAGGGGGCTGAGGCTTGGAGCGAGGGCTGCTCTCAGCAGCTAGAGAGATTTTCAGTTCCCTGCCGATGGCTCCCTCCACAGCCTTTTATATTCCTTGAACTCATCCCTTCAGGAAGTGATACATCTTTTTTAAAAGGCCTGCCTAAGGTGAGCTCAGCTTTGGTTAAGGAGTGAGAATGATTTTAGACCTTAGTCTTGTCCACAGAATCCCCCATCTTTGTATAGCACAGCTCTAAATCCCAGGTAAAAATCCATCACACAGTGTGATGCAGAGAGAGTGTTTACTGATGGTCCTCTCTGGATGGGGTACTTCCGGTTTCTTGTCTTGTTCAAAGAATTTGAGGAAGGGTGCAGAAGTGGCAAATTAGCCAAGGCTTTTCTTTGGAAATAAAGAGAAGGTCAGAGAGAATTTGCAGCGAGGGAGTTACGGGCCTGAGTGAGTTTTGTGCACCTGCCCTGGATTACCCAACCCATTTCCCCCTTTAAAAAAAGTTATTAATTAGCTTTATTGATAAAGCTATTTTCATAAACTTCAGTTCCTTTATAGCTCCTGGAGGAGGATGGTTGCTAGGGGCAACAGGGCTTTTTGCTCTGATAAACTCATTCACAGGCTTCGGTTATCCATTCACTATTTATGAACTTTCCCCAAGTGCATATGATTTTAGTCATACGCATTCCCAATCATGCATAGGCATGGGATGCTAAAGAGGAGATTATGCTGAAAAGTTCATTCCGGGGACACACGTTATCTAACTCCATGTGTATCTACAGCCAGTGCAGGCTGGATCAGCAAACTGCCTCTGCCTCCAGATTTTGTTTCAGGACATGTTTGAGCACAGAAGGGGAGTTGCTAGAAAGATGTTAGGACAGAGTGAACTGGTTGCTTAATTGGGAGAGGATTTTATGTATAACTGAACGTAAATGGAGGTCCTGGGTTGCTAAGGTATCCCATACAGCTCCAAGAAGATTATCCAGTGTTTGTATATGTGAGGTCAGGAGCCTTGAAACTTCATCAGAATTCTGT
This sequence comes from Arvicanthis niloticus, assembly GCF_011762505.2. NCBI lineage: Eukaryota > Metazoa > Chordata > Mammalia > Rodentia > Muridae > Arvicanthis > Arvicanthis niloticus. The sequence goes on along the minus strand of NC_047671.1, from coordinate 54,871,360 downwards.
TAATCATACCTTTGACTCCCAAATACCTACACTCTGGGCATGCAACAGTGTCAGCAGCACATTCACCACCACATGCCTCCCTTTTAGCATGAGACTGTTTGCTGCAGGCATAGCTGCAGTGTACCCTCGATGCTAGTGACTCAGTGTTAGTGTGGTCTCCATAGACTTGGCAAAATTCTCCACAAGAATTTCCCACTTTAGAGAAGGGAGACAGGAGGTGCTACCAGAGGAGGGAAGGTGATTGATGTACATGATACACATGTATACAAATGTCTTAACAAAACCTATAGTATATTGTACAGAACTATATACTATAGTTGGGCTGGATGGGTCAGTGGTTAAGAGCACTGAATGCTCTTCCAGAGGACCCAGGTTCAATTCCTAGTAACCACATGATAGCTCACAACTCTCTGTAACTCTAGTTCCAGAGGCCCTGACACCCTCATACAGACATTCATATAGGCAAAATGCCAATGTACATAAAATAAAAATAAATAAAATTTAAAAATGAAAGATTTCCTCATCTTAGACACCAGAGTCAAGCTCCAGAATTTCTGCAATCACCGTCTCTTCTCACCAGCTGCTACTAAACAATTTATGGTTTCTATTCTGCCCTGAGATCTGATAACTCATTAGGGTATTTTGCAGAGATACAGAGAACATTCCATCTTTCTGTTTGCCTGGTAAAGGGTAGGAATCAGGACCAGCCCTGTGAAGACACACATAAGGACAAAGTTATGGAGGATCCCAAGCACAGAATCCCATGTCCTACAGGGGTAGTTCTCAGGTGTGTTCATATAGACTGCCATCCAGGAAGCTCATCTGAACCTTGGCAACTGGTTTTCCCAGAGCCTTTGTGTTGGTGTGATTACAGAAGGTAGGATAGATCGACACAGGATGGAACTCAATCTCCAGCTTCAATCTCATTTTTTCCTATTAATTTATTTGTTCACTTTACATTCCAATTGCAGGCCCTCTCTCCTTCCCATCTCCCCCTCATGAAGCCTCTCCTCCTCTGAGAAGAGGGAGGCCTCCGATGGGTATCACCTCACCACCTTGGCATCAACTCACTGCAGGACTATGTGCATCTTCTCCCACCGAAGTCAGATAAGGCAGCCCAGTTAGAGGAACAGGATCCACAGACAGGCAACAGCTTTAGGGATAGCCACTGCTCCAGCTGTTGGGGGACCTGCATGAAGACCAAACTGCACATCTGCTACATATGTGTGCTGTGTGTGTGTGTGTGTGTGTGTGTGTGTGTGTTGGGGGAGGGGCTAGGTCCAGCCCGTGCTTGCTCTTTGTCAACCTCATTTTTTTTTATTGAAAAATTTTCTTTCAGACAACTTATTTCGATCATGATTTCTCCTTCTTCAATTCCTCCCAGATCCTCCTCACCTTCCTACCCACCCAACTTTGTATTCTTTTTCTCTCTGTCTTTAAAAATTAAACAAAACAACAAAAAGAAGTACATAAAAACACAAGGGTAGGAAGGAAAAGAAAGAAACAAAGACCAGTAAGATGAAAACAGAGCACAATGAGACAAAAGGTCTACAAAGTTACTATTGGACTTACTTTATGTTTCCTACTCCTGGGCATGCGTATATGGATTGGACCTACTCCTGAGTGTGGCTAATCTATTCAGTGAGACTCCACTGGAGAAAACAGAGTTTTCCTTTGTATCCATTATAGATAGCCTCTTGGTTACAAGTGGGAACCTATGTCCTTCTCAGTGCTGGGACCCCCATCTGGCTTGGATGTGTGCAGGCGCTCTGTGAATTCATCTGTGCATCAGTTTCTATGTCTGTAAGATGCTGTTTACTTGGGGGCATCCACTGCCAGGCCCTATTCCTGTCCTTTTGCTCCTCCCTCCCACAATAACTGATTTTGCTCTGATTAACTCATTTGAGTTTTGTACTGCCTGCACTGGAAAGTAAAGACAAATATAATTTTTTTTCCACTTCTTACCTCATGGAAGATTAACAATGACAAATAACTGAAAAATTAAAAATATATGGGATATTCACCTTAGCCCATTTATCCTCTGTGGAGTTCAACCAAGGTTGTATCTGTAAGGCAGCTGAGCAAGTAAAGCAGCTCTCCAACCATAGCGATACTGGGCAGGCAGCTCATCTGATATATGTTACTGAGACTGATTTCAGAGGGCCATGTGCAGTCTGATTTATGTACTGGTTATAAAACTAATCCCATTACTTCTTATAACCCCTTATCATTTATGGGTGCCTCCTATGATATTCATGCAGAGATATCAATTAATTCATCAAAGAAGCTTTCATTATTGATATCCAGATGATTAATTATGTAAGTGACATGTCTCCTGTAATTGAGGAATAGCAGTCTATACAGATGTGGCCTTACTTGGCAAAGGGGAACAGCACCTGAGGACAAACATTAGCAGAGTCTAATGTGACTTTGAGATAAGTTTTGTCATAGTTCAACAGTCTGCACTGGCTTCTTCTTGAGGCTCCACTCAAAAGTCACAGTGATACTGTCTCCATCTCACAGCTCAGAGAACAGGGGTTCAATGTTATGTGTGTTATTAGGATTTTAAAGAAAAAGAATAATGGCCTCCATTTCAGACATGATACAAATGAATGAATTCGCAGGGGGTGGATTAGATGAGTTGGATTGTTTTTGACCTTTGACCTCTATATTTCTTTCATTTCCCAGAAGTAAAACCAGATTTTGTGTTTCAAAGAATTGGAATATTTTAAAGGAATACTCCATTAAGTTGGAAAATATAAAAGAAATGTACATATTTCTAGATTCATTGAGACCACAAAAGTTAAAACAAGAAAAGATCAACAACTTAAGCATACCCATAGCAAATACATTGAAATAACAATAAAAGCCTTTAAACCCCCCCCCCAAAAAAATCCCTGGATGAATTCACAGAATACTCCTACCTAATGTTCAAAGAAGATCTGCAGCCAATACTTCTTAAATTATAAAAATAACAGAAGGGAACTCTTCTAAATTCTTTCATGAAGTCAGTATTACTCATATACCAAAACCAGGTAGACACAACAGAAAAAGAACACCACAGACCAATATCCTTGATGAAGATAGATGCAAAAAATTCTCAATATAATCCTTGAAAACTCAATACAGATTCATATCTAAAAGATCATCCACCATGACCAAGTTGGCTTTATCCTAGAAACCTAGGAATGGTTCAATGTATGTGTCCTGGCTAATTTAATGTCAACTTGACACAAGCTAGAGTCATCTGAAAGGAGGTAATATCAATTAAGGAATGCTTCTACAGATCCAGATGTAAGGCATTTTTCAGATGTAAGATAATTAGTGATCAATGGGGCAAGGACCAGCCTATTGTGGGCAGTGCCATCCCTGGGCTGGTGGTCATAGGTTCTATAAAATAGAATGCTGAGCAAGTTATGAGGAGCAAGTCAATAAACAGCATTCCTCCATGACCTCTACATCAGCTTCTGTCTCCAGGTTCCTGCTCTGTTTGAGTTCTTTCATTGATGAACTGTAATGGAGATGTGAAAGCCAAATCATCACGTTTCACCATGGCAATAGAAACACAAACTAGGTTCCTTGCCTGTTCCATTTTCCAGCCCACAGCCTTGCTTGCATTCCCTGAGGCCTGTTGTCACTAGAGACAACCAGGTGAGATTCCTCCCCCTCCCAATCCCCTGACTGCCAGGTTCCCCTGGGTCATGCCCAGTTTCCATCCCCCAGCTCCATTTTCTGGCCCACAAACCCAGCCGTACAGAAGAGATTAGAAAGAAACCTGCAACCCAAGAAGGTTAACTACAACCATGAAAACACAGGAAATAAAAATTTCACAACAGCAAAACCAAAAAAATGGGAGGCATGCACACACACACACATACACACACACTACATCTACCAATATGAAAATAACACTAATCAACAATCATTGTTCATTAATAGCTCTCAACATCAATGGATTCAATTCCTCAATAAAAAGACACAGGCTAACAGAATGGATGCAAAACCAGAATCCATCATTCTGCTGCACACAAGAAACACACTTCAGCCACAAAGGTAGACATTGCCTCAGAGTGAAAGGCTGTTAATAGATTTTCCAAGCAAAAAGAACCAAGAAGCAAGCCAATGTAACCATTCTAATATCTAATAAAATAGAATTTCAATCAAAATTAATCAAAAGAGATTGGAGGACACTTTATATTCATCAAAGGAAATGACCATCAAGATGACATCTCAATTCTGAACATCTATGCCCCAAATGAAAGGGTAGCCACATTCATAAAAGAAATATTACTAAAGCTTAAATCACATATTAAGCCCCACACATTAATAGCAGGAGACTTCAACAACCCACTCTCACTAATGGCCAGGTCATTCAGACAGAAACTAAAGAGAAATAATGAAACGAACAGACATTATAAATCAAATGGACTTACAGATATTTACAGAACATTTCACCAAAACACAAAAGAATATACCTCTTCTCAGCACCTCATGGAAATTCAAAATTAATCATATAATCAGTCACAAATCAAGTCTGAGCAAATACAAGGAAATTGAAATAACCCTTGTATCTTATTGGACCACCATGAATTTAAGCTGGACTTCGGCAACAAAAGAAACAACAGAAAAACTACAAACTCATGGAAACTGAACTATTCAATGGCCACTGGCTCAAGGAATAAATAAAGAAATTAAAGACTTTCTAGAGTTCAATGAAAATGACTGCACAGTATACCCAAACTTATAGGGCATGGTAAAAGTAGGTCTAAGAGCAAAGTTCATTGCACTAAGTGCCATCATAGAGACTGGAGAGTTCTCATACTACAATTTAAAAGTACACCTGAAAGTGATAGAACAAAAAGAAGCAAACAGACCCAAGAGCAGTAAACAGGAGAAAGTAACCAAACTCAGGGCTGAAAGCAACAAATTAGAAACAAAGAGAACAATACAAAGAACTAGCAAGACCAAGAGCTGGTTCTTGAAGATAAAGTCAACAACATAGACAAACCCTTAGCCAAACTAACTAAAAGACAGAGAGACTATATTGAAATTAACAAAATCAGAAATGAAAAGAGAAGCATAACAACAGATACTGAGGAAATCCAGAGAATTATTAGGTCTTACTTCAAAAACCTGTACTCCACAAACTCAGAAGATCTAAACAAAAGGATGGTTTTCTTGATAGATACCACTTACCAAAGTTAAATCAAGATTAGATAAACAATTTAAATAAACCTTTAGGAAGTAAAAGCAGTCATTAAGTCTCTCAACTACAAAGAGCCCAGGACCAGATGGTTTTCACACAGAATTCTTCCAGACTTTCAAAGAAGAGATAATATTAATACTCACACTATTCCACAAAATAGAAACAGAAGGAACATTACAACATCTTTCTGTGAGGCCACAGTCACTCTGAAACCTAAACCACACACAGACTTAACAAAGAGAATTTCAGGCCAATTTCCCAAAGGAACATTGATGCAAAAATACTCAATAAAATACTCTCAAACTGAATCCAAGAACACATCAAAAACATCATCTACCATGATCAAGCAGGCTTCATCACAGGGATGCAGGAATGGTTCAATATATGAAAATCCATCAATGTAATCTACCATATAAGCAAACTGAAAACAAAATAACCCCACATGATAATTATTATTGTTTGGGCGCAGCTCAGGACAGACCACACCAGACCAAAAGGTTCCAAATGAGGTTTATTCAGAGATAGGGCAAAGGTGGGGGCAAGAAGATGGGGGAAGAAGAAAGAGAGGTCAGGGGACTCTGCCTATTTATATGGGCGGTGACATAGCCTCTCACAGGTAAAGGTGGGAGGTAGTCAGGTGGATTCTGGGAATGTATGGCAGTTTCCTTGGCAACTATGTGGGGTCACCTAGATATGATGTCACTGGGTTCAGAGCCTGATACCAACATACCTCCCCTTTTTTTTATTATAAAGTGAAGAAAAAAGGGGGAGGGGAAGCCTATGGTAAAAGGACAGTAGGGGTGCTGTGTCTCTTAAACTACTTCCTGCTATGTAGGGGTATAGTCCATTTTGGGGTGTGGCTGGTTTTCACTATCAGGGTCCACTTGGTAGATATGTGTATCAGGTTCCTCTGTGGACAGCGGCTAGTAATCCTGTAACAGGAGCTGATTAATAGTTTGGTTAGAAATAATAACACCAGGAGGATGACTAGAAAGGGTGTTACAAAAAAGAGTATCTACTTCCATATGGGTTTTTTTTTTTTTTTTTTTTTTTAATCTCAGAACTGGAGGTCTCACATTCCCTAAAAACCAGCATTCTTCTTGGAGGAACAGACAAAGACCACCTTCTTTAGCTGTCAGGACATCTAGCCCCCATTGATTCTAAAGCACCACAGCTGGAATCCCATGGGGTCTTGTATGTAGAAGAGAGTGTCTTGTGGTGTCGGTAGAAGAAATGGTTGGTCTGTGATCCTAGCATATGCATCTGACAAGACCAATATGGGCAGCCCCCATAATTGTCTGGCCATTTTCTACAATAATCTTCTATCTGGTCAAAGAGAAAGCAAGTATAGAAAACATACTATTTAGATGGGACAACAGATATAGGGATGATAGCAATATGGATTGTTCTTGGCATCCAGCTATGAAGCAGTTTCCTGACCCCATTTGGAAAGACTGTTGTTTTTTTTTTATCTGTGGGTGTCTCTTGAACCTCAAATCTCCAGATGTAAGGGCTGCCCTGGATGGAAACAAGCAGCAGGGAGAGGACGAGAAGCCCATGTCTAGTCCAGTGAGGTCGAGCTCGGCTGCCAGAGTGGAGTCTCATTTTCTGGGATTGAGGACAAGGTGGGTGATTTTGAAGTCCTCTGGAGCTTAATAGAGCACGGTCCTGTTAGGGTTGATGTGTATGAAGAAGAGTCTATTTTAGGTGGAGGAATGAAAGGCTTGAGATGAGACAGGTGGGCCCAATGAGGGAGTCCCTCAAGTTTAGCAGCTGTAGGGGTCACAGGAATTACCTTAAAAGGGCCCTGCCATTTGGGAGAGAGGGGTGAGGGCTGATGATCTGAAGGGGAGAGAAGGACTTGGTCTCTAGTGCTGACAGACAGTGGACAGGAGAGAGTATATGGTTGAGGTAGATGATGGTCAACAAAATTCCATTGGAGAGAATTGAGGTGACAAAGTAATGTGGCAAGTAGATGGTCTGGGAGGGGAGAGCATTTAGGTGAAAGACCAAGAGTTAGAACTGGACATCCATACATGAGCTCCAAGGGTAAGATGAGGAGAGGCCGCTTGGGAAGAGCTCATAGATTGGTATCAGGAAATGTGGAACCGTGAGGTCTATGTGAGGCCTGGCTGGCTGGCTAACCCACATGGCAGAGGCTAGTTCCTGTGTGTGTGTGGGGGCGGCACAGTGGCACAGCTCACATGGTAGAAGTTCCTTAAGCCTCGCATTGGAAGGTGGAGTTGGTCTGTGGTAGTGGTAGAAATCCATGTGGTCAGTGAAGGCAGGTGAAAGCAGATACAGTCTACGTGGTGTAGCAGTAGTGGTGGGGCAGTCCATGTGGCATTGGTCCTGCACGGTCACAGCAGCCAGTGGCAATGGTGGCTGCACAGTCTCACTTTCTGAAGTCTTCAGTTCCCGGCCAATGCACCAATATTGTTGTTCATGCTAGGCTCAGGACAGACCACACCCGACCAAATGAGGTTTATTCAGGAGATAGGGCAAAGGTGGGGGCAAGAAGATGGGGGAAGAAGAAGAAGAGAAAAAGGTCAGGGGGCTCTGCCTATTTATATGGGTGGTGATGTAGCCTCTTGCAGGTAAAGGTGGGAGGTAGCCAGGTGGATTCTGGGAATGTATGGCAGTTGCCTTGGCAACAACGTGGGGGACGCCTAGATGTGATGTCACTAGGTTCAGAGCCTGATACCAACAATAATCTCATTAGATACTGATAAAACCTTTGACAAAAATCCAACACTTCTTCATGATAAAAGTCTTGGATAGATTAGAGATACAGGGCACATACCTAGACACAATAATGACATTATACAGCTGTCCTGGTACTTCAACTGTAATCATTGCCAGAACTAACATAGCTCCTTGAATTAGTGTCCTGGCTGAGGACAGTGGGGAAGTAGGCTGGCTTAACAACTCACAGCCTCTTCCAGATCCTGGTCAGCACTGAGGTATGTAAAGCTTTTATGATGAGCCTCCGACTGATACTGTGCTCAAGTCTGTCCTTGGGGGCTCCTTCAGCTCCAGCAGGTAAAAGGGGCAAGCTGTCCTTCTCCCTTCACTTGCCTTTCAGTGTCAGCCTGTGCACCTACTGTGTGCCAGGCACATTTCAGATGCAGTGAGTGTGCCTGGTGCCTGTCAGCTACATCCTGTCAGCTATATCACAATGCCAGGAGAAGAGTGTGGAGAAGAGACAGATGACCCTGGAGAAGATGCTGGACACAGAGGTTTGGGCGTGTCCAGTATGTAACCCAAAGATGAGGAGGAACAATTACATTTCCCCAAGAGGAACAGTTAGTGACACTTGCTTCTGAGATGACAAATCTTTTAAACTCAGACTCCATTTTAGAGAACCTGACCTAAATTTGAACTCAGGCAAACTAATAGGCAGGTACCCAGTATTAGTTTCCAAGTTGCCCCACAACAAAACTCAAGCCTAGCTCCAGTCTCTAGGCTAATCCCCAACAAGAACAGGGTTTCCAGGTTACACCCTCAACAAGACCAGTGTCTCCAGGTTATTTTCCCAACAAACCTGCATCCCCAGGGTACCAGCCCACCTCCTACCTAATGACCACCAATACAGAAGGGAGCAGAAGTTAAGTTTATGATATGACTCCCGACACCAGCTAACTATGTTAAAGGCCACAGTGACTTAACAATTAGATGCTTGCACAATACTCCCTGCGTACTGCTTGCTATAAAGCCTTTCCCTGATATACAGACATTTGGGGATCCCCCCACCCCCAACAAAATTGTCCTGTGTAAGGTGATGCATTGGGGGTGGGGTGAGCTAGGTCAAATAGAATAAAGACCCTGCTGTGAGTTGCATCAGATCAGTTCCTGTCTATTTTTCAGGGATCACTAACATTTCTCTGGCACTACACTTACTCTGTGCATTGCTGTTTTGTTCACAACAGCATCAGTGCAAAGACACATCTCACCTCTAAGGGGAGAGGAAAGAGTTAATTCTGGGTACAAATATGAGTAATGTTAGCTTTGGCCAGGGAATACAGATTTAGGTTACCATAAATGCCATGTTCCATTATGGAAGCAGTTTCACAAAGTTTCTTTAGTAACATAACAAAGAAACTTTTCAAATACAAGTAGGCAGTTACAAGAAAACAGAAAATCTTCCTGTAGAGCCCAGATACTGTGTGATGACTCTCAGCCCTTTGATTGGCAGAAACAATGGTTTTGTTAATACATTCCAAAAAGTTTTTACCTACTAGACATAGGATGTTGTTGGGGGCTGCCCAAGCCACACCTAAAGATGGTGCTGAGCTCCTAAGTGCTTTGAGAAAAACAACTCCTTATTTGGCACTGAGGCGTGCTTGTGCATGGTATGATCTTGCGTGTGCAGTGCTGGGCCTATGGCTGGGTGAAGCGTGGCAGTCTCCTGTTGGCTCCCAGTAGTGGATATAAGCCGTGGACCTGGGTGTCTCGGGGGCTTCCACCATTTTTCTCCATGTGCTATTAAGAATTCCTGAGTAAACCGCTGTTAGAAGAAACCAGTCGTGCTGTCGTTATTCTCCTGCTGGTCAGGGTCGTAGCGCGGCACATGATGTTAGGTCTGACACATAAGTGGACAGGAATTCAGGAGGCTAACGATAGCTCAAGATAAATTGTACTTAGGCTCTGGACCTGCAACGTTCAAATCGCCTTACATTACTTAAGTTCTATCAACCAGCCTTAGAAGACTTAGCTTCTTTCCAGGAATCCTCGTTCCCAACGGCAAGGCAAAGGAACTAGTCAGGATATTCATGAACAGATGAATGAACAAAGAAAATGTGGTATAGATGCACAGTGGCATTTTATTTAGCGGTGAAGAAAAATGAAGTTATAAATTTTTCAGGACAATGGATGGAGCTGGAAAAAATAATTGTTAGAAGTTTTGGGGCATCCTGGTGGAGCTGCCATACGATAGCATGGAAATCAGAGTCCCCTCTAGAGGTTTTCAGTCTCATTAAGAAGAGAATTTAACAACAGACTTAAACAGGCCCTCAAGCACAATTTAATAGTTTAAAAAAACCTCCCTAGTGGGGGAATAGAGAAGAGAAGGGAAAACCCATGTCATTTGAGTTAAGCCTGCATGGAGTCCAGCCACACATCAACTGTGCAAGGCTTCAGAGAAAGATCAAAGAAACAAAAACAAACAAACAAACAAAAAACATATTTAGTCTCCAGCAATATCTGAAAGCAAAAGGCAGAAGGAAGAAATACAAGGAAAATTACACCTTTCTAAGTCAGGACTCAAAAGCTGGTGGATACAGCCAACTTCTAAGTGACTCCTAGCACTGTGCTAGAGGGCAGGGAGTCTGGGGAGCAAAACCACATTGTTTCATTAAAGTTATAGTTACTCCTCCTATCTTATTAGCTTAGTTTAAGATGAATCTACCTTCCTGTCTCTTGGCTAGGTCAATGACAGTCCAACTGGGTCTCTACCTGGGCCAAAGACTTCATTTTCTCGGTCAGAAAGTTTTACTGGGGGCCCTAACAATGTTGTAACAGAGTTACAACATTGCTGTAACAGTGTTGCATTATGTGATGCAATCTGGGTCCAGAAAGACAGATGTTGCCTAGTTTTCCTCATTTGCAGGTCTTAGCTTATAATTACTATCAATGTACATTAATTTTGGCTAGGAAAAAGAAAGGGGCCCAGGGGATGTGGGGGAAGGTTTTAAGGCAAAATCATGGGACGGTAATATAAAACTTGTGGCATGGAAGTGGAAGGGGACAGTTGGGTGGGCATGGGGGACAGTGGGGGCAAAAGAAAGATCAGCCAAAATTAATTATACACCATGAAGAAGCCTGTTACTTTTGTTATACGAAGCCCCCCAGAGATGAGCACTCAGACACAGTTGATAGCCAATTGGAAGTCTTTCTTCCAGCTGGCTGGGACCACACTCAAGTATTCCAGACTTGAGGTATAGCCATGAACATTTAGATAAAGGGGCTCTTAAAGGCAAAACCCACATCCTGGTATCTCATTCAGCAGGTGCAGGAGGAGATTTGTGCAAGCAAGAAGTTTACCAGAAGCTAAGATAAGCAGTTATCTGGGGGTGGGGTGGAGGAATCTATGCAAGTAAGCCTTACCAGAAACTAAGTTAGCTGGGTATCTTGTCCTAGGGTTATAAAATAGAGTTGGATAATTTTCAATGAAATTCTGCATCAAGTGTAACAGATCCTCAGGCCTTAATACAACTGACTCCATGATGGAAGTGACATTCAAGCCATAAAACTCAACAAGTAGATAGTACCACCTGTCAAATAAAAAACAAAGACCGAGTCCGTTAAAGCCCAGAGCTCTGGTAAAGTCTCTAACTGTTCAAACCTTCCTTTCTGGTTTTTGTAGTTCTGTTTCTGGTTAACTGTTCTTATTAACTTAAATATGTCAACCAAGGACATGGTTTTTGTGCTGAAAAGGTCATCCTGAGAAAGGCTTGGGGCTACATTGGAATCCTAGACAGGAATACCCAGTCAGTCCCCAATTGGCTAATGAAGACTTTATATTGGCTTAAAACTATGTCCAAGTAGTTTTCTCTGGCAGATACCCCACAACATAGGGAAATCAAATTCTAGTTAAACACAAGATGGCCTCAGCAAGAATACAAGATGTGAAAACCTCTGCAGTCTAATGCTGTGTAACACTTCGTATGCTGATTGAAAAAATATTATTCCCTTATTCCAAAGGGCTCGAGGAGACAGCTGGTTGGAAAATGCTTGCCAAACAAATTGAGGACCTGAGCTAAGAACTCTAGCTTCCAGGCAAAATGCTAGGTGTGGTGATGTCTGTAATCCCTATGCTGCAGGAAGTGGGCAGACAAGTAGACCCTTAGATCACTCTGGCCAATTGGCCTTGCAAAACTGGTGAGCTTCTGTTTCCATGAGAAATCTTGTCTCAAAAAATAAGGCCGAGCACAACTAAGGAAGAAACTCAATGGTGACCTTTAGCCATCTGATGTGTATGCACAACACATGCATACCCCTGCATGCCTATACAAACACACATATATGAACACATACAAATACATGAACTCAAACACACACACACACACACACACACACACACACACACGGGTAAATAAAACAGACATGCTTAGGCACTAGAAACTGGAAGGGCTTGGGGTGCATGGCTCTCAGCATCACACCAAAGTGATCTTCAGTCTGATTCTTTTATTCCAAATGAGTCGATTGAAAATAGTCACCCACAAGGCTGTTGACTGGTCTCTGTACCGTTCTTGCACTCAACATTGCGTTCATTTCAGTGGCGGTTCAGTCATGTGTTAGCATACTCAGTATACTTACATATCATCCCTTCAATCTGAAGCTCACTCTCCAGTCCTTTCCCTACTGATTCTGATGATCAGCTCCTGAAAGTGACAATTTACAGCGCACTTCGGCACTTCGCTCCCTTTAAAAATTCTCAATCCAGGCAAGAAGACGATGCAAAAGCATGCACTGGACACTAGAGGGCGCGCGTGGATCGCTTATGCAACCTAGCATGTCCTGACTGTGGCACAAAGGTGATCAAGAAAAATTCTTTGCTAAGTGTGTCTATCCATCTCAGCCCTTTGGTTTCTACCAGCCCAGGTTGGGGAACAGAGACCAGGATAATCGGAATGGCTGTCCCAGGATCACAGAAGAATAAAAGGCTGAACAGGAACAGGGGAAATGGCTTAGGGGAGTGTGTACATTAGAGAATGCCGTAGGGGTACCTAGGAGATGGGGGTGGCCAGGCACACCAGCAGGTGCGAGCCCACCGTTCTGTAAATGGGAAGGAGGGAGGGAAGCCTGGGCACCATCAAACCTCTCTGCCAATCCTCACCGGGGGAGATCTACTGATCCTATGGGAGTACCCTGTTCCAGGGGGTACTCCCTGCTGCTTTCCTCCTACCACGGGAACAATGTTGTTCCCACGTAACTGCAGGCTCTGACGACTCTAGAGGCAGTTCCAAGGCTGCCCAGTAGGAAAAGGGCAAACTTTTGGACTTTTTGGACTTTCCCAGCCATGCCTACAGAGTTTCTGTAGGGGCAGCTGGAGGTGGACTCTGATTCAGAGTAAGGATCCCAGGAGCAGCCCCAGAAGAGCCACTATCTTCAGCTTCTCCCTGGACCTAACGTTGAGGAGTGGAGCTGGTCATATTCTCCCAGTGCCCCCTTTATTAGGGGACCTTGCTCTTTTCCTTGCCTTCTGTCGCATACGCTGGTTTCCCTTGGTCTCTTCATCTTCATACTTGCGGGGGACTCCTTAAAGAAGAGGTTTTCCCTGTCTCTACACTGCCAAGAGTAGGCTGAGCCCCGCCCCAGGGGAGACGATCAGATCGAATGCTGTGTGGGTATTGATTGTTGTCTTGATAGCATCTGGAATCACTTAGAAGACAAACCTCTAGGGATGTAGTGGGTAACTTTCTGAGTTGGCTTAACTATTGTGGGATGAGTCTCCCTGACTGTGAGTGGCACCATCCCATGGCTGAGTCCTGGACTGAATAGGGGACAAAGTGAGCTGAGCGCCAGCTCACTCTCTGTTACCTGCTACCTCTCTCTGTTTCCTGGCTTCAGATACTACACCCCGCCCCCTGTGATGGACTGTACCCTCAAGTTGTGAGCCAAAGTTAATTTGTCATTGCACGCACATGCTGACCAAGCAGCATAAGGCAGCCATCACATGTTTGGGGAGGCAGAAGCCAATTTTGGGTGTCTTCCTCAGTTGCTTTCTGCTGCATTTTGGGAGGAGAGTCTTGCACTGATTCTTGAAGCTTACTGATGGCTAGCAAGTCCCAGGAATCCTCCTGCCTCAGTCTCCCATGTGCTGGGATTACAGGTATGAACTACACCTAGATTTCTACATATATACTAGGGATACAAACTCAGGTCCTCACTGATGTGCAGCAAGTCCTGTCCCAGCACAAGGCAGCCCTCTTCAACACTGTAAAGACTGTATAGTAGCTCTGGGCGTCCCAGGCCAGGCATGGGACTGAAGCTGAGCACTGCAGCCTGTGGGTGGAGCATCCTCAGATGGACTAGGAGTTGGACGTTTGGGGTTCTCCTACAGAGGAGACGCATGCAACAAAGGGCCCTGAAGCTTCAGTCTTGGTTTTTGCTGGACAGATAGGCTAAGCTCAAGCTGGATGGTAATGTCTCTGACTTGTTTTTCAAAGTAAGAACAGGGTCTTTGGAGGAACAGGAAGCAGGGGCTATCAGTGAACTTCTTCCTGCTTGTCTGTGGCAGCCCAGGGCAGGGGCTCTTACACAGCCGAAAGGCTAATTCGGTTTGGGCTGGGGATGCAGCTCTTCAGTAACGTGACTGTCTAGCATTTACAAAGCCCTGGGCTTCATCCCCAGCATCGTGGTAAACACGGATCACACTCACGATTCCGGCTCAGTAGGTGGAGGCACAGTGATCGAAAGTTCAAGGTCTTCCTTGTCGAGATGAAGTTTGAAGCCACATTGACTGTGTGAGATCCTGGCTTGCCGCCTCCGTGCCTGTACTACGTTTGCCCTAGAGGGATTTTTCTTTTTTTACACAGAATGAACTGCAAACAGACCAGTGTGAAAACAAACTGCACAGCAAATGGGATGCCTCAGTCGAACGTATTCATGAAATCATATTCAAACCAGCTGACACCAGTCAGACTGCCTCTACTTCACTCCCTTTTCTCACGGTACTTATAAATAGCACATGTGGACGTAGTGGGGTGGTGTTGTTTTGGTGACAATTGCTACCAGATGGTCCCGGAATCACAAGGAAAGCCAGTCAAGATCTTGCCAGTTGCCAGAGAGATGGCTCAGAGGTCAAAAGAAGTTAACCCAGTTTTAGTTCCCAGCACCTACAGCAAGTAGCTCCTGAATTCTACCTCCAGTGAGCCTGACATCCTTTTCAGGCATCCAAGTGGGGACATGTACATACATACATACATACATACATACATACATACATACTTACATATGTACATACGTACATACACACACAAGCAAAATGAATAAAAATAATGAATTTTTAAAAAAATCTGTAGCTTTAGATTTATTGTGATTTTGCCTTTTAGTAGGCCCAAGGGTTGGCATTTAGCTGGCCTCATATCTGTACAAACCTTGTAAGGCAACTGTCCCTGACCCACTCCAGGGCAGCTACCGTAATGCCATTCTCTTGGACTCTTAGTTCTGTGTTCTGGCCACTGCTAGTTCCTGAACCCCCATATTCCAACTTTCTAGAACAGTCAGCTATGCCTCCTCCTGCTCCTTGGAGTCTGCAGTGTGGTCCAGAGCCTACTGAGGCATGTGATCATGAGCTGGCTACCACCTGGACATGTGCAGATAGACCTTTAGACGCCCCCCTGACCCCTTTCCAAGCTCCTGCAGGAGTCTAGCTTCATGCCAGTCTGTGTAACCACTTAAGGTAGGCAGCTCTGCATCTTCCCAGTGCTCACCACCTGCACTGCCCACCACACTGACTACTTCCTAACCCTCATCTGCTTCTCCTCCACTCACCCCTCCTACTCTGATCTCTGTGGCCTCCCTGTGTGCCTCCTGCCTTGGGAGTCTCATCTCTGCTTCCGTAACTGGCCTCTCCCCAGTCATCCTGAAATCTCTACTTGTCTATTCTCAATTAGAGGTTTTTCTTTTTTCTTTTTTTTTAATCTTATTTAAAGGCCCTGTCAGGCACTTGAAAGCCTGGGTATTTTTGGAAGGATTGAGTCTAAGTGCTTAGCAAAATGGACCATCCCTCCCCAAGGCAGATGCACAGCCTTTACCATGAACTTAAGCACCCCTGGTGTCTTGAGGTTTCCAGCACGTCTCTGTGTCCGGATTCCCTCTCTGCCCACATTTTAAAGCCCAGGACCCCTGGGACAATTACCAAAAAGGTACTGTTGAGGGAGGAGTTGGCTTTGAACCAAGTTGTGCATTTGGTTGGTCCCGATGGATGTCTTCTTAGCAGAATTATCCCGTCAGTGTTGCGTCAAGACCAGAGAAGGTACCAGCCAGAAAGCTGGATGTACAAAAGGCATCTCTGGGTTTGGGAGAAGGAAGCATGACCAGCTCCTGCAACAAATGCATGGTCACAGCTCAGCAGGAAGTGTTTTCTCCCCGCACAGTGTAGGGTGACTTTTATTTGTTATTTTAGTTTAAATTTACTTTGTGCTTGTAGAGACCAGAGGACAAACTCAGCTGGTTTTTAAAAAAATCTAACCTGTTTTTAAAGACAGGGTCTCTTACTTTCTTTAATCAGGCTAAGTAGGTTAGGCTGGCAGCCAGTGAGCCCCAGATCTGCTTGTCTGCGTCTTCCTAGCACTGGGTTTGTGGATAAGAACACCAGGAAAGGGTCTGGGTCTGCAGAGACTGATTGATTAGCGCTTCAGTACAATAGAGAGACTGTGCTGCTGCAGGTTCAGAGTCTAATGACAATTTGTGGCCCTCAGGAGCAGCCATTCCTTGCCATCTCTGTTGGAATTAATGTCTTGTAACCAGCAGATAGAAACCCTTTGGAATCTATTAACTTAGTAGATAACTTCCTTCCCTCAAACCAAAAGCTAAGAATGTAAGCAGACAACCTACTGGGCCTACAGTAGAGTAAAGAAGTAAAAAATTTCCTTGATTTACGGATTTCCTCGTTCTGTGAGAGTATTAAAATTTCACATATCTGCTTCCATGTTGGAACATGGAATTTGGGGCAACCTACATCTATGTTACTGGGACATAGTCACTCAACATGGCTCCAGAATAGACTATCACTTATCCAGAAAAAAAAAAAAAACCTACCATTTTATTTCAGTTAAGATAAAAGTTGTGTCTTTTGAATGGACAGTTTACAGGAGCACTCCACATAGACAGGTTACAGGTGCACTCCACAGGGACAGGTTACAGGTGCACTCCACACTGACAGGTTACAGGTGCACTCCACATAGACAGGCTACAGGTGCACTCCACACTGACAGGTTACAGGTGCACTCCACATAGACAGGCTACAGGTGCACTCCACAGAGACAGGTTACAGGTGCTCTCTGCACAGACAGGTTACAGGTGCACTCCACAGGGACTGGTTACAGGCGCACTCCACAGAGACAGGTTACAGGTGCACTCCACACTGACAGGTTACAGGTGCACTCCACACTGACAGGTTACAGGTGCACTCCACACTGACAGGTTACAGGTGCACTCCACAGAGACAGGCTACAGGTGCACTCCACACTGACAGGTTACAGGTGCTCTCTGCACAGACAGGTTACAGGTGCACTCCACAGGGACTGGTTACAGGTGCACTCCACAGGGACTGGTTACAGGTGCACTCCACAGAGACAGGTTACAGGTGCACTCCACAGAGACAGGTTACAGGTGCACTCCACAGAGACAGGTTACAGGTGCACTCCACACGGACAGGTTACAGGTGCACTCCACAGGGACAGGTTACAGGTGCACTCCACACGGACAGGTTACAGGTGCTCTCTGCACAGACAGGTTACAGGTGCACTCCACACGGACAGGTTGTAAGTTACAGGTTCATGCGAAAGGAACAGTTTACAAGTGCACTCCATCATGACTGGCTTCTTTTCTGTGGCTTCTGGAAGGTTGACTCAGGTCCTCATTCTTACAAGAAGAGTACTTTTCTAGCTGAATTGTTGCCCCAGCCCACGAGCAACATTTTTACATTTAAGAAAAACAGTTTCCTGAGTACTGGGAAGGTTGCTTGAGTACATCTGGAAGTAATGAGCAGCTGGGCATGCCTGTGAAGAATTTTTCTTGATGGGATCATTTAAGGTTGGAAAATACACCCTAAATCCAGATCATCTGAGGTCAGAAGATCCACTGTAAATCTGAACCATACCTTCTAATGGTAGTCTATTTAAAAGATGCAGAAGGAAGCTTTTTCTCTTTCTCCTCCTTGCCCTCACTCTCACCTCCACTGGTGTTAGAGCCTTTGCCTTCAGGATTCCAGCATCTACTGAAGACCAGTTGAGATGTACAACCAGTTGACAAATCTTAACTCCCCAGTAGCCAACAAACACTTTAGTCCTGGTTTGCCCCACTACAGATTTAAACACTGGCGAAAGTCCTCAGGATATGGTAACTTCCCACTAATTTTTGGCTTGCCCCAGGTTAGGTGGTTTTCCCTCTGGGGGCAGGGAAGCACTACCCTGTGTCTCACTCCTGTAGTTATTGATAGGAAAGTGGTTTTGTGTGAGAATGAGGCTTCGGTTTATTGTTTGTACTTTAACTAGCACTTTTCTTTTTTTAAATGGTAAGTTAGTGTTACATTTTTATACAGTTGGCTCTCCGTTACTGAGGTATATGCATCATGACTTAAAATGTCCTTGGATTGAAAATAGTAGGTATTTAGGGGCTGAGGAGAAGGCTCAGTGGGTGAGAATGCTTGCTGTGAAATCATGAGGACCCGAGTTCAATCTCCAGCACCCATATAAAACGTTGCATGTGCCTGTGACTCCACCAACACTGGGGACAGGCAGGTGCAGGTGGGTCCCAAGAGCTCACTGTCCAGCAAGACAAGCCTAAACAGTGAGTTTCCTGTTCAGGGGGAGATTGTCTCAAGACAATAAAGAAGACAATGGTAGGGAAAAAAAACCTCTTATCTATCTTCCTCTTGCTTTTGCAGGTATGTACTCACACAGCCATGTGTAACGTACAACACACACACACACACACACACACACACACACACACATCGTGGATTTGGTTCAATGCTTATATTATGGGTTCCCATATTGCACGGGAATCCTGCATGTGAGTATGAGACTCTGAGGAGGGTCCCTGTCCCCAGCTGGTTCTGATTGGTAAATAAAGCTGCCATGGCCAATGGCTGGGCAGGGAGACAGAGGTGGGACTTTAGGATTCCAGGTCAAGGGGACTGAAGAAGGAACAGAATCCCCATGCCAGGAAGGAGTAAGATCCAGGCTTGAAAGCTGACGAAGGAAAAGTATACAATCATATAAGAGCCAGGGAAGAGTGGCCCCAGGAGGCTCTGCCTGACTGGGTCTGGGTAGCAAAGATGGAATACAGATTTTGTAAGTAATAATTCAAGAGTATTGGAGGGGAGGTGTGAAAGTTTGGGAGTGGCCCAACCATCGAACTGATCAAGGCATATTTAAATACCAGGCTCCCTCCCCCCTGTGTGTGTGTGTGTCTGTGTGTGTTATTGGAGAATCCAGAGTGTTGGGGCAGGTAACGAGGAACTCTGGAGCCACTGCTGCCAGGGAGATAAGAGCAATAAGAGATTAATCAACTATGGCAACACACACAGAGAGTGGTTCAAAACAAGACAAGAAAGTAGAGCCACCATCACTGTCTTCTGGTTAATCTTTAATCTTTTCTTGTCACTGCCTCTCAAATAATCTTTAAAATATCAAACTTATGGAGCAAGACAGAAAAATGCCTCTGAAATTTGAATAAGGGCTTTAAAGTGTAGCTACTACATTCTCCTCAACCCCTCTTGAATGAAGCAAAAACAGCCACCCTGAGCTGAGTTGATTACAAAGCACTCCCACATTTAAAAAAAGAAAGAAAGAAAGAAAGAAAAAGAAAGAAAGAAAGACTCCCTCAACTGTCTCACAGGCCTGAGGACAGGAAGGGTCATCTTAGCTAATTTTAATGGCAATAAAGTAATATACCATTCAGGCAACCTCCCAGCCACAGAATAAATCAACTGCACACAGCAGACCTTGTGGAATAGGCGAAGATCTCAAAGCTCAAGCATTTCGGTTTCTCTGTATCAGTCTGCCATTAGTATGGTCCTTAAGCTCTGTTCTCCTCTGTATGACTGTGGGTGATGATATCTGGCTGAACATGAATTCGGCCTATTGTCCCCTTGGCATCTGCATAGCTGCTCACCTAGAAGCCTCTATGATCAATGTCCTATTGTTAGATTACATGAGCCCGGCCAGGAAAGAGATGTTCTTTGTAGGAATGTGGGCCTGAAGGAGTAAGGTGCCCCTGGCCTTTGTTCTTTGGTACCAGGAAGGACTTAAAACCTCATTGTTTACACTCAGGCTGGTGATTATTGTCTCTGGCTGGGCTGAGGGTGAGGCAACCATTGGAACATGTAGTACACATCAAAGTTAAGTTTGACGGGTCAGACAGTACGCAGCCCATGATGGGTGGCTTAGTTGACATGGTAACTTGGTAACTCCAGAGTTAAGGGTTCCATTTTCTCTAAGAATCCCAAGTTTAAACACAAAAGATAGTAGGTTTTCCACAGAGGCTGTAATAGCTTTGCATCAAAATCCTACAACATTGAAATGTAGCAGTTTGCTAAAGGCTCCCTACCACCATGGGTGCCATAAGCTGGGCATATGGCCAACGTGACTGAGGATTTTCTACAGGAGCAGAATTCTCCTTTGTGGTCTGGGGATGCATCTTAGTTGGCGGACCATTTGCTTAGCATGCACTAGTTCCTGGGTTTGGTCTCTTATAACACATAAACTTCCACAGAGAGACAAGCTCAGTCCATTAAACAAAACTTAAGAGTCTGGAATGTGAATTTTCAACAGGAGAGGCTGGGGATCCAAAGAGCATTTGAGAAGCTGTAAGGATTCAGAGAGACTCCCGCCCCAAGCTTTCATTAGGAACAACTACATCCAAAGACACTATACCGCCATCAAACCACGTTTATCAGAGAAGGCTCTGTTGAATAGATCACCACAGAGGACAAAGGCAAGGAAGCCCGAACATGGAAACACATGGGAATGTAACGAGATGCTACAGCTTAGCAAATATCAATTCAACTTTCTTGAGGTGGAAACATCTGCTTTACAGATTATGTCCCTCTGTCCTTAATGTGCCAAGGGCCAGAGCTCTTAAAACTGAACGTGTTTTGGTTTCGTTTGTTAATCAGACAAGGCCATCAGGCAACAACAAACCAGGTTTTGTGGCACTTGCACGGAACCCTAGTACTTGGAGGTTAGAGGCCAAGGATCATACGTGCTGTATGACCCCTGGCTACTCAGCAAGTTCAAGTACATGAGACTCCAGCTCAACTAAGTACAATAAAAGCAAAATAAAAGAGGTATTGTTTTTTATTTCAGAGATCCATTCAAAATCAGCAGCCGTCTTTATTAAAGGCTGGAGTAACCCACCCACTGAAATGAAGAAAATTCTGTCATGACAATCCATGAGGTACTGAGCTTCTTGCTTCACTGCAAGAGGAACTAGATGTGTGTGTGTGTGTGTGTGTGTGTGTGTGTGTGTATCTGTGTATTTAGGGTGAATCTCCCCACCTCAGCTAACCCAACTTATTAATGGTTCTAGAACATGCATATATATATATATGTATATAAGTACATGTATATATATATATGTATATAAGGTTGGGTTAGCTGAGATGGGGAGATTCACCCTGAATGTGTATATATATATTTGGGGCTGGATCTCTAGACTTGTCTGTGAGGATGTTAGTAGGTCTTTCTTGGTCACTATTATTATTGCTATAACTGAGAAGGTATTGTGAAGGAGAAAGAGGTTCAGGAGAAGAGCTGACAGGAGTTTACTCTTTAGAAGAAAAGGAAAAGAACCAAGCAACCACAAGGGGCCATGGTCTAGCCATAAAGTAGGGAAGTATTAGGAGGGACAGTAGGGACCACAGCGTGCTGTGATGTGAGATAGCATTACAGAAGCATTAAGAAACGTTACCTATGGTGAGGACTTGGCGGAGGTTGAAACAGAGAAGAGGAGATGGGGAGGTGGCAGGGGGAGTAAGAGAAGAGACAGATCTTTTACCTTCATAGTGTTTTTCCAGGGGGTACCAGAGAAAGGAGAGAGATAAACAGAAATAAGGAAGCACATTTGTCTACAAAATCCTGTCATAGCTATAGGAGATAGATGCCAGAGAAGTAGGGGCCTGTTAGTTCCTTTTCTTTGCCTGAAGTGACAGATCAGAGAGGAATGCTTACATGGTCATGCAGCAGACCCGTGGTCTAACAGGTCTCTCACTGGAATGGGAGTTCATTCATTTGGTTAGAACAACTGGCTTGCAAGCCTCCAGGACCACTCTGTCTTCACCCCCTCAGTGCTGGAATTACAGCTGCATTCCACCACTCATGAGTTTTTACATGGTTCTGGGGATCCAAACACAGCTTTTCATGCTCTCAGAGGCAAGATCTTTACCCAAACTAAGCCATTTCTCTGTGCTTATAGGTGCAAGTCAGTTCTCCAAGGAGCCATAGTGGAGTGGGTAATGTGCTGATGTCAGAGGGCAGGAGAGCTGCTCCTGCTGTTTAAGGAAAATCAGGCGAGTGGGTCCCTCGGGATAAACTTCTCTCTAACTTCCTAGCAACTAAGAGTGACTTCCTTTTCTTTCCTCTGGCTTGGTTTCTGTTTTATGCTGTTGAACCCACTTCCAAAGCAACCAAGTATACTCACTGAGAAATACCATTTTTAAATACTTGTGTCTTCCAGCATCTTGAAACATTATTGCATTGATGTTACTTACATATTTAACTGTCGGATATTCAGCTACCTGGCTGCAGAATTCACAATACGTTGTCTTTATGTTGCTCATAACTGTTAATCATCGTAAACATTTTACATACTAGGAGTGAGAGAGTGAAAGATGAATAAGAATAGAGATCAATACGCTATAAAGAAAAGCGCTATGATATATGTGCACAAACACAAAGATCAATACACTATAAAGAACAGTGCTGAGATAATATGTGCAAAGAGAGAGAGATCAATACGCTATAAAGAACAGTTCTGTGATATGAACAGTGCTGTGATATATGTGTACACACACATACACCCACACATACACACACACACACACACACACACACACACACACACACACACAGAGGAATGAAACCGGGCTAGAGTGATGATCACAGTCATTAAGTGTACTTGCTACTCTTAAGGAAGAAGCTGACTTCAGTTCCCAGCACATTAGCAGGCTCACAGCTGCCTGCAACTCCAGACTCAGGGATCTAATGAACTTGTAGTCTTCTCAGGCATCCACATGCGTATGAACACACACACATCCCACAGAAGCGAAAAAAAAGATAAATCATTAAAATGTAAAACAGCTTATTTTCTGTACACATGATCTCTGCCTTTCTGAGACTGACTTAAATCACGTCATGTGACCATTTCTAGTTGCACCTGGTTTTCTGCATAGGAAAAACATCCAGATATAAACGAGAAACGAAAAATCTTGCTGAAAGGTCTCTCTTATTCCTGAGAGCTTACACCTCAACATCTGGCTGGTGGAAACAATCTCTCAAGTTACTTGTATTAACATGAGGCCTCCATGGACTTGGCTGTTCTAACCCAGATAAATATTTAATGTGTGTCAGTCTACTTGATGTCCTGAGTCTACTTTCACTCGTCCCCTGTCAGGATTTAATCTCTATTGTTCTTACTAAAGCAGCTCTCTCATAGGGGTGAATATTGGGCAGGTTAGCCCAGGACAGCCTTTCTTAGTGCCATAGGAGCCAATATGCTGGACAAACTGTTTCCTAACTTTGCTTTCCTAAGCCTAAGTGGAATTTATAGACGGCGCCACTAATCTCTATCTGCATGATTAAAATAAAAATTGCTTCTCTTTTGAGATTTTCACGCATGCATGTATCGTATGTTGTGCTCATTCCCGACTTCTGTCCCTTCTATATCTCCCAGCCTCCTTTAGCTCCTTTCCCTGTGGTATGATAAAACTTTTCCTGGGATGACACGACATACACATGTACTTACTCAGATAGGGAGCCTACAACAGACCAAGCTACAGATAGCATCAAAATTCAACTTGTAAACCAATGGATTTTATCGGGTTACCTGCAGGAATATGGGCAAAGGGATACTTAGAGGAGCAGAAATGACTCAAAGACAGCTGCATCATCAAAGCCACTCCAGCATGGGTGACAGCTGGGAACCTGGAGTGCACTGCACATCCTGCAGGCCACTCAGCAGGTTGGGGAGTGTCCTTTCCAGGGGCCACCATTGGTCTGAACCTCTTCCAGGGCTCATCTCTGCTTCTCCCAGGCAGTTGTTCTGGTCTGTATGGCTAGGCTTTGCTTACTCCCGGCATGGAGGGGCCGAGTAACTCTGGCGAGTCTCGGAGTTCTTGAATCTATTTTTAGTTGTTTATCTCTCTGCCTAAGGAGCTCCCTTGCAGGATGGAATGTTTTAATCTCAGAGGAAACTGGTACACAACAGTCCCCCGTAGGATTTCGTTTTCGCTTTGATATTATATACACATACATGTTTTTTTTGTATCTATGTAAAATATAGGAGCGGCAAACGAGACAAAACATGACATTTGTCTTTCTGAAACTGTCTTAATTTAGTCCATATGGCTAATTCTGGTTGCGTTCATTTTCCTGTGTAAGGCAGGAAATGCCAAGATACAGGCACTTTCTGAATCGGATCTTAGTCTTTCAGGAATTAACTTCAAAAATCAACCATTTCACAACAAATTTGTGAAATTAAAAAGCATCTTTACAGCAAAGAAAACAGTTAATTGCATGAAGAGACAGTTCTACAGAGTGCGAGAAAAATTCCCTAGTTATATATCTGCGAGAGGAGTGTGTATGTACAATGTACAAGAGCTGAAAACAACTGCACGTGGGATCTTTTCTGAAGCTGGTTAAGTACTGAGTATAGAGAGAAAGAAACAAAAACGATTCTATCACATAGAATCTATATGGTAAAATTCTATGTATTGTTATTTGTAAATACCTGGTTCTTACTTTCAAAAACTCTGAAGTTATCAGATGTTCAGACTTGGAATAAAACAACATGGATGGAAAGAACATTCTCTCTCTCTTTCCTTTTCCTTCTTTCTCTCTTCCTCTCTCTCTCTCTCTCTCTCTCTCTCTCTCTCTCTCTCTCTCTCCCTCTCCCCTCCCCCTCCCCCTCCCCCTCTCCCTGTCTCTGTCTCTGTCTCTCTCTCCAGCCCTGCTCTCTCTGTACAAACATTCATGTGAGGATAGACATGCAGGTAGGTGAGATTGCACATGTGACTCTGCCTCTCACCTCACTATCACTGAATTACAATGTGTGCCTCCATGCCTGGATTTTTATGGACTCTTGGGGATTGAACTTAGATCCTCATGGTTGTGCGGCATGCGTTTACTGACTGAACATCACTCCAGTCTATGGGCATGCTTTTGCTGAAGGATTTTCTTTATGTTTGGCATCTTGAAGTGAGGGCTGAAGAGCACACATGTGGAAACGTCTTTACTCATGAAGACACTGTGACAGGCACAGAGCCTGATTCACCCAGGTATTTGGGGATGAAGATGGCTTGACCCATGAAAGACCAGGATTTTGCCCAGGGGAAGAACATGCTTCATAAAGAAGTTTTTTTTTTCCAATTTGCATGATTACTGAAATTTGAAATGTAGCATGAAACAGGGCAACTATACCTTATGTTCATACAATGTGACAAATATTACAGGGCTGCCACCATAAGACTGCCCAATGGTACATTCAAAAGTGGGCTTGGGACTCCTCTATGTACTACAGAAGCACCATTCATTATGTCTTTGCTATGTGTATATGCATGTTTCTGTGTGTGCGCATGTGTGTGGGTACATGGGTATGCACAGGTATGTAAGCATGTGAGCATGCTTGTGGAGACCAGAGATTGATGAGAAGAGGATTCCTCAGTTGTTTGCCATTTATTTTCTGAGGCAAGGTCTCTTATAATCTAGAAGTGACAGGTTAGACAAACAGGCCAGCAAACTGCAAGGATCCCCCTGCCCACCCTTCCCCAGTGCTGGTTACAGGGACATATCCCTGCACTTGGCTTTTTAAATGGATATGGGAGATCAAAACCAAGTCCCCCAAAGTAGCTAGCACTTTATTGCCTAACCCATTCTTCCAGCCCCCAAACATGTCAGTCATCTCAAGTCCCCATAGAGTCCCAAAGTTCTCACGGCCAGTGTCTAAAGTGATTGGAGCCACTGGTATGGAGGAGTAGGTGTCTGAGGTAGGTAGTTGTCACTACCTGACAACCGTCTTGACATCTGTGCCCACAGGACCTACCCTGTCGCTTCCCCTCTGCTGTTGGTATAAGCAGTCACATTTTAAAGACATAAACACTGAGACTTATTTAGTTATTCAGAACTTTGCTTTTCTAGTTTATCTAGAAAAGAATCAACTCTACCCTCAGTATTGTCCAACCACTTTCTATTGCAATACCACTATATTGTCACCTTCAGAGCTCATGCTCAGGAGCTGTGGAACTGAGTTACAACCTCCCCCCACCCTGCCCTGGCCAAAGTCTCATAGCTTTCCTCTGCCAACATTTTCTACCACCAAGAAGAAACAGTTGATGTAATAATTTCTATTGCAGTGAGGATTTCTAGTGCTGTTAATTATTTCACTACGCATAAAGTAATTACACAGTCACATCATCCTGTGCAGAGGCAGAGCAGACACGCAGTGGTGTGAAGTAGGAGGCTCAGGAAGATTTGCTTCCTATTTCAATCATGGAGTTGCTCTTGTGACCATTTCAGGTTTAGAATGTCATTTCTGTTCAGACAGAAGCAGGTGGGACCAGTGTTCCCTCAAAGAGTAGGCATTTGGTGACAGGGGCAGCTCTAGAGGTCTGTATGATCCCTATATGCAAAGCCACCTCCAGAGCAACTTGACCAGAGCAACTTAAAGAAGGAAAGGCTGTTCTCAGGCTTTCTGCCTGAACACTTCCCTTTCTTACATATGTCCACACTCTTACTGACGTTATCCAGGCCTGTGTCTTTAAATACAATCCAGGTCACGTCAACTTGCAAGTGTTTTCTCATCTTCTAGTGCCTCTTCTCTTCATCATGGATGCACACATGCTCCATTTAGTGAATTTAGCAGATCTTAATCCGTGTGCCTCAATTCTGCCCCAAGCTTGCATCCTCTCATCTCAGTAACCGGCCATTATCAATAAAACCTTTGGGGCGGGGGTTAGGATTAAAGTTGGTACCTATTTCATGAACCTGTGGAAACTGGTATGTAAGACCAGTAAATGAAGCTTCCTGTGGGTACTGTGAGTGGGACATTATTTGCGGCATGGCTGTTTTTATTTTTGCATGCACTTTTGAGTGGTGTCTTCCTCCTGGCTCCAAGGTGGTCAGTTGAATTGCTTTGACTCAAATAACACAGAAGTGGTGTGCCACTTTCGGAGCCTGCACCTCGAGAGGCTCTGCTTCTGCTCTGCTTTTTTTGGATTCTTCATGGGAAACAGCACGCACAAAGCCTGCTTAGTTTCCAAGTCAGTGAGATACTGTATTCGTGAAGTATCTCGGATGAATCCTCCCAGATGTGGTGCTCTGCAATGCACCAAGCGGCCCACATCAGCACCAGCTGCCAGAGGAGGAATGGAGACGCCAGTGACTATGTAGCCAAATCGTTCAGTGGCTGCCTCCATACATGAGTCTCGAATAAGACCAGCAGAAGATCGCCCCTAAGACCTTGCCCAGAAGACTGACAACAGAATTCTGAATAAATGAAATTATT
This sequence comes from Arvicanthis niloticus, assembly GCF_011762505.2. Classification (NCBI taxonomy): domain Eukaryota; kingdom Metazoa; phylum Chordata; class Mammalia; order Rodentia; family Muridae; genus Arvicanthis; species Arvicanthis niloticus. The sequence goes on along the minus strand of NC_047671.1, from coordinate 54,843,702 downwards.
TTTGTTTTAAGCTACGGTATCAATTATTTTTCTTGTTGATGAGGGAAAAATACGTGACTAGAACAACTTAAAGAAGGAAAGATTTGTTTTGGTTCACAGCTAGTGAATACCACCATGGTGGTGAAGGCACGGTGGGAAGGGCACAAACTTACCAAAAGAGTCATTGTCAGTCCTAGGAAATCCTACGTCCCATTGAGTTGACAATGGAGATGAAGTGTCCCAGCTGCTAAGTCAGAGGCAGTTTGTTCTGCAGTTTGGGAAAGCCACACTTGAAGCATTAAAAAGGCAAGTGTGCTACCCTGTGGGCAGGACCCAGGTTTGGAGTTGGGAGCTTTGAAAATGCTCTCATTTGAATATAACTGTGGGGCTGGTGCTAGCTGTATTTTTCTTCAAAAGGAAATTTCGTTTCATTGTTTCCTTTCTCCTTATGTCTTAGTTTTCCTTGTGTTGCTGTGATGAAACCCTGGTCAAAGCCAACTTAGGGAAGAAAGGGTTTATTTTAGATTAGAGCTACAGTCCATCATCAAAGGACATCATGGAGCACACATACATACATACACACACACATACATGCGTATATGTTCACATGTATGTAGGCATACTGAATTTCCGTCACTGAGCCCACACTGATTTCTCCCTTCCTTCCTGCTGAAACCTCCCCATCACGTTTCCATGCGACTTATCTCTCTCTGTCTTCCAATCCTCACGCTGTCTCTCCCTGTGACCCTCTGAATTGAATTAAGTGTGTTTGCACACTTAAGTGAGAATGCAGACAGTGCTTATTTACTGGAGTGTGGGCACCCTACACATGGCCACACCTGTAATAGTCATTGCTGGGGATACTCTCAAGGGGCCACGCCCAAAGCCTTTCTTAATGAGACACTATGTTCCCTAGATGTTTGTCACAGCTCCAAGTGCCCTGCTAATAAGTGCTTCCTATTCCATCATCCAACAGCCGCTGGGCTGTTCTCTAGCAGGTACCACAGACAAGCACTGCAAAGACAGAGGCCCAAGGAGACATGCACTAATGTCTAACTCCAGCTAGGGAGCAGAGTCTAAAGACAAAGGGGCCATATCAAAGTCATAAGCAGAGCACACATAACTAAGCATGGATCATGGAGCCAGGGAATCTTCTCAAAGGACATGGCGGCTCAGTGAGTCCAGAATGAAAGTGAAAAAGATGGCTGCTGAGATGGTTCAGGGGTAAAAGGGGCTTGCTACCAGCACAATGACCTCAGTTACACCTCCATGACTCACACAGGGAAAGGAGAAAGCTGATTTTTGTAAGCTGTCCTCTGACCTCAACCTGTAAATGTGTACATTCACACACACACACACACACACACACACACACACCACACACACTCATATGCACACTCATAACACACACAACACACACACACACACACACACACACACACACACTCACAAGACACACACACACACACATAAACACATGTAATAACTTTTTGCAGTGGGAAAGGGAATGACAGTTCTCCATGTCCAGGAAAGCACATGCTACAAAGGTGGGGCTGTATGGGAGAGACACGGGCTCTGACCCTGGCTTGTGACTTCATGTGAGTTTTGGCGTGATCTGCCGACACTGTGGCTGGACCTGCAGTTTATTCTCATGCCTAGCCCTCTTGCCTTATGAACACATACAATTTATTGTATCCTGTAGAGGAATACAGGGTTGCTCCCAGTTTGGAGACACTATAGACCATCTGGAATGAATACATTTGAATACCGCACTAGGCCCATGTGTGCACAGGCTTCTGTTGTAGTGGGAGGGTACTGAGGGACAGACTGAGCGCACGCAGCTTCCTGCGGTGCTGCCAAACTGTATTCCCAAACATTTCACTTATTTGTGTGTTTATGCTAGTGGAGAATCAAGCCAATTTTCTCCAATAAACTGCTTTCGCTGGCACAGTGGCACAACTTGGATCCTCCAGTGGTCTTGGGGATGCTTCCTGCCAGTTTGCATTTGCTACTGATGATTTGTGAAGCCCAACGTGTGTGATTTCTGAGACCCTGTCTATATGTTATCTGGAGCTAGTGCTGTCAGACCCAGGAATCCAATGAAGTAATATTCCCGGAAAGCCTGGCATACACCTGAGAGCATGGGCGGTGGCCGTCAGTGATGTAATGATTGATGCAGGTTATGGCAAGGCGTAAGAAGGGTTCAGAGTCAAAGCCACAAGCATGCCTGCAGCCAAAGCTTCTATTGTAGCACCACACACTAATTTATGTGCATATTACATGTGGTTGCAATGTTTTGGCGCCAGCCTGTGAAAGGAATACCTGTGGTTACCCAAACCCATCTCACTCAATAGTCAGTCAACTAACTTTAATAAACTCTATGTGAAAAGGCTGTTTCTCTCGTGCATCTGTCTAAACACGGTCAGCTCTTTGAAGTGAGGACCCAGTCTTCATGCCAAAGCCTGGAGCATTCACCCAGTGAGTGGGACCTGTGCTTGCTGTGGTTCCACAGCCTTTCTGGGAAAATAAGCTTACATCCTGCTAGAGATGGTGCAGTCAAAACAGACATGAGCTGTAAAGTGTACAAGAGGATCCAGACAGCCTAGCTATGACACAGCAGGCTAAGCTGGAGCTTTTCTTGTGTTTGCTGAAGCCTAGCTTGCTACCACATGCAATTCCTATGGACACTGGAGAAGGGAAATACTACAGTAGATCTGGAGGCCGCTGAGGATGGATATTCGGACTCTGCTGAGGGAGTTCCTAGCACCCACACAGTAGCACATAACATCTTATAACTCCAATTCCCGGGGAACCTATGCTCTCTCTTTGCCTCCACAGGTACTGACTGCACATGGTATAAATACATACATGTGGGCAAAACATTCATACATATAAAACAAAAATAAACAAATACTTAAAAGGAGTTAATTAGTTGGACCTGTCAATCACTTGACCAAGAGAGTCAACCCTTAAGAGGACTGATTACCTAAAGCCACGCTAAAGAGACAGGAGAAATAATTATCTCCTTAATGGGATGATGTATTTTTCTAACATTTTTTGCAGTACTGCTTTCCCTTCAGCTGGAGTTTGGGATGAGATTTCTGCAGAGACTACAAAGCTCAAAGGGACTCCATGAGCAGAGGAGCCAGCATGGGGGTGCAACATCTTGTCCTAAGCCCATCTCTCTCACCTGCCCCCTCTCTTCCTCTCTCCAATCTGGAAGTCCCGCTTACTTGCCCAGTGATTGGTTTCTTTATTCATTAGAAAGGTCACATTAAGTCCTGAGTACATGATTCACTCCCAAGTAGCCCCTCTTGGAGAAGCTGAATTAGCATCAAAATACAAACAGTGCCAGGGCTATCCACAGCAGGGAGACAGTGATGTGATCAGCTCAGCTTCCACCTCCAGTCTTTCTCGTGCTTCTGGACCATAATGGACTTCTCTGGGTCTCAAATCTGGCAATGTCAAAGGCAGTCCATTAGGTAGCTCTTCTGGGAAAGCTGTGACGCTGGATAGATCCACTAAACCTTTTCACATATTAGACAGAGGTGGAAACTAGGTCTGTTTCTAATCACATGACACAGTGTTGACTGCTAGGCATCCTAGCAGAAAGGGGGAGCCTCCTTACTGCCCTGATGGCCACATTCTCTGAGGAAGAAGAAGCCTTTCTACTCATCCCAGTGAATGGCAGGGCTGAGGGTGACTCGACATTGATTAACAAGAAAAGTGGTATTAGGGCCCACATGTTAGATCCTAAAACAATAGACAGGATACCCTGTCAATCCACATGTCTGGGGATGTGATCCTTCGGTAGCAAAGCTAAGTCCATTACACAGCACGGTGTACAACCCATATACATTCTCTCATACACTGTAGGCTGACTGTAATACTCAGTAAAACATGAGCACCAGGCAAATAGTTGTCAGGTCATATTACTGAGGTAATAATGACAAGAGAAGGTGCTCATATTTGGCACAGATGGGCCTATCTTTAGATGATATACAGAGCAGAACCAGAAGTGAATAACAGCAGCAATGGGCACAGAGGAGACATGGAACATAGGGTACTTTGTGGGACTGTGGCAAACCTCCCTCTGTCTAAATTGCTCTGCTGGACTCAGTATATACACAGAAAAGTTCTCATCCTCAAAGCTCTACTTCTTGAAGTTTTTCTGGAACACATTTGGCTGAACAAGGATTGTGTGCAATGCTTACTGTGAAAGATCACCAGGCTGAGGAGGAGCCAGTGCTTACGGATGAGGGAGAAGAGAGTCAGAGCTGGCAGACGAAGGCTCTGAGTTAGAAGAGCTTTATGTCTGTGAGGAAGAGAAGAACAAAGGTGCCCCTTGGCCTCTGTGAGCTAGTGTCTCCTCATTTACTAAGGAGGGAAATAACACATCCTACAGTTATTATTAGACTGAAAGAAATGGTGTATTTTTAGCCCACACTATGATACGTAATACACTCATTGCTTGCACTGAACACAGTATGAAGATCCGTTACTACGTTTCTTTGCCTTCTGGAAGCCTGCCTGTGTCTACCTCCTCTGCTTATGGGCAGTTAGTGGAATGTTCCAGGCTGGATGAGAGGGAAGAGTTATAAGACTTTGTAAAATGGCTTGCTTACCAGCAACAGAAAGGTACAGAATGGCATTTGAAAACTGAGTTACTAAATTCTATTTTTTATTAGATGTGGTGAGAAGCCATTTTGAAACACCAGCCCAATACTGTCAAATAAATAGCATACACAAACTATTCTTCATGGTCTACCAGACTTTGCTAATGAAAATATACATTTTGAGCATTCACTGACTTCTTCTGAAAAAAAAATTATGTTTCTGTTTCTTATAGCATTTTGCTCTTGGAAGAGTGGGGAATTGTGGGGCGGAAGCCAGTCTGAAGCAAACGCCCAAAATCTCATCCGGACACCAGCAGGAGTTAGGGTTGTTCCCTCCTTGTTCTGGGGGTGCATGCTGCCTGTATAACCTCCACTTTCACCACCATTGAGGTACCTATGTATCCTGGTGGTCAAATTACAGGTTTAACTTCCTCTCTCCCTATGAGGACATGTCCAGAAGCACCTGAAATTCTTCTTCAGGCAAATGAAACATTCCCAGCACCTCTGTACCAGCCAATAATGTACACTCAACCAGAAAATCTCCGACGTACTCCCCGAGGTTTATATAGCCCTTGTTACTCACAGCAAAGTAAAAATGTTTCAGTGAAAACCCTCCTGGAGAAACGTTTTTTCTTCCTGGCTCTCAACCCTGTGAGATCCTGTGGACCCACCCACCTTGATAAGCTTTGTCCTGGTCCTGTGTGTATGGGTTCCAGAATAAGCAGAACATCATCCATTAGGGAATTTGACATTGTTGTTGTTAGTATTTCTTTGACAAAAGCAACTTCAGGAAGCCTTCTATGGTTTGTTGTGGCTCAAGGTTTGAGAAGGGATAGCACTCATCAAGGTGGGAAAGGCAGAGCCGCAGACCAGCAGGAGGCTGTTACATTGTGTCCAGAGTCAGAAGCCGAGAAAGATGGATGCCCGAGCTCAGCTAGCTTTTTTCTTTGTCTTCAGCCCAGGACCCCAACAATGCTGCCAACAATCAGGGTGATCCTGAGACGCTCTTCTATGTTAAACATCCACAAAAATTCAACGGATAACATGTAGAATCTCTAACTTTAATAATAAACTCTACAGTTTAAATTTCCTGTGCATGTGTTATGGGTTGGACGTTTGTGTCTCCTTCAAATTTATGTCGAAACTGAATCTTCAATACAGCAGTATTATGAAACTTCACACCCAATACAGTAGAGTCCTTACAGAGGCATTAGTCCCTTCTAAATGCCCGGGGAGAAGTAGCTGTCCCTTTTTTCTTTACTCTTCCAATGCAGAGGAAACCTGAAGCACTAAAATTGATGGTGTGAAAGATTTCTTAACAAATCTGCTTAGGAAATACTGCATTAAACAAAGTAGAATTTAGCTAAAGAAGTTCTGCCTTCAATATGACTGGAAGATAAGTAGTGTGTTAACTTGGCTTTTTAGACGCCACAGGAATAAAAATTGGGTACTGTACTGGCTGGTTTTGCATGTCAACATGACACAAGCTGGAGTTATTACAGAGAAAGGAGCTTCAGTTAAGAAAATGCCTCCATGAGATCCAGCTGTAAGGCATTTTCTCAATTAGTGATCAAGGGGGGAGAGTCCCTTGTGGGTGGTACCAACTCTGGGTTGGTAGTCTTGTGTTCTATAAGAAAGCAAGCTGAGCAAGCCAGGGGAAGCAAGCCAGTAACATCCCTCCATGGCCTCTGCATCAGCTCCTGCTTCCTGATCTGCTTGAGTTCTAGCCCTGACTTCCTTTGGTGATGAACAGCAATGTGGAAGTGTAAGCTGAATAAACTCTTTCCTCCCCAACTTGCTTCTTGGTCATCAGGAATACAGACCCTGACTAAGACAGCTAACCATAGTGGAAGTTCAGGGTTGCTAAGAAAGTTTCTGATAATGTTTACCAAGATTGGAATTCAATCTGGCTCCATTACCATAACAAAGGGTAACAAAGCCCTGAATACATCTAGGCTCATTTCATGCTACTGACAGGCTGCTCAAGATGACCACCATTAAGTCTGAAGTCCTGGTCATCCCTTAACTCTGTGATCCCATATGGAAAAGCATCATTCTGCCTCAAGGGTATATGAACCTGGGTAACAATATTCAAAAAGAACAACACTGGTACTTAAGAAATAATTCTGAGCCTGGTAGTAGTGGGGCATGCCTTTAACCCCAGCATTTGGGAGGCAGAGGCAGGAAGATCTCTGTGAGTTTGAGGCCAGCCTGGTCTACAGAGTGAGTTCCAAGACATCCAGAGCTACAAAGAGAAACCCTGTCTTGAAAGAAGGAAGAGGAGGAGGAGGAAGAGGAGGAGGAAGAGGAGGAAGAAGAGGAGAAAGAAGAGGAGGAAGAGAGAAAAAGAAAAAGAAAGAAAGAAAAGAAGGAAGGAAGGAAGAAAAAGAAAGAAAGAAAGAAAGAAAGAAAGAAAGAAAGAAAGAAAAGAAAAGAAAAGAAAAGAAAAGAAAAGAAAAAGAAATAGTTTTGGCAATGTTTGCGGTGTAAATTTCCCACATTGGAAAGACTTGTGTCTCCTTTCTCTGTTTAAATTGTTCAAAGTGTAACCTGGGGCTGGGCTGAAGGAGAGTTAAGAATGATACCGAATATCATTTTGGAAGTAAAGACCATGTCCGAAGACCATGTCCTTAGAAGACACCAAACCTGGCAGTGTGTTGATTGACCTCCGGAGTTCCCAGCTACCAGAACCATGATACATTTCTGTTCCCATTTAACTTTTCTTTTCCCCCTCCTCCTCTTCCCCCTCCCCCTCCCCCTCCCCCTCCCCCTCCCCCTCCCCCTCCCCCTCCCCCTCCCCCTCCCCCTCCCCCTCCCCCTCCCCCTCCCCCTCCCCCTCCCCCTCCCCCTCCCCCTCCCCCTCCCCCTCCCCCTCCCCCTCCCCCTCTTCTTCTTCTTCTTCTTCTTCTTCTTCTTCTTCTTCTTCTTCTTCTTCTTCTTCTTCTTCTTCTTCTTCTTCTTCTTCTTCTTCTTCTTCTTCTTCTTCTTCTTCTTCTTCAATACCAGCAGAAACAAAATTAGGACTGTGGAAGACAAACCTCAAGGTAAACCTCCTATGGAGAACATGGTCTGTCCTGTGAAGATGAATCTCAAGGTAGACCTTCCAGCTACCTGCTCCCGCTGGCTTCTTGGCTACTGCAGGAAGTCATCCTCCAGGTTCCATGATGTTCCTCCAGGAGGCAATCTTTCCTTGTCTGTGGTTTCTCTAGGCATGGAGGTGTGAGTGTGGAGGTGTGAACCTAACTGTGTGCACTTTCTCTGTTCTCAGAGGTCTGACTTCTCCGAGAATGGGACTTTCTCAGGTGACTTCTCCCTGTCCAGGAGAGCACTCCAGCTTCCTGTTTCTACCTCAGTATATATGTATGTGACTAAAGTAAAATGGATTCGGGCTCAGTGGGTGAGAGTGTGTGTCAGCGGTTGCAGATGTACTATAGGTGAGGCATTACTCAGGACAGAGTTACTCAGGACGGAGTTACTCAGGGTGGAGTTACTCAGGGCAGAGTTACACTAGGCAGAGTTACACAGGGCAGAGTTACTCAGGACAGAGTTACTCAGGGCAGAGTTACTCAGGGCAGAGTTACTCAGGGCAGAGTTACACAGGGCAGAGTTACTCAGGGCAGAGTTACACAGGGCGGAGTTACTCAGGGCGGAGTTACTCAGGGCAGAGTTACACAGGGCAGAGTTACTCAGGGCAGAGTTACTCAGGATGGAGTTACTCAGGATGGAGTTACTCAGGGCAGAGTTACTCAGGGCAGAGTTACACAAGGCAGAGTTACTCAGGGCAGAGTTACTCAGGGCAGAGTTACTCAGGGCGGAGTTACTCAGGACGGAGTTACTCAGGGCAGAGTTACACAAGGCAGAGTTACTCAGGGCAGAGTTACTCAGGGCAGAGTTACTCAGGGCAGAGTTACACAAGGCAGAGTTACTCAGGGCAGAGTTACACAGGGCAGAGTTACAAAGGGCAGAGTTACTCAGGGCGGAGTTACTCAGGGCAGAGTTACAAAGGGCAGAGTTACTCAGGGCGGAGTTACACAGGGCAGAGTTACTCAGGGCGGAGTTACTCAGGGCGGAGTTACTCAGGGCAGAGTTACACAGGGCACAGTTACTCAGGGCACAGTTACTCAGGGCACAGTTACTCAGGGCAGAGTTAGTTACTCAGGGCAGAGTTACTCAGGGTAGAATGAAGCCAGATACAAACTTCATTCTGTTCATGTCCCCTCAGAGCAAACATGTTTTTCTAATTTAGAGAGATTTCTTTCTTTAATATTTTTATTAGCTATCCTGGATTATTTTGTGTTTCCATATGAAGGTAACGATTTTTTTTTTTCAATTTCTGTGAAGAATTATCTAGGGATTTTGTTGGGGATTATGTTCATTCTGTGGATTGCTTTTGGTAGGATAGTTATTTTCACTGTATTAACCTTACTGATCTGTGAGCATGGGAGATCTTTCTATTTTCTGATGTCATCTTCAGTTTCTTTTTTCATTGTCTTAAGTTTTCATTATATAAGTCTTTCACCTCATTGGTTAGACTTACCCAAAATATTTTATGTTTTCTGAGGCTTTTGTGAAAAGTATTATTTCCTTGATTTCTTTCTCAGTCCATTTGTTATTTACATATGTGAAGGCTACTGAGTTTTCTCTGTTAATTCTGTGTCCAACTACTTTACTGAAAGTGCTTATCAGCTGGAAGGGTCTTGTTGGTGGAATTTTTGGGGTCACTTATGTATACTATCATATCATCTGCAAATAAAGATACTTTGGCATCTTCCTTTCCAATTTGTATCCCCTTTGATCTGCTTCAGTTGTCTTATTGCTCTAAATGTCTGCTGTGAATTCATTTGGCTATGGAAGAGTTTTGTTTTGTTTTTTTTTCTGGAAATCTTTTATTTCTATTTCAATCTTCTCATTTGTTATGGGTTTTTTGAGGTGGTTGACTTGTTGGTTTAACTTTGATGGTTTGGGTGAATGTAGAAACCCATCCATTTCTCTTTGGTTTTCCATACTAACAAAGTACAGATTTTTTTTTTTCTTCAGAATTTTCCCTTATTCTGAATTTCTTTGATGTCTGTGTAGTCTTTCCATGCTCATTTCTGATCCTGTCCGTTTGGGTCCTGCCTTTCTTTGTTTTAGTTACTCAGGTCAAGGGTCTGTCCATGTGTTTATCTTCTCAAAGAGCCAGCTCTTAAATTCGTTGATTTTTATCTTATTCTCTTTGGTTCTATTTCTCTGAGTTATGCTCTGCTTTTTGTTATTTCTTGCCATCAGTTGGGTTTGAATTTGGTTTGTTCTTGTTTTTCCAACTTTTTGATTTAAATCATTGAGCCACTTACTTGTTTCTGATTTTTCAATGTAGGCATTTAGAACTGTAAATCTCCCTCACAGAACTGCTCGGGCCCTAGAGCTTGTGTTGTGGTGTTTCTATTTTCACCTAGTTCCAAGAAATTTTTTATTTCTCTCTTGATTTCGTTTTTGACCCACCCATCATTAAACAGTGAGTTGTTTAATTTCTGTGAGGTTGTATATTTACTAAGCACATTGTCAGTTTTAAGTTTTATTGAATTGTGCTCAGATAGGATGCAACTTGTGATTTCAGTCTTTATGAATTTGTCCCAGGATTTGGTCTATTTTAGAAAAGCTTCCATGTACTGCTGGGTGTCCCTGAAATAACCCATTGTAGTGATCATGCAGAATTACGATACAGGCATCCATTCCCATGCTGATATGCCTGTACATGAACTGATACATACATGTACACACATGTATTTTCTTTCTCACTAATGCAGCTGTATTTTTTTTTCTGTTAGACTCATTTTCTAGTGGCAAGTGATTGATACTGGTCAGAAACAAAAAGTTAGAGAACTCCCTTCTCTCTCCCTAGTGGCTAGCTGCAGCTAGCTGCCAAGGATCAAAGGCATCTTGGCTGTTTCAATTTTTAGTCCTCTTCTTCTTTTTTTAATCACACATGTCTTCATATAAATAAAAAACACTTTCTACAGTAGGAATGGAAAGTAGTTGCGATGGCTAATTGTTATTGTCAAGTTCACTGTATGAGGAATCACGTCAGAACCTTGCTAGGTTACCTTAATTGATGCGGAAAGGGATACTTTAAAGATAAGTCACGTCATTCCATGGGCTGACCCCCACGGACTAAGGACAACGAGAATGAGCCGAGCATCAGCCCGCATCACTGTTTGGTTCCTGACTGTGGAAGCAAGCTGACCAGCTGCCATATGCTCCTGCTGCTGTGACTTCTGACAAACTCTTCCTGTCTTACAGGTATTTGATCACAGCACCAAGAAATGTACCCCTACAATAGTCATGGCACTGCCAAACCTACTCTACCCTGAGACCAGCCTCCATCTTATGAGAAACTTGACCTGTAGCTGAACTCAAGCTGCACCCAAGTACCAGGAGGGACCCCATGGCTTGTCCTTGGCTCATACCCCAGAGTTACTCCCTAGCTACTTCCTAGCAACAACCAATCAAGATAAGTCTGATTGTTCCAGATGTACTTTCAGACCGTTTATAATTGTTCATGATTTTGCTTCAGAGCACCCACCTGTTGGCTTGCAATAGTCGTTCAATTAGATGTTTGCCAGGGTAGACACCCCTCACTTGCTTGCCATTTCATACAAAACCTTGTCCTGTTGAGTGCTCTAGGCTGCTTCACTAACATGTCCTGCTACATCAAGGTCGTTGGTGAGTAAGCCGGAGCTTGAGCTTGTAATAAAGAGACCCTAGTGAGATTGCATTAGAATCGGCTCCTGAGTGGTCTTTTGGGGTTCACAAAACAGGCACAACAACACAAAGCTCTCTTCCCCTTTAAGCATTGCTGCATCTCACAGCGTTGATTTATTTTAGTAGTTTCATGAGAAAAAGGTCAGAATTTATTATTATCTTACTATTATTATTTTTACATTTTGCTTGTATGTATGTTTGTGTAAAAGTGTCTGGTTCCCTGGAACTGGAATGATAGTCAGTTGTGAGCTGCCATGTGGGTGCTGGGAATTGAACCTGGGTCCTGTGGAAGAGCAATCAGTGCTCTTAACCACTGTGCCATCTCTCTATCTCCATATATATATATATATATATATATATATTCTTTAAGTTGAGAGGAATTCAAATCTCCAAGAAGAGACTCCAGCTTGCCTTCTTCAAGTAGTGGTAGTCATCTGTAAAACACCAAGAGGCTTATTTCAACTATAAGCTCTGTGTCCGATACACACATTGCTTAGATGCTTAGCTTTTCACCCCAGTAGGTAACAGGTGCGAGTATCACTCAGGTTTGGGTGTGCTGGACTAGATTCACAAATGTGCTGAGTACTGCACTGGTGCTCAGTATTATGGAGCTGCAGGACACACTGGAGTTTGTATAGTTCAGTGCTTAACACCGTATTAGTATTCGCTAAGTCAAGGATGCCTGGTATGGCACAGATGTTAGTAGAGTTGAGAAGCTGGTATTGCACAGGTGCCCAGTATTTAAAATGTGTGTAGAGCCTGTGTCCTCTGGAGTCTCCAAATTGCCATTTTATCCCCTGCCACAAAGATGAGAAGACTAGATACAATTTCATATTATTCTCTGTGACCTTTTAAGATACTCCAGTGGATCAGCCTCGCTTTGTTCCAGCTTTTTCTCTGTATCTTGTTTCTCAAAGGCTGGGCTGTCATTCAACATGAGGAAGCTGTCATAGCTGAGCTTTGATACAGTGTTGAAATGGTAACTGCCCGCATCCTTTGCTGTGTTCATCTGCCTCTGAACCGAACATCTACCCCTTTCATGATGCTACACTTTTGATTGTCGACCTGATGTTTCATAAAATTCTCATGGAAAGAATGTCTGGCATATCTATGAGAGATTATCTTGCAATGAGAACTCTGGAATTTTTAAAAAAAAACACAGAAATATTATAAGAAAGTGTTTTCATTTTAATCTCAGGTATGGGGATATGGAGCTGCTTCAGACTGCACACAGCAGCTGACTATGATTGCCTCATGCTCTAGCAGAGGCATGGTTTTGCCAGCTGCAAATAGCTTCTGCAGTTGTTTGGAATTCTGGGAACTTTTCAGAGAGTATACAAATGCTAGGGCCCAGAAAGATAGGTCTGATGGTTCTTGGTCATTCAGGGGGATTGGTTGAGGTTTGTTATTAGTTGTGCTGAAAGAAGAAACAAGAAGAAAGTAATTGGATTCCGAGCTCTCTCTCTCCCCCTCTATTCTTTCTCTCCTATCTAGTGATAGAGGGTGAAGCTGTGTGTGTGTGTGTGTGTGTGTGTGTGTGTGTGTGTGTGTGTGGGCGGGGGTGGGGGTGGATAAAGGGTTGGAAAAAGAAGAACCCACAAGGTAGCAAAGACCAGCTACATTATCTAGATTCAGTTTATTGAGGTTGAAAAAAATAATCTGAATGTGAATGTCACCATTTTATGGGCTGGGTTTCTACACCAAATGTGAAGGAGAAAGCGACTCAAACAGGGGTACTCATCTGCCTCTGCTTCCTGACTGTGGGTGTGACGTTACCAGCAGCCTAGACTTTGCGCCAGGATGAATTGTATTCTAAACTGTGAACAATAACTCCTCTAGGAGTTGCCTTTGTCTGACATTTTCGGCTGCAAAAAAGCAGGCAGCTAGTAGTTTGAGAAAAATTCGGGTAGAATGGTCTTCCCTTGTGCCAACTGCAGTAATGAAACACCATGACCAAAAACCATGTTGGGGAAGAAAGGGTTTGTTTGGCTTACATTTCCATTTAGCTGTTCATGATTTAAATCTGGACAGGAACCCTAGCAGGACAGGGACCTAGAGGCAAGAGATGATGCAGAGGCCGTGGAGGGGCGCTGCTTACTGGCTTGTTCCACATGCCTTGCTCAGCCTGACTTCTTATAGAACCCAGGATGCCATTCCAGGGATGACATAATCCACAATGGGCTGGGCTCTCCCCATCAGTCACTAAGTAAGAAAGTGCCCTACAAGCTGGATCTTATGGAGGCATTTTTCCAGTTGATATTGCTTCCATTCAGATGACTCTAGTTTGTGTCAAGTTGATATGAAACTATCCAGCACACTTGGTATCTGAGATGCCATAATGAACATCTTGAATCTTTTTTATTTTTTCCTTTCGGAATCTTATCACCAATGGAGTGCATCTGGGTCAGTGGTTCTCAACTTGTGAGTCATGGGCCTTTTCACAGGGTTCACCTAAGGTCATTGGAAAGCACAGATTATTTAATGTAATTTTATGGTTGGGGTTCACTGTATTAAAGGGTTGCAGCATCAGGAAGAACCATTGATCTAGGTGATCATTTTATATATGTTTCAGTTACAAAGGAACAGTTTTTGTTCAAACCCATAGAGTTTATTTTGATCTTTTGCCCCAGGGGTTGTAGTGATCTACGTATGTGGTGCCTAGTAGCTGATACAGGCTCACGTGGGTTCTTGGTCCTGCACCCATCTATTATGCTTCCAATACCGTGTTTCACATCTGCCCAAGAGCAAGTCAGTTAAGAAGCACAGCACAGCAGGAGGGGCTCCTGAGGCTCCACCCCTGGCTGAGGGACTATTGGCACTTAGTGGATGGCTTCTGAGGAAGAGACAGTCACCTTCTTTAGGTGGTAGCTACTGGTAGGTTGCTCATGTGTCTATAGGTGACAATTTCTGTGAGTATATGTGGGAGGCACTGATTGGACTCAATGGGTGTGATGTGTTTTAAGGAAAATCCCTCATAGGCTCACATGTTTGGATGCTTGTTGCCCAGAGGGTGGGACTGTTTGGGAAGGATTAGGAGGTATGGCCTTAGTGGAAGAAGTTTAACCTTCTTGGAGGAAGTGTGTCACAGGGTGTGGGGTGGGGTAGGCTTTGAGGTGTCAAAACCCCACACCATTTAATCTCTCTCTCTCTCTCTCTCTCTCTCTCTCTCTCTCTCTCTCTCTCTCTCTTTCTCTCTTTCTCCCCTCTTCCTCCTTCCCTCCCTCCCCAATCTCTGCTTTCTGGTTGTAACCACGACACCTCACTGAGAAGGCCATGACAGCCAGTCACATAAGGACAATACCTGAAGTCCTTCCCTATGCAAATAGAGCATCCTAACAGCTCAGATTGAGCCAATGGGAAGCATTTGTCCCTGAATCCCACCCTACTCCCAAAATGTTTATAAAATCCCCATCCACATGGAATAAAGTGTACGAGTTATTTCACCAAGAGTTGTGAGAGTAGGTGTTCTATTGAGCTGTAACACTTCGGGCAAGAGTTTTCTCTCCCAAAGCATTCATTGATGGACCTTGGATCCACTGGCAGGCCGGGCTTGTGCTCCTGCCACCGAGGCTCCAGCTCTGCTTCTCTGCTGCTGCTGCTGCTGCTGCTGCTGCTGCTGCTGCTGCTGCTGCTGCTGGCATTGGTGCTGTTATGATAGCAGGAGAAACCCTGGCTACCTACCCTTCATGGGCTTCCATTCCAAGAGCTGTAATGATTTGGCCATTCTGGCCAGACCATAGCTCCGTAGAACCTTTTGTTCAGGCCAAACCAGAGATCCTTGGAATCTATCCTTTCTGGTTCTGGGAAGAACAATACCTGGAGACCCCTATCACAGACTTCATTCTACCTTTCCTAAGTGGCTCTAGCAGCTTCGGTGGTGAGGCCGACTTGCCTAATTAGGATCACCTGAGCAGGGAGTCTTACCTGACTTGATCCTATGAAGAGGCTCCTCAAATATGGGTAGGACCTTCTGGTGGCAGCCTGGATAACAGCCTAGATTATAGGGTGTAGCAGAAGGAAGAGCATTCACCTTTGCTTGCCTGGCTTCCTTGGCTTTCCTTCTTGCTGCTGAGTTGATTTTTACTGTTGCTGCTGCTGCTGCTGTCTCCCTGATATAAGAACCAGCATTTTCAGGCTTTCGTTGACTGAGGACCAGAGCTCTCCAGGAGCCTCCAGGTTTTTTTGATGCCAAATTGGAACTGCTGAGGCACCCAGCCTCATGGACAGGGCAACTACTGGGTTGTTGCAGTCCTGCACAGTGTGAGGTAGCCCCAGTGAGAGTCTCTGACTGCTGAGGTAACTATCCTCAGGGACAGAGTAACTACAGGGTTCTCAGCCTCTCAGGTGCGATTCAGCTGTTGTCACTCAATTCATGTCGAGTTCTCTTGACCTCCGGCAATTGCAGCTATTTTAATATCTTAATTACCATGGTGAATACTCTTCAGGTAATGTGCTTGCCACATGGTGTAAACTTGGACCACAGATGTAGAAGGAGTTGAAGGAGTCTCACTGTGTGGGAACATGCTCACCACCCTATTATTTTATTACTCACCTATGATTGTAACAATACATTAAACATCGTGAACACCTCTCAGTTACATGGCCCTTCTGGGGATGATGGAGCTTCTTGGGCATCAGCAGGCTGAGGATGCTTGATCTTAAAAAAGGGATGAAATGTAAAAACATTTCCTACTACTTCAAATTTCCTACTACTTTAAAACCTTCTCTGTCTTTGTATGTGAATTAAGAGTTTACCTGGGGTTACTTAAAAGTACGGGAGCTCTTCACAGGACCATAGGTAATTTACCACGTTCCATACCATAGTCACCCTTAATAAATACTCAGAGAGGGGTTCAGCCTTCTCAGACCATCTCCCTCATTACAGAATGCCGATGGGTCTAACCTTAGGCAATCTTGAGCATGCAACCATGGCTGCTGATTGTACGGTGTGACTGGCATGCCATGCCTGGAGGGTAACTCTCCATAGACTTCCATTCCTTCATTAGGTTCTTATTCTCTCCATCTCCTCTTTTAATGTGTTCCCTGAGCCTTGGAAGGAATCATATAAATGTCTCACTTAGGGCTGGGCATGACTTGGAGAGAAAAAGAGTAGTGAGTTCAGTTACTTAAAAACAGGGTTCAGATTTAAGTTGCAGACCAGGAAATCTGAGTGGCAAGTATTGCTCTTTCTCTCAATCACAAAGGATCTTGGAGACAGAGGTTTGGAGAGTCTTCTCAGCTTCACCTGGATGTATGGATCCACCCAGGGGCTGATGTTTCCCCAGCTGCATGCTTCCACGCATTCTAGTGACAGAAAACCAGTCAAAACAACTGAAACCATGGCCAGATCCTCAAATACTAGCAATAGAACGGAGAAGGTTTTCTACTTTAAAGCACCCTGTGTGCCTTACAAAGCAGATATTCTGGTTTTTCAATGAAACAGTTGAGATCTTTTAAGGGACCACCACCTAGTTGTTTATCATGCTGTGCTGTAGGGCTTACTGTATGTGCCTCTGTGTGCAATAGGTACTAAGCACTCACGGGTTATCAGGCACTGTGCAAGGTGTCATCTGCTATGTTGGGGTGGGAATTCTTCATGGGCCTCACATTTTTGACATCTGGGAAGTGAAACAGGAAGTGCCCTTTGGTCTGGACCATCTTTCATATTTGTATGTATTTGCATTTTAAGTAATATATATATATATATGTGTGTGTGTGTGTGTGTGTGTGTATAAAATGCAATATATATGTTGTGTGTGTATGTGTATGCATACAAATTGCATGTATGTGATCATGCAATTTGTGATGCTGCACGTGTGTGTGTGTGTCCAGAGGACAGTTTTAGATGTCATTCCTCAAGCACTGTATACATTGTTTTTCTTTTTTCTGAAACAATCTCTCACTATATAGTTTTGAGTGGCCTATAACTTGATACATAGACTGAACCAACCTTGAAGTTACAGATGTCAGCCTGCCTTTGCCTCCCCAGTACTGAGTGCCACCATTCCCAGGTCTACCTGACTTTTCCAGTGAGTCTCATTGTCCTGGAGCTCTGCAAACAGGCTAGGCTGGCTGTTCAGAAAGCCCCAGGGATCCTCTTTTTTCTGCACCCCCAATACTGGGACTATGGGCATGCACCACCTTACACAGCTTTTTAAGATGGGTTCTTATAACGCGCACCTCCCGTGTCCCCCCACGCCCGTGGAAGAGAAACACGAGAGGCAGAATTTGGGTAGTTACTGCAAAACGAGGCTTTACTCTGTAACACAGATGAGGAAAACGCGGAAGGACGCGGAAGGACTGAGACGAGGAAGGGGCCTAGCTTAAATACAGCCTAGAGTGACGTATTCACTTCTGATTGGCTGTTCGCTCACCACCCAATATTATGCCTCGGGATTGGCCGTGACTTTGGTGTGCCTCCTGCCTTTGCAGCTGCGCAGATAATTGTTTACTTCTGGAGAAGACACGAGGCCAGCGCCATCTTGGGATGGCAGATTATACCACCGTTAACAGCGGCTTCCTACAGGTTCTGGGAATGGAACTGGGGTACTTATGCTAGCATAGCAAGAGCTTTACAGGACTGAACTGACTCCCCAGCCTTCCAAATAGAAGGTAGAGCCAGTGAATCCTCGAGGGTAAAGATCAGGTATGCTCCCAGCCCAACATCTAGAATTTACCTTTCATAGTATCACATTTCTCTTCTGGAGCTCAACCTATGGTGTGGGCAAGCATCATCTGGAACTGACCACACGGGGCAGCTGATTCTGCTGATGCTCTGTTCTCCGCCGGGCTGGTGGTCAATTCTTTGTCCTGTTTCTGTCATCTTTCAATATTCATGCAGCTGTTACAGGCTTACCATAAAAACTGACCTGAAACCGGTAGAATTTCAGACCCATTACAATTTTCAACACACACTTTTCTGCAAAGAGATGTCAGGCTGGGGAAACATCTGCTTATAAAACACTTGCTGTGCAGGCATGAGCACCTGGATTTGATCCCCATCGCTGATATCAAAGCTGGGCATGGTGAAACGCATTAATCCCAGTGCTGGTGAGGTGGAGACAGGTGGATCCATGGGGTTCACAGCCTATTCTAATTTCTGAGCCTCCTGCCAAAGGACACAGAAAACAAGGTGTGTGGCCCATGTGGATTGATATCTGAGGTTGTCTGTCCTCTGACCGCCATGCACCTGCAGACTTGTGCATGTCCTTTGCCACACATATGTCCCTCACCCTCCTAACCCACCCCCAAGGAAATATTCAAGACCCCTAAAGTTCAAACATCTTGGTTTGCTCATGAGAACCCGGAGTGTGGAAGATTCAAGTAATCCCTCCTAGGCCATAGAGAGTCAGAGCTTGAGGTGAGAGCTTTGTCTGACTCTGGCCTATTCCAGAACCGCTCTCCTGCTTTAACACTACATAAAACTACACTGAGATGCTAAGTTGTGAACTTGAAATGTCTGCAGTTCTATTCCTGGCACTGAACCAGCTAAAATCCTGTGGGCCCTAAGGCATCCCAATGCTCTGCTGAGAAAATATTCAGGAAAGGCATGGAAAACAATCACACAGCTTAAGTAAGATAAAAGTATCAGGAGTTCTTTCCAAGGAGACAAAGTTCTCCTCTGGGATTTACACAGTGCCTGGCTCTGAGCCCTGGACCCACTGCCTTGCCTTCTGGAGGGGCTGAAACCCACGCTTCTCTTTACAGGATGGGATGAATACTGTAGATTCCAGCCTCAGCAACGGGATCATGGGAGCAGAGTGTGAGCCTTGATCAACCTGTGTGTGTGTGTGTGTGTGTGTGTGTGCGTGTGTGTGTGTGTGTGTGTGTGTGCGTGCGTGTGTGTGTGTGTGCGCGCGCGTGTGCGCGCGCGCGCGCGCGCATGGGCGGGCACACGCATGCATGCACAGGTACATGCGGGGCCCGAGGTGAACTTGCAGTGTTTCTCTCCTTGGGTATTTTGTTTTTAACCCCCATGTAAGTCTCCTCTGCATAGGCAAAGAGCAGCATAATGAATGACTGCTCCTTAGAGAGCTGTCTGGTTCAGTGCTGTGTGGGCTACACTTTCCCACCTCTACAAGCGACTCCTAACCCTGGCAGTGTAGTTGTGGACTCTATCTAGAGTCTAGGTTCGAGAGTAGATCTGTCTCTCAGGGACGAGGGAGGGTTGAGGTAAGGAGAGGTATGAGCACACTGTGTGAGGTTGTTAGGAAAGGCTGACTGAGTTCAGCCTCCATGCCATTTCAGTGAGCACCACTGGGGAAAACCCTACTCTTGTCTGCTATTCTGATATTCCAAATCTGGGTCTCTCTGAGGTCCACAAGGTCACAGTTGTGGGTTTTCAAGAACGTTTTTCTTCCTAGACCCTTCTCTTCATCATTTATCTCATCTTTTAAGTCTGTCTGTAACCTTAACTCTGCTCTCTGTCATTAAAAACCTCTCTAAATCTCTTGGTAGCAGTGAATTGAGCACACAGACCCATTTCTTCTCAGCCCTGGGATCTCATCTCTTAAATACAAACTAAGAAATGATAAAGGGTGAACTATAGAGGGAAATAAGATAGGACACCTTGTGTTTTTAAATCTGGGTCTCTTACTACCTTACTCAGGCTGGCCCAGGGATCTGCCTGTCTCCCCTTCCCCACCCCTAGAATATAAGTATGCTTACCACAATGTCTGGCCTTGTCTTTCAAATGTGTTTTAGGAGAGAGCTTTTTGCAACCAAGGGGCCATGGTGAGGCCTTGAAGTGGGAGAGAATTATGACCATTATAAGAGACAGCTTAAAGTAAGAGAAAGGGTAAAAAAAAGATGCCTGGGTAAAACATGATGGAGAGCTAAAGGAGACAGAAAGGAAGAGGGGGAAGGGAGGGGAAGGGGAGGGGAGGGAGGGGGAAGGGGGATGGGGAGCCACTTCAAAGAAATCCTCCCCAGAACTAAGGGGGTATGTGACTTTTGTAAGGTTTTAAGGAATAGTGTGTTTGTGTGTGGTTATACCATGTGACTTCTGGCACATGTGGAGCCAGGTACTTGATGGGACCACAAATGTATCTTGCAGCTATTAAAGGAAGGAGCTTCAAGGCCACAGTACACTTTCTTAACTATCTGTCCCAGGGAGGAAGAGAGCTACTTGGGGCATGGCCTGATTTCTGAGACAGAGACAGAGATAGAGAGATATATATAGAGAGGATGGTAAGTCACTTAAAGAGCCTCTGATATACTGTGCGTTCACACACACATATGCATGCATGGATGCATGAATTCTGTGTGTGCATGTGTATGTGTTTTCAGAGACCAGAGAACAATATTGGTTGTTGTTCATTGGTTGCTGTCCAAATTGCTTTGTGAGGCAGAGTTTCTTATTGGCCTGGGGTCCAATCAAGTAGGCTAGGGTTGGTTGGTGGTGAGCAAGTCCACCTCTAGGCGTCACTCATCACTGGGATTATGAATCTATGCCATCATGTATGGCTTCTTAAAATGTGGGTTGTGTAGATTGAACTTAGTGCCTGCTCCTTAGTGAGCATCTCTTCATCCCCTAAATTGCATTTTGATGTAATGAAGGCTTCAGATGACGATGGTTTTACAGGATCAGATC
The DNA here is from genome assembly GCF_011762505.2 of Arvicanthis niloticus. Lineage (NCBI taxonomy): Eukaryota > Metazoa > Chordata > Mammalia > Rodentia > Muridae > Arvicanthis > Arvicanthis niloticus. Next base: position 54,822,774 of record NC_047671.1, on the reverse strand, counting down.
AAGGAGCAACTGTACTTTTTTTATTGCAGGATTATGGTTTTTCTAAAAAGCAGCATAAGTCATTTCAAAGGGTTGGCACAGTTGCTGTGCCATGCTGCCGTCTGGTGGTCCACTTTCTCTTGCATGTGAGAGTGGGCTGGGCTGTCCTCAAGTTCCGAGGCATGGATGGGGAGGTCATTAACTCCCAGTAGATATTGCTGGCCGTCTTAATTATACTCTCAATGGCAGGCCAGCTGCCCCATGTGGTGATCACCCTCACAGAAGGGTCTCTCACCGTCGGTCAGCTCTCACCACAGATGGGAATGGTGTCCTAGAATGACGGGTTTTGTGGGCAAAGATTCTGGACAGCAGACACCTGGTTTGGGGTGCTTGAATCCTTGACTAGTGACTTGTTCTAGAATTCCAAGCCCTGGCTATTCCTGCACGGGAGCCCCAGATCATGGTCTTCAACCTGCCAAATGACCTATATTCCTCTCCTGTCAGAAGCAGCATGAGCTCCAGCAGCCCTTGGCCTCTCTGAGTCCCTAGATCTAAGGGGCAGGAGAGGATCTGCATCGACCATGGTTACTGTGAGGTTAAAGGAGGCCTTCACACTATGGATCTGGAACTTTTCACTGTGTGCTCAGACCTCTACCCTCTTCCTCTAACCGTCCTCTCTGAGGCACCCTTTCTTCCTCTCTCCTTTCTCTTGCTCTTTATTTCCTCTTTCTCTCCACGCCCCCCCTTACTAGCTTATGAAGACTTCAGTGTGTACTGTGCTTGTACATTCCCAGAACGTTCCCCACAGGCATGATATATCACTTTGGCACAGTGCTGAGGGGAAGATAAAAAAGATCTCCTTGATTTATGGAGGCATAAGTCCTCTCTCTCCCTCTCCCTCTCCCTCTCCCTCTCCCTCTCCCTCTCCCTCTCCCTCTCCCTCTCCCTCTCCCTCTCCCTCTCCCTCTCCCTCTCCCTCTCCCTCTCCCTCTTCCTCTCCCTTTCCCCCTCTTCCTCTCTCTTCCCCTCTCTCCTTCCTCCCTTCCCCCCTCTGTGTGTGTGTGTGTGTGTGTGTGTGTGTGTGTGTGTGTGTCCGGTGCATGCATGCACTCCCACAGGCTCATGCAAGTTTATATGCACTACTTCATTTATTCATCTTACTCTTTGGCACAGGCTTCCACTTCTGTAGTTACCAGAGACAGCACCTTCCTAGTGGCACCTGAATGGGCCACCTTCACTGAATCAGTCCTGCAGCTTGAATCATCACTGCTGTTGGAACTGAGCCAGGCAGGGTTGGGCATTGGTCTGTTTCTGTAGGGTTTCTAGGTTCTGGGTAGTACATGAGTCTGAGAGGAGGAGAGGACAGGCATTGTGAGCACAGGGCACTGCTTCTCAGAGTGGCCACAGGCATCACAGATGGCTGTGGATCTACTTAGGGAAGGAGGGACAAATGGCCAGACAGGAAAGTCAGCACTCTTAGAGGCCTAGGGACTCTCGGACCATCCTATGCAAGGAGGAGGATGTCTGTGCTTGCTTGGGTATCTCTTCTGAGCCTACTGAGCAATCACTTGTGTTCACATCTATGAAGACAAAGCCCGGAGCAGTGCACCTTGAAAAGCTGGAAGTGATGTCACCATAGGGAAGGAAATTAGAAGTCCTTTAGTGTTTCCTAGACATGTTCCCAGGCCCCACCCACATCATAGGAGAGAACCAATTCCTCAAGATCCCCTTCGAAGGACACATGTGTACAACAGCGCCACCCCCATAAATATGAAGAAAATCCACAAATATTCTGTGAAGACATGGTGGGTCTCTGGCCAAGCCCATTTGAAAATGTCACACTTCTCAGCTATCAGCTTCAGTATCCACAGTCTACCTGGCCTTATAGTGACTGAGATACCTCACTCAAATTCAACTCTGCTTAATTATGGTATTTTCTCAGCCCCTCGATAGATACGTGACTACACCGTTTGTTTGTTTGTTTGTTGTTTTCTACAGACGATTTCCTAGGCTACTGCTGTGTAGTGTCATTTCCAGTATGGGCAGATAGAATGGTGGGCCCCATCCATAGATGCTTTCTGAAGTTGTAGTTATTCGTGGCCAACTGCCATCTGAGAATATTAAATGAAAAACTCCAAAGGTAAACAATTCATAGTTTTAAACAATCTTTTATTACAGCTTATAGTTCTAATTATACCATTGTGCTGTTAGTTGCTGCAGTTAATTTCTTACTGTGCCTAATTTATAAATTAAATCTTAACATAAGTATGTGCTGAAAAGCCAAATACAAGGGGGTTTAATACTGCCTTGGGTTTCAAGCATCCATTAGGGTTTCAAATAAGGTCTCTCTAGATCAATGGGTGTCAACTGTAGTCAGACTTTTAATTCATAGATCAGAACATAGACATCTTCTGATCTGGGGTCATCTGGTCCTTGACCATTATAACACCTTGTTATAACCGAATCGCTGCTTCTCTTCCCCACAACATTCTGAGGAACCGAAGCTCCTTTGGCTGGTGGCCATACTTGACTAAGCTTGTATCCTCATTAGTCTCTCAGGGATCATGATATGGCTTTTGTTTCTGGCTAGTAGGTGGGGATAGCACAGCTGAGGGGGCTCCTGAAGGGTGGTCTTTAAATGCAGCAATGCTGGCCTTAGAGAGACTGCAGAACCGCTGGTGATCTTACCTGGGAGGGGTTGGCTAATTAGTTCATTTTCTGCCTGTTATTAATTTTAAGTTAGTGACTTCTCGGAAGGCTTTCAGAGGTGGTACAAAGACGAATTCTTATTGGCCAACATAAGCAAGCCATGTATCCGTGTGTCAGTGACACTGGAATACAGTGAATGCCTAGCATCTGATGCTTCTGTTCCTGCCCACAAAGCTGGGAGTTAGGAACCAGAGGTAACACAATTTAACATCATTTCCTCTTGAAAAATAAAAAGGCAACATTAAAGCTGGAGAGGTCAAACACATGGCTTAAGGTCCTTAGACCAATAGAGAGGAGCTAGGAGTCAAGCCAGGCCTGGAGGATCTGCAGTCTCTTCTAACACAGAGGCATCTTCACTGGGACTCTGGCATGATGGAGGTCACTCGTGGTTGCTGAAAACTCTTTTAAAAAATTGTTTATCAAGAAATTAGTGCTTCAGCTAGTAGCCTGGTTACTCTGTATCCTCTGTCCATTTGTTTCCTGTAGCTGGTACTGGTGAGGGGAAAGGGCACCCTTCCCTCTCTTCTTTTGACAGAATTCAGACAATCCTTGGCCTGTGCACACAGACACAATGTTACACCAGATAAAAGCCAGCAATGGGTAGCATTTACATTTCCCAGACACTGTGCCATTTGATACAGAATTTTCAGTTACATCTTAAACTTATTTGTAATCATCTTGAGCTGCATTGATGGGAGACAAAGGTGCCTTTTAGCTCTGGCACCTGCTGGCCTTCCCAAATGCCAATGATTGACACTTGATGCATTTATCTCCAGGCAACTTATAGATGCTCCACTTCACACATCTCATTCCCAGGTCCAAACCTCCTCATGAACATTGAGGAGAACTTTCATGCCAGTGATGACACCTGCATTGCCCGGGGAGACTTGTGTATCCAGATGTTCTGTCTTCCTTGCAGAGCCAACGCCATTGGGTGGCCACTGAGTCCCTGGAAGAGTTACTCTGTGCCTTGATTCCTCCCATCTGTATTGATTCCCTGGCAGGCACCCAGTGTTCTGAAGTAAGAGTCTTGGGGTGCCCTTGAGGGCTTCCTGGTGCTGATAATGGTGGCACACATCGGGGGTACTTTCCTGCAGCCAGAAGCATCTCGCAGGGTTGTCAAGTTTGTTACACCTCAGATAAAGTATTCCTTCTTGCTGGTGTCCCCAGCATCCTGGAGGGCAGGGTCACTTTGCAGGGCTGCATCGGCACTCTCTGCAAACTCTGTGCCTTTGGCCTCATTGGTATGATAGGTGCCCTTGTGCCTGTACAGGTAGCGAAGCATGAGAAAGAGGAGGCAGACCAGGACCAAGGCCACAGCAGTGATCACAGCTGCAAGAGGGAGACAGGATGCAGGTCAGTCTGAGGTAGTGTTGCAGTATGTCTCTTTCCCCTGGGAATAGCCTCATGCCATCTTGGAGTAGAGTACACTTTGGCCAATCAGCAAAATAGTACAGGGATATCTGGGTCTATGGAGCTACTGTCTAAGACACTAACTGGAGGAAAAATAATCTCTATTTATTAGCTTGCATCTATGCATCATTGAGCATGCATATGATTAAAATAAGATGTGTCATGGGAAAGGACATGCCCAGTATGCAAAGGCTCACATAGCCAGAGCCCATCAATCAACATAAACAATTCACCCAATGACTGCCCAAATGTGAGCCGAACAAGGCTGACACCAATAAACTTGCTAAATGTGCCTAAAACATCCTATGAGGCCTCAACCTACATAAAGAACTATAGGCAACCAAGGAAAGTTGGGAATGGTAGAGGTGACCTTCCCCAATGAAGAGAACACCAATTATTTGATTAGTGCCAAACGGTCAGTCCTGAAAACATATACACTGGTTACCCTTCCCATAGAGTCCACAGGGGGAAATGACAGGAGTGACTGGGTATGATGTGACAGGGGAGGGGGCGGTGCTTTTTGGGGAGCCGTCCTTATCCAGCTGCACCATCCATTCCTGTGGGGTGAGGACTTCTGAGGTCTCCAGGAAGAGATGGACTTGGTCATTCAGCAGATGATGTGCCCAGCGTATTGCCAAGGATGTGCTAGGTCCCAGGATTCAGAGAAATAGAGTAGAAGTGGGACAGGAGGGGGCAGCTTATTTAGGGTCTGGAAAGGAAAATTTACAGGGTTCAGGGGCAATAATCCTATGGGAGGTGTTTAAGTTTGGTTGCTCGGTTTGAAGCTATAGAGTCAACCTACAGGGTTACTGCAGAAATAATGCAGGGGAAGGATGTAGCTTCTGTGTCTCATCTGCATGGAACACCTTCCTAAGCTCCCTACAACTATGACAGGAACTGTCTATACTCCTCGAGAAAAGGAAGGACTCAGGACCCACATGAACGAGAGAATGGTCAGCTACACGAAGTCAACAGGTGTCTTTGATCGTTTCTTGTTGCTTCTCTATTTTTAGCTGAAGATGATCTCTGAGCTATGCATCAGCTAGTGAGAAGACTGGATCGCAAAGAAGGGAGCAGAGCAAGACACCACCCAAGCTTGGTTGCTCTTGAGACACAAGTAGGAAGCCATCTGCCCAGGGTCCAGCCTTTAGGATGGAGGTCTGAGCCAAGGCAGGGGCTAGCTAGCATGTAAGATGGGAAATGTGAAGTCCTAGAAACCTGGGTTAGCTTATCTACTTATACCTCATACATACAGAGTTAGGCCACAAACCTGTTAGCTGCTGCTCTCTTGCTCATAAGAGCCTGACATATATTCAAAGGCGCATGCTCACAGCTAACCATTGAACTGATCATGGGGTTCCCAATGGAGGAGTTAGAGAGAAGACTGAAGGAGCTGAAGGAGCTGAAGGGGTTTGTGGCCCTATGGGGAGATCAACAATACCAACCAACCAGAGCTCCCAGGGTCTAAACCACGAGTCTGGGAGCACATAGGGAGGGACCCATGGCTCCAGCTGTATATGTAGGGGAGGACGGCCTTGTCAGGCATAGGTGGAAGAGGAGGTCTTTGGTCCCATGAAGGTTGGATGCCCCAGTGTGGGGGAGTTTGAGGGCATAGAGGTAGGAGTGTATGGGTAGGTGAGGATATATCTTCATAGAAGCAGGAGGAGGGGGGATGGGATAGGGGGTTTCTGGGTACAAAGAAATGGGGAAAGAGGATAACATCTGAAATATAAATAAAATATTCAATAAAAAATTAATTAAAAAAAAGAAAAGGAAAAAAATTCAAGCAACGGTCCTGCAGTCTCTCTCAAATCCAGCCATGGAGAGTGACTGGGACCCTGCAATTCTCATAGGCAATCGAGTGTCCCCTTCCCTTTGCATCTTAGAGCAAGTCTAGCTGGTGTCTAGAACTCTGACAACCTTGGATTATAACCCTGCTTTTTGTCTAATGCCTTCCTGCTTTGTGACTCCCAGCACACAGACCAGGTCACGTGGCATGGGCTGCATCCCTGCCTCCTACCACCATCCCCAACTGTAACACTCAGATACTGCCTTTGCTTTCTGGGACTGAAGGAGCTCTCCCTTCAGAGTCCATATCATGCTATACATGGCAACTCCCTCCTGATACTTTCCCGCCTCAGGGCCTCACCCTTGCTAGTGGTAGCCGTGGTGCTGTGACCTCCACTTCTGCAGTAAAGCTCTTTTGTAGAAGACTCTGTCCCAATTTTCTTTCCTACTAATCTTTTTTTTTTATCATTTTTTTTTAAAATTTATAACACAGATGACTCATTCTCCAGCCTGTGCCTCTGGGGATCTACGGTCCAGAGAAAGGATGTCTTTTGACATGTAATTCACCCTTTTGTCCCCACTCCCATCAAATACCACATGTGACACCTCCTACCAGGACTAGTGTTCATTTCCGTCTTCAAAGCTCCCTCTGGGGTGGTGACATAGTTTTTGTTAATTTGGCACAAATCTATACACACCTAGGAGAAGGAATCTCAATTGAGGAATTGCCTTAACCAGACTGGCCTACGGACATGTCACTGGGGCATTTTCTTGACTGCTGTTTAACACTGTGGGTGGTTCCATCCCATGGCTGGTGGGTCTGGGCTCTATAAGAAACACTGCAGAGCAAGCTGGAAGAAGCATGCTGGTCAGCAGCTTTCATCCATGGTTCCTGCCCCTGCCTGTGCTTAGCTCTTTCCATGACTTTCCTCAATGATGGGCTGTGACATGGAAAGATCAGTTAAATAAACTTTTTACGCCTGAGGTTGCTATTGGTCGAGGTGTTCATCACAGCAATGGGAAGCAAACTAGAACAGGAGGGAAGCAGCCATGGCCACCTCTCTTTCCACTCAGACGCTCAAACCAGTTCTGGCTAGGATCTTTCTTGGGTGCTAGAAAGGTACTGCCAGCTCACCTGCAATGATGGCAATCTCCATAACGCCATAGGACATCCCTGGGTTAGGCTCTGTGGACAAAAGCAAAAACCTATGGTAAGAAAGGAAGACCACAGTCAGAAGCACCTTGCCCTGTATGCACCCCCGGATCACTTGCAAAGCCGCCTGGTGATTTGCCTGTGTAGAGAAGAACACAGTGCACATAGACCTCTTCTGGAAGGCACAGACCCAGCTCTGCATGGCTACTGAACCAGGTTGAGAACACTCCACGAATCCCAGGGTGTCCTGAACCATGTCAGCTCCCCATTGAATTACATCACAAAAGTCCATGTCCACACCTTTTAGATTCTGGTTCTAGTGTAGACATTTTCCCCCCAGGTATAATATAATCATCTTGGAGGCTAGGTATCCATGGCAACTCAATGAGCCAAAAATACAGAGACAGCTATGTTTATGATAACGGCAATGAAATTTTTTGATATCTCCTAATAGGAGGAAGAAGCAGAAGTCTTAGGACCCTCAACTGATTGCAGCCATTACTCTCCTCTGGCCTCTCCCAACTACAAGTGATCTTTGGAAATACTAGAGTACACAGGACACAGTGGACTCTATGATAAAGCCGCATGAGTTCACCAACTAAGATGTAGGGCTTTGTGGTAATGCAACAGATATGTGTGTGTGTGTGTGTGTGTGTGTGTGTGTGTGTGTGTGCATGTATATGCACATGTGTGTATGTTTGAAATTCGTATATGTTTGTATAAGTATGTGCTTGTTTGTAGGTGTGTGCCTGTGTACTTGTGTGTGGAGATCTGAGCTTGTCCTAGGTGTCTTTGCATCTTACTTTTTGAGACAGTATCCACCACGAACCTAGAGCTCACTGATTCAGCTAGGATTGCTGACCACTTAGATGCACGGCTCCTCTTCACTCTGTCCCTCTAGTGGTAGGATTGCAGATGCACCCTGCCATACCTGCCTGCTTTATATGGGTTCTATGGATGCAAATTCAAGTCCTTATGCTTGCACAGTGGGCACTTCGCCAGCTTAGCCATCTCCCCAGCCTCGGATGTGTCTGTGTTTGTTTTGGGGTTATCCACACTCATGCTTTAGGTAAGAAAACCCAAAAAGAAAGCCTTCCTACTTGTCCAAATTGAACTTTGATAGAACCATTATTTTGGTCTTCTGTTGAGACCATATCTGGGACAAATAGAAAATTGTTTCTATTTCTCCAGGAAAAGTTAATGCAACACTACTACATTTAACCACAGAGGTCCACACTGGCTAGACACTCAGTAGGTTATTTATGGTGGGATGAAGACCTGTACCACTGTGTTTAAGAAAGGCCACTTGGTGGTTTGCTCATGCCAAGAGTGGCTTTCTTATTGCTTCATATCTAGTATTGCAATGATCTTCCAGGGAGATGCAGGCCATCAGCAGCCCATTTCACAGGCTAAACACGGAAACTCTGGCATGTGGTCACCTAGCTCATTCAGGGGCAGGCTGGGACTTCATTACTTATTTGAGGTACACGTTCTTTATTTTAGCATCTCCCCAACCACTCTCCCCAAACCCAGGTCTTTGGATTAAGTGTCCAGTGGGCAAGGCCCATCCCATGGAGCTATCCATCCAAGTTACTGAAATTGCTGTGAGTGTTTGTCTGCAGTTTTTGGCACAAGGGAACATATTTCAGTTATACTTCTAGCTACAATGCATGATATTTCCTCTTCTTGGGAACACAGGATAGGAAATAATTTATTAGATTATGGAACTAGCAGTACTAAATTAGAAAACCCCTTACAAATTAAAGCAGAGAGGCCACACCAGGTTCAGGTCATCATTGTAATTGTAGTACAATGAGATCTTTCTCCCCAGAGCACACACATCCTCAGTCTGATAAGACACTGGCTGCTGGAGTCTGGAGGGGCAGTAAGCAGGAGACAGCTAGGATAGCACCTGAGGTCAGCATTGAACTCCAGGGTGGGAGGATAAAGCCAGGTACCACAAATATCATGTTAGCAAATGGACACACACAGAGGTAGGGCAGGGGTTATTGAAACCAGTATCCGGGCTCTATGTTTAGTTCAAAGTGCTCCAAAGCTAACAAGCAGAAAGAAACAAATTCAACTGGATGCTGGACTCTGACCCAATATTAACAATGGAAGCTCGTGATTGAGTATAGAGCACAGAGTGGGTTCTGAATATTCACCTGACACATGAATGAACCCTGTACACACGAGTGGATGGCATTATTAGCTGGATTTGGACCATTCTCAACCACCAGTACATCACAGATTGGTAAGAAAGAAAACCATCTGCTTAAGGCAGCACAGTCGGTTAAGAAGCTCAAAGACCCAGGGCCTCTTTCATACTAGGCAAACGCTCTACAAACACTGAGAGATATCTCCAGGATAACATCTTCTTCTAAGAAAGAATTAAGAACCAGGTGTGGTGGCACACACCTTCAATCCCAGCACTCTGGAAGCAGAGGCAGGTGAACTCTGAGTTTAAACCCCCCAGGTTCCAGGTCATCCACGGTTGTATAGTGAGACCTGTCTTAAAAAGAATTAGTAATTGCTTCCTGTATACTAAGGGGTCACTGTTGTCCGAATTTAGAATGTTTTAGCTCATGTCAGTCCCAATGAGTTGTTATTACTTTCATTTGATGAATCCAAATGTCAAGCCCCCTGCCCCTAAAGTGCATCTTCCATGGGTCAAACAGCCTACTCATGAGAAGCAGAAGTCATTAATTTCTGGGTGGTGGAGATGGCTCAGTGACAAAGAAGGCTTTCTGCATAAACACAGGGATGTGAGTTCAAATTCTCAGTTCCTACATAGAAAGCTGGTGTGAATGCATGAACCTGTAACCCCAGTGCTAGGAGAGGGATAGAGGCTGGAACATTGCTGAAGTTCTCTGACTACTAACCTAGCCTCATAGTCAGTGAGATTATGTCTCAAGAGAATAAGACAGTGATAAAGAAGGTACCTAAGACCACCACTGGCCTCTGTATTACACACACACACACACACACACACACACACACACACACACACACACACACACACACACACCCACACATTAGTCCCAGGTAGCTTGGAACCAGTGTGTAGTTCTTCTACAGTGGAAAGCCTTGGCATCGTGGCTTTCAGACGAGGCATGTGGTGGTTTGAAAGAGATGAATGAGGTGATTCCCCCGTCTTACTTAGGGTTTCTATTCCTGTGATAAAGCATCATGACTAAAAGCAACTTGAGGAGGAAGGTTTATTTGGCTTACATAGCCTGAGTCACAGTCTGTGGAAAAAGGTCAAGGCAGGAACTCAAAGCAGGTACCAGAAGCCATGAAGGAGTGCTGCTTACTGGCTTGCACATTGTGGCTTGCTCAACCTGCTTTCTTGTACAATTCAGGATCATCTGCCCAAAGGTGGTGGTGCCAACAACTGATTTAGACACTTTGACATCAATTACTAATGAAGAAACTGTTCTGTAGACTTGGCTACCGGCAATCTGATGGAGGTGTTTTGTCAGTGGGAGCTCCATCAACAACCCATTGCTTGTACTTGTGGAGGGTTTGTGAGTATCATCAGACAACTGAACAGTCTAGATACTGGGACAATGCCAAGGCCAATTAGGAGCTTGATCTATTTGTTCTCCTTTGACAGAAGAGGAAGATTACTTTGGGAGTAGTTGGTGTGGCTTTAACACACAGGGAGAGAAGACATGGTATCTTTTAATGTATCTTTCTGTCAAGCTGACTGATCACTACAGTGAAAGGGAACCAAGTTGTTAGTGGGAAGCTGAGGCCAAGAAGAGCAGACCATGTAACAGGAGTGACCCAATGACCATGCTTGGGAGAAACAAACCTTCCTGGGCACAATCCATTCCTAACACGTGGGAAGTCGAGTCCTCCACAGGACATGTCTGTTGCTCCACACCCTGTTAAAGTCCCGTCCACTGTCTTCTAGCATACAGATACCTTCTTGTGGACTCGTCTGCTTTCTACTGGTTTGTCATCTTTTTACATCTTTTCTTATGGGTGGAGCCAATGGGAGAGCATCCTCCCAGACGGAAGGTAGATTTTGATCTGGCAAACTGTGGACCAGGAAACACTGAGTGGATGTGCATGATTTGCCAATGACCAATACATGTAGGTCCTTTGGGGGGAGAGAATGTACCTTCTGTTTTTCCTGAAAGGAACTGAGGTGGAACAGAAAGTGGGGAATGGCCAGTGAGAAGGCTCAGTGGGTCCAAGTGTTTGCCACCATGAAACACGATGACCTGAGTGAGTTCAATTCCTGGGACCTACATAGTGCAAGAAGCAAACAGACTCCTGCAAGCTGTCCTCTGGGCTCCACATGTGCTCTAAGGTATGTCTATTGACGTGCAGGCAGGCGCGCATGTGCCCCCCCCCCCACCTTCACACTCACATTAAATAAGTAAATCACAAAAAGTAAATAAATAAAACTCAGTGATAATAATAATAATAATAACAATAATAAAAGAGTTAATAAAGAATGCAAGGCATGTCTTGGGAATATAAGAAAAGGCATGGACCTATCACTCTAGAATTCTGTTGCTGCAGCATCCTTCACCCATATTAGAACCTACTTCTTTGGGAATCCAACATAGACTAAAGACCGACAGCTCTACAGGAATCCTCCAGCACTCCAGTGCCAGACTGGAACTGCTAATTCATTCAGTTCCATGGATTCAGCAACTATAGGACTCTCAGCCTCTCCAGTGGAAGACAATAATTTCTTGGACTTCCTGGACCACATCCTAAGAGGTAATCTAATAAATCCCCCTTTAATGCATATATGCATCCATTTAGAGAACCCTGGTTGATACAAAGAGCTGCCACAGCAGCTCACTGGCTCTCCCTTGAGAGATTGAGGGACTTGGGAATTGTCTTACTTTCCATGCATCTTTGAAAAGCCCCACACTCAGGCTCTCGGCATGTCTTCTTTCTCTTTGAGTGCCCTTTTCTTCTTACCTCTATGCTTAAGCCTATACTAAAATATCTTAATGAAATTGCTTCTTCATTATCCCAGCTACTCTTGAAATTCTTTTCAGTGCCAAACACTGTGAATTCTGGTTTGACCTTAATCCAGGACCAGAAAAATCTAAGGGATCTCCTTAAGCTGTCAAGTGTGGCACTGTGGAATTGTCACTCTCCAGTCCCTCTCTGTTTCACCAGGACCATTCGTTGGCTTATGGATGGGTAAAGGAAGAGATTGCTGCTTTCATCATATGGAGCACAAGACGTCAGCCGTATGGAGGGAAGGAGTTACACAGGCTTGGATTTTGGACCTTCTTCGGTCCTTCTAAACTTTCCTGTGGTAGGATCATACTCTGGGGCAGTATAAAACTGTTCCTGTCAGAATACTTTCCTCTCCGAGGCGTCTTTCCTTCTCTGCAAAGCAGAGGCAGGAAATCCAGAGCAGCAGGCAATAATAAGATGGATACTTCTCACCTTCTCACTCTCAAACTGAAGCGTGCATGTGCAAGCATCTCGTGGGACCTGGGAAACCACAGATTGCTGTTGCCTCCACCCCAAGACTCAGGGTAGCCAATGATGGGAGCTGAGAACTTGTAGTTCTCTCTCTCTGTGTGTGTGTGTGTGTGTGTGTGTGTGTGTGTGTGTGTGTGTGTGTGAGAGAGAGAGAGAGAGAGAGAGAGAGAGAGAGAGAGAGAGAGAGCGAGAGAGCAGAGAACACCTAAGCACTGTCATCTCAGGATCCATCTACTTTGTCCTTTAAAACAGCATCTCTCATTAACTTGGACCTAGATGATTAGGCTGGGCTGGCTTGTTACTGAACCTCAGGGATTCTCCGATCTTCCCATCTCTGCTTCCCTGGTGTTAAGGTTACAACCACATGGTACCATACGTGGATGTTTTTAAACATGGATTCTGGGGGACTGAACTCAGGTCCTCATCCTTCAAGGCAAGCACTACACCAATTTTGCCATGTCCCTACATGATTTGAGAATTTCCATTTCTCATATATTCTCAGCAGCTGGTGGTGTTGAAGCCTCGATCTGAGCACCACTGAGCTTATGACTGTGCATCTATAGCATGTGGGACACGGTGCACACACTGCCTTATACTCTTGGCAAGTGACATTAGGCTTTGGTAAAAAGACTGGAAGGGCCCCATAATCTCTTATCAAATAAATACAGGACCTCAGCATACCTCCCCTCTAACATGACTCCTGGTTAGTGTTTTCTTGCTTTTTAGGAGCCAGCTAATGTCACTGCAAACCTAGCACAACTGCGGATGAGAACTTGTCACTTGCCTGTTCCTCTGCCCGCCCCCATACCTGTTGCTGGGGTCGGGGAGAAGACTCTTATGCCTGGCTCTGAAATGCATGTATCCTCTGATCAATGGCTTATGAGACCACAGTGTTCTCAGCCTTGTTCTCTGGAGGCTCAACAAATCCTTGGCAGAATACACATGCTAAGGAACTACAACCATTGCTGACTATGGCAAAAAGCAATTAAAAGACAAATTACCACTGCCAATTACTTTAAGGGCAGCTGGTCTGGGGTGATGAGGTGGAGAAACGCCTTTCTGATGGAAGATCTCTTCTCTACTCAAATGCCAATGGAGACAGATATCCCCCGATGTTATGAGGAGCCAAGAGGGGATTGTTCATCCTCCTCAGCTTTGGCATCACAGCCCTGAGCTTCTTAAGCGGTAGCTCAGGAAGACCTCAACACACCTGTTACATGCCCATCCAGGCACGTATGGAGAGAGAAGACACTTAGGATGCTACGAGGCACTGATAGAGCCTTCACCTGTCCAGCCCACATCCCTTCAAGGTCAGCACACTTACCACACATGGAGCAGACTGGTAAGTGTGTGGAAACTCAGGCCCAGACTTTCTTTAGGGAGTGATGTTGTATTTATGTTTTTTTTCTCACATTAAAGAAGGTTGCTCAGCCATATTGTATTATTGTCAATATGTGCTAAGAATCAAGTACAGTGCCTGGCACTGTCAGATCATCTGGGTATTTGTTATTGTCTGTGGTGGTTTGAATTGGTATGGCCCCCACAGACTCATGTATTTGAATGCTTGGCCCAAGGGGGAATGACACTATAAGGAGGTGTGGCCTTGTTTGAGTGTGGCCTTATTGGAAGGAAGTGTGTTATTGTGGAGGAAGGCTTTGAGGTCTCCTGTGCTCAAGCTCCACCCAGTTTGGAATCAGATACTCCTCCTGGCTGCCTGTGGAAGACAGTCTCCATCTGGCTGTCTTCAGACCAAGATGTAGACCTCTCAGCTCCTCCAGCACCAAGGCTGCCTACACAATGCCATGCTTCCTGCCACAATACTAATATACTGAACCTCTGAAACTATAAGCCAGTTTCTATTAAGTGTTGTCTTTTATACGAGTTGACCTGGTCACAGTGTCTGTTCACAGCAATAAAACCCTAACTACGACATTATCATTGCCAAAAGTGTCATGACTTGGGTTAAGATGGTATGTTGGTTTGAATGAGAATGGCTTCCATAGGCTCAGGTATTTGAATGCTTAGTCACTAGAGAATAGAACTGTTTGGAAAGTATTAGGAGGTGTGGCCTTGTTGGAAGTGTGTCACTAGGGGTGGATTTTGAAGTTTCAAAAGTCCATACCAGACCCAGTCTGTCTATCTGTTTCTGTCTCTCCCTCTCTCCCTCCCTCTCTCCCTCCCTCTCTCCCTCCCTCCCTCCCTCCTTCCTTCTCTCCCTCCCTTCCTTTCTCTCTCTGTCTCTCTCTCTGTCTCTCTCTCTGTCTGTCTCTCTCTCTCTCTCTCTCTCTCTCTCTCTCTCTCTCTCTCTCTCTTTCTCGCCCAGACAATGTAAGTCAGTGATGGACTCCTTCCCCCAGCCCCTGCAGGACTATTTAGCGATGCACACCTCTTGCAATGAATTTAAATCTGCATGTCCTGTCAGTAACACTAGAGGAAGAGGTTATGTGAGGGGAGGAATCACTGGGCCCCTGTGTCTCTTATCATAGAAATAACCTTTTTCTGATTAATTAATTTGGCTCTTTAATTGGGTTATTGAGGATGGGAAGAGCTTGCCTTATTAGAGCTGCCAAGGCTCAGTCTCTGACCTTAGTAACTCCTGTAATGAGCTTTGGAAGGTTACGCCTAGTACTGGTTCCACTGTGTATTCTCAGCTTCATGGTCATAGGAACAGACCTCTACGTGGCTTACCTGCCACTCTCCTGCCTCACCACCCTGGACTGCTCCCTCTCAAATCATAAGGGAAAAACAAACCTTGCACCCCTTAAGTTTTGTCTGTCAGGCTTTTGTCAGAGAGACGAAAGAGTAACAAACACACAAATATTTAGTAAGGGAAAGACATTCTTGGTTGGTTGACTGTACAAACTCAGGCCACAAACCAAAGCTTATGGAGTGAATCGTTTATATAACACTTTGCAGGGCCAGAGCAGACGACTTGGTAAAACTTGCCTTTCAAGTGTTAGGGCCTGAGTTTAAGCAATAGAATCTATGGTTTTCTGTTGTTTGGTTTTTTTGGTTTTTTTTTTTTTTTTTTTGTTTGTTTGTTTAAAATCAGATGCTCACCTATAACTCTAGCAGGAAATCCCTGGGGTTTACTGGCCAGCCAGCCTAATGTACCTGGAGAATTCCAGGCCAGTAAAACCCTGTCTTAAACAAAAAGTGCTTCCTGAAGAATGTCACTTCAAGCTGTCCTCTGGCATCTACAGCGCACACCATGCCCCAGCATGCACTTCACAGGTCCTCTAAGTACAACTTTGTATACAACTACTTAGTATATCCTGGGGTTCTCTAAACAGTGAACCTACAGAGTTACACTAAGCTTCCAGTAACATCGATGGCTGTCATTTATTAAGTTTCTGGCATGAACCTCATGGACAGAGGTTAAGTCGTCCTCATGTGTGCTTGCCCATTTGTGCTTTGCACACACTCATACATCTGACTTAAGTACAGATGAGCAGCCCCTGCGTCCCTGCACACACTGCACAGATGTCTAAGTCCTTGCTTCCCAACTGGCTCTTGCATGCTCATGTTTGCCCCTTCTCTGAAGGACTCAATTAACTTAAGAATGCAATTGCATTTTCAGTATAGTTAGGTACCTAATTATGTGACTCACGACCTTAATCAGATTATATGTGTAAATAACAACGATTTAGTTAGCCAAGCTAACTCTAGGAGGCTCGCTTGCCTGTACATGAACGGAAAGGTGTTCTTTCCTTCCTGGGTAGCAGCAGATCCCATGTCCATAACTAGCAGGACAGTTGGGTAGGAGGAGGTGGAATAGAATTTGGCAACCTTCACTTGGGTGGTGTCTTGTGTGTGGGTATGAGTGGGCTTGTGGGTGGGCGTGCATGTGTGTGGGTTATAGACTAGAGGTCACTCTCTGGCTTTATTCCTTGGGACAATGTCCATCTTGACTCTTGAGACAGGGTCACTCACTAAAACCTAGGGCTTTCCAATTAGCCAGCCTGACCAATATGTGAGCCTCAGGGATCCTCCTGTCTCTACCTGCCAGTGCTGGAGTTACAAGTGCAGCAAACTGAACCTGCTGGGTTTTCTACATGGGTTCTGGGGGTCAGACTCAGGTCTTTAAGCTCCTCTTTGCTAACAGTTACCTCTCTAGTCCTTGGATAGCATCATGGTTAGAGGCTGAGCTTTCTACAAGGCAGAGAGCAGAGCTCCAACAGGCAGGGTGAGCAAAAGACAGCTGAGGGCTCTGAGGCAGGAGAATGCAGAGTGTGGCCCCAAAGACGAAAGTCCACTAGCAAAGCATCCGGGAGGAAAGGAAGGGCAGGGTAGCAGGAAGTGGGTGTCCTTCCTGCCCTTTCTGCAGTGTCCCTTCCTCTTGATCCTGGGAGACTCTGAGAGAGCTTCAGGGCTACAGGACTGCTCCTGAATGTGCAGAGAACCTCTCTTTGAGGGCGGTGGCCAGGTCTGCAGGAAACCATACTGATAAGGACCAGGTGGGATGTAGACACTGTTCCTGGTACCGAAAACTGCTTAGCTCTCCACCCGCTAAATGTAAATTCCTCAGATAACTGTTTTCCTACATTAAACTTAACTTTCTTAAAAGACTTTAGGAGAAGATTTAGGGTATTTTAGAGTCAAACTTTCAAGGTGGATTCTTTTTGCAGAACCCCAATGCTGTCTCTCACATTGGCGTCTCTTGGCAACACTGCAGTTTTGACTCGAGTGCTAGGCTTGCACTTGAAAAGGGTCTGGCGGAAGACAGAGTGCATCTGGGTTTAAATATCAGGAATATATTGGCTGGGTAGGGGTAAAGACAACAGTACGCAAATAAAATAACACGACCCTTTCAAAAAGTCACCTCACAGTTCCTCAAGAGGTCTCCTCAGTGGGCGACATAGGGAACTTGGAATTTGGTATCAGAGATTTGGCAGGAGTCTTTACTCTCTGTTCATCTCATCTACACAGGCTCTAGCACGCAGAGAACGACATGAGAATATCCTGGATGGCTCCCTAGGGATGGCCTCCTACGTAAGATCTTGTGTGTGTGTGTGTGTGTGTGTGTGTACAACAACAGGGCCCCAGAAACCAGAAGTCTGGACCTGTGCTATGGAGGAAGAGACGGCAGAAGGCTCAGTGCAGTGTTTACTATCATCCGAACCTTTTGGGTTTCCTGAGGGTTCCTGTGTGCTATTTACCCTTCTTCATCCCTCCAAATCCCGTCTGCTAGGTATCAGGGCAGGAAAAACACTGTTGGGAGTCACCAGTTCATTTCCTCTTCGAATCTGGATGGAATCAGGAAGCTGCCAGCCCACGGTCCCATTCCTATTATGTCTTTGTCTGTGCTTGGGGGAGGATAGGCTGTTTCTCTCCGCCATTCCTGCTCCTTAATTCCTCTATTTCCTGCTCCCACTGTTTCCCTAGCTATTAGAATGTTCTATGAACTTCTCAATCTGTCATCCTTGGCAAGCTCCCGATCCATCGTCCTCATTCTCTGCCCAGGTCTTGTGATTCACATCTGCCCACGCTAACTGTTTTCTTAAAGCAAAGCACACACACACACACACACACACACACACACACACATATATATATATATATATCCCTTCCTCTTGTTGGCTGAAGTCTCACAAGTCAGCTGCCATGTACATTAAGTGTTTCTTTGATAGAAAATAATACTAGAGATTAATCAGAGGAAAACCAATATATATATATATATATATATATCTCCAGTTTCACATCAGGAATTCATTGGATTCCTGCTGGTTCCTTCAACCACAGAGGAAGTGTGGTTGAAATCTGAACCCCACTAGGTGGGCAGACTAATATAGCTTCCTGCTGCAATGACCAATGCAACACCCCTCACCACTTAGTAGGGTCTCTGCTCTTCAGAAGCAGCTTTGAGTCCTGCCACATTTGCTCTGGAAGAAGAGTCATTGAAATGTGATCTCCCAACAGGCTGCTGTGATTATTTCTTTATTAAAGGTGAGGAGATTTTGTTCCATCAAACTGAATAACAAAATAAAATCAGTTACCCCAGAAAACCACTAGGCAGTAACAGGATTGGGTCCATTGTTCAGTCAAGAGTAAGACTTTCTTACCAGAGAGATGATCTAAAAACAGGATAGGTTTCACATTCTTGCATTCTTTTGAGGTACGGATGCTTTCACATGGGAACAAATGTAGTTTTCTATCTTGTACCTTTCAATTTATTCCTTTTGAGTTTTTGTTTGGGAAGTTAAGAACATGAGACTTTGGGAGAGAAGAACAGGAGGGTGTGAGTGGCTAACCCCGTAAGCATCAGGAGCTCACTTTCTTCCCCTTTTCCTTGTCTTATTACTTAGTACACGATCACTATCATGTTCAGTGTCATTAATAAGGTTTTGTTCTTCGTCTGCCTGGGTGAGTGATGGGCAAGGAAAGATCGTAAAGATGAGGGTATGAAAGCTGAGTTCTCTCATGTGAACGCTGAGTAGATGCTGTGGGAGAGAGGTTCTAGAAAGAGTGTGTAATGGTGTAAATAAGAATGGCCCCCATAGACTCATAATGAGTGCTTAGGGAGTAGGATTAGAGGGTGTGGCCTTGTGGGAGGAAGTGTATCACTGGGGGTGGGCTTTGAGGTTTCAAATGATCAAATCAGGCCCAATGATCTTCTTTTCTTTCTGCCTGCCAATCCAGAGCATCTGCCTGTGCGCTGCCATGCTTCAACCATGACACTAACCCTCTGAACCTCTAAGCCAGCCCCAATTAAGTTTTTTTCTTTTATAAGATTTGCCATGACCATGGTGTCTCTTCCCAGCGATAGAAATCCTACCTAAGACAGAGATAGTCTTTATCAATTTTAGAGAAGGGGAACTACACTTAAGAAGAATAGTTTCAGGGTCAAGCAAGATGGCTTAGTAGATAAAGGCATTTCTACAAAGCCTGGCAACCTGATTTCAACCCTCAGGACCCATAGTGAGGTCAAGGTCACAGGAAGGAAAACTTTAATACTGCTGAAAGGTCGGAGGTTGCATCAGGACTGTGGTTAAAAGTTAATGAAGGGACTGTCCATGAGTAGGGAGAGGTAAGAGGGTTATGAATAACTTATTCCATATTTGTAAATGGGATTACTGAATCACAGTAATCACTTCAACTATTAAAAATAAAGTTGTATTACACATTTTCAAATTTACATAAAACACATTATTATATATGAGAATGTAAGTAAGTGAGAGTTTCAGCTAAGCATATGTGAGGCCCTGGGCTCCATCCCTAGCACCAGATATAGAAAAAAGATGTTGCTGAGTGTTCTGGCAGGTGTCCCTCATATGTACTAAACAGACGAGTAAGGAGCACTTACCAGAGACTTGCTCTGCAGTCCTGGGGATGCTCCCCTGCCTTGGTGACCTGGCCTGCCCGCCATCCATAGTGGACACACTCAGGGAGGCAGCCTCTCAGTCCTGGCTCTCAACTCTGGTTCTACACACAAGTCACCCAGAACTCTTTCAGAAACACCTATGCTAGGCTGAGTGTGTAGCTTAGTGGCACAGAGCATGTGTTTTGGCAAGTGTGAGTTCTATCCCTGCCACCACCAAAATAAAAACAAAATAAAACACAGTTGTCTGGGTCCCATTCTATTAGGGTTGCCTTCTAAACGGCAGGATTCCTGATAAGCTTCATTTAAAAGTAAACAACAAGAGTGTTTTAGTGTAAGTACACCCCAATACTGTCTGCGGGACCCACAGATGTTCATCTGAAATCCCTAGAGGGGCAAAGTCAGAGAAACTTGGAAGCTAATGTGGAATTTAAAGGTAAAGTGTGTGTGCATGCATATAAGGTCCAATGAAAAGTCTAATTGGCTCTCTGGGAGAGGAGAAGGCAGCCTGGGGGCCAGCCAACATGGCTTCTAATCTGAAGATACCTTAGATGAAAAATCTTGATGCCTCTGCAGGAATCTCAATGTCTCCACATTAAAACAGGGACAGCAGTGCCAGCCTCACAAAAACCTATGACATTTCACAGTTCACAAATGGGTCTCCATCTGCAATGGCACGCTGGCTCCCAAGGGCCCCTCAGTAGCTCTGCTCCACCACGGCTCCTAGCAAAGTCTTCTATGTTCCTATGCACGCTCTGCAGCCAAGGCTATTGGCAGCTTGACCTACTGTGGGATGCAGGAAGTGAATGAGACTTCCTGGGTCTCAGTCTCCTATTTCTGAGAACTGCAGCTCTAGGGACAGGTCCAAGACAGCAGCTGCTGAGTGTCTGGTCCAGACCCACTTTATCAGCACCAACTGTGCAGTGCAGAGTCCCTGTATCCCGCTGCGGCTGCCTGATAAGAGGCTCAGCTACTGTTTCAGGCTTATCAGAGGCAGACCTGGGGGGAGAGGCCACTTCTATCAGCATACAGAGGGAGGGAAAAGGCTCTCTGAAGAAATATAAACCCTCGCACTCATACACACCCATGGTAGCTGTCTCTCCCTTCAGCTACCCTCTGTACCTAGCTGGCATACATGATCCACTTCACTTTTCAGGAAGGTATAGATCACTTCATAGCCTTTTATGATAAAGCGACAAGATGCCATGGGCATCCCTACTCAAGAAGTAACTAGGGTTCCGAGCTGCTTGGGATATGAAGCAGAGCAGAGGCTGGACACACCATCCAGGAGGCCAAGCCCTGCAGGTGGTGGAGCCATCTGGGTCTCCTTACCTCGTGTGTGTGTGTGTGTGTGTGTGTGTGTGTGTATGCACAAATGTGTACAATGGGGATGTGTAGATAGTGCTTACCATGAAGTTATGTGCCCCTTGATTTGAAGTCATCTACAGTACACTATGATCCAAGGGAAAGATGACACAGACTGTGGTCTCACCATGAGTGAGTGACCTACTTTTCCTGTCTTAGGCCTGCTTTTCATCACTGCTTGTGGCCCCGTCACAGTTACTCTCCGCTTCTCCCATGTGGTACCAAATTTATGAGTACCTGCAGAAGTCAGCTTTTCATCCCTACCAGAGATTCATGAAGAGGAAAAGGCTTCTTTGGCTCACATGTTTGGGTTTAGCCTTTGATCAGGTGTCTCACTGCCCTGTGGGTGTGCTGTAGCTGCAGCAGTGTGCCGAGCTGTACACAGGGCGTGCTGTGCCTCTCAGACACCCACTTCTCTTTTGCTTCTCCCAGATCTTTCTCAAACATCTCCTGCCCATATCCTCTGGCTCTACCCTATAAAACGACACTCCCTTGGGCTGGGAAGATGGCTCAGTTGGTAGAGAGCCTGCCTTTCAAGCATGAAGATCTGAGTTGGATCCTCCTCGGAACTCATGTTCAAGAAAAGTATGGCGGCGTTTCTGTAATCTCAATGCTTGGGGAGGAAATGAGTGGATCTCTAGTGCTCCCTGGTCAGGCGGGGAGACTCAGACTGGACCTCCACAAGCATGTGCATATGCATGCATGCATACGTCCACATTCCCATCTTCATATATATGAACATGCATGCACATGTATACACACACAGACACACCCACACACACAATCTCTCCCTAACCCTTAACACTATCTGATGGATTTAGCCTTCCTCTGTGTGTCTGTCCACTCTCACTAGAACATCAGCCCTTCTTGAGGATGACTGCTGGCCATCCTCGTTGTCACATCTTTGGGGCCTTGCACATAGCTGGTGTTCAACATGTAATTTCTGGGCCATAGGCTTACTGGTTCTGGTTGAATAGGCAAAAAGGGAAACTGAGGGCAAACCTGAATAGATTACCTGCTCTTTATCCCTAAGCCATCTTTCTGCCCATAACCCACTTGCTCCAGTCTACTGCTCTTAGAAGACTCTAACATTTTTAAGTATGTATGTGTGTATATATGTATGTATATATGTATGTGTGTATGTATGTATGTATTGTGTGTGTGTGTGTTCGAGCATGTGTGCCCATGCATGTGTATGCACAGGTATGCACATGCTATGGACCACATGTGGAAGTCAGAAGAAAATTTGTGAGTGTTGGTCCTCTTCGTCTACCATGTGGATCTCAGGAATTGAACTCCTGTTATCAAGTGCACTTACCAACAGCCATCTCACCATCCCTCGTGAGACTTTAAAACCATCCATTCCGGGAGCTGGGGAGATGGATTAGTGTAACGTGCTTACAGTGCAAGTATAAAGACCTGAGGTTGCATTCTAGGATCCATGTTAAGAGCAAAGTCTGGCTGCTTCTGTAGCTGTACCCTCAGTGACATGGCTGTTCTCCAATGTAACTCCAGGCTTAGGGACAGACTCTGCCTCAAAGGAATTAAGGCAGAGAGTGATAGAACCGGTACCTGTCACTTTTTCTAGCCTACAGAATGCACAGGTGCACACACACACATACAAGGGCACCTACATGCACATTTCAGATATACAGGGAAACACCTCCAGTGTGTGGGTCAGGGTGGTACTTGTAGATGAAGTTCCATGACACATGCAGAGACCACCAATGACTTCTTAACCTCCAAAGGCTGGTCCCTTCCTCAGCCCAAAGCTTCACTCCACTCTACCCTCAGGAGTCAGCTCTCCTTGTAAGCAAGAAACCTCCATATGACACCTGTCACATCAGTGATGACATACTGTGTCATAGGTACAACTGACAAGACAAGCCCAGTTCAGGGTCAAGGAGAATCCTACCTGTGCTAGAGAAACATTATAACTGGCAGATACAGGTACACTTAACCCCATAGTCTCAATTTCTAAGTCTGAGGACTGTTTCCCAAATGGACATACCTTTCAATAGGAAACACGAAGTAAGCTTGGTCTGGCACATTCCATGTGTTAAGTTTGCCCATACTGGGGTACCGCCTACCATTTTATGATCATGGGAGAGTGATGGTGGAGCCCCAGCTTTAGGGTCAGGTAGAGCCTCTCTGATACTCTATCTGCCTGCTCCACACTTCCTTCTGAACCTGTTCAGGTGATCTGAGGCTTCTCTGAAGGACAGTGGCAGGGCCTAGGGTGCCTATTTTTGCACAGGGGATGATGGAATGGCCAGGATCAATGATAAAAAGGCCCTTGACTGGCAACCGGGGCAATGAAGATCAGGAATGGGCACCATTGTGCTTTTGGGGACAAGTTAGTTAATTAGATGTGGTCTGGGAAGCTTTGTGCTGCTGTTGTACCCTGAGCTCAGATGCACATCTCTCTTCCATAGGTGCTCAACCGTGAAGCTGGTCTCTTCAGACAGCTGTAAGGAGCTAAGCTGGATCTGGACTTGGAAGTTATATTCCTCTGTCTGTTTAAGAGAGGAGTTGACAGATTTTTTTTTCCCTACAGAGCTGGAGAATAAACAGTTTAGGCTAGGTCAGTCTGTGGCAACAGCTCAGCCATCACAGTGAAACAGAGCAGCTGTATTCTAAATACACTTGATAAAAACAGGCTGCACGGCTAGGGAGGAGGGCGTCTCAGGCAGGAACAGCTGACCTTGCATACACAAAGACCTGAGGTTAATCCTCGAACCCTTGCAAAAATGAAAGCACATGCTTGTAATCTCAGAGCAAAAAAAATTGGGGTTGGATTGGGGATGGGTGTAGGGGTAGGCAGAATCCCGAGGCTCTCTGGTCAGCCAGCCAGCCAGCCAGCCAACTAATTGGTGAGTGTCAGGTTAAGGAGAGACCCGGTGAAACCCAAGATTGTTTTCTGGTCTATACATGCATGTGCACACACATACACCCTCACACAGGAACATGCACACCAATCTGCCCACACACATACATTAAAACAAAACAAAAACCAAAACGAAACAAACAACCAAAAAAAAAAATGTAAGAGAAGAAACCAGGCAGTGGCTTAATGCTAGCTGGGTAGCCTGCTGTCTACAGAGAGGAAACAGCAGAAGGGGGCAGGGAAGTACCAGCCTGGATACGGAGGGGATGAAGAACATCAGTCAGCTCCAAGGAGATAGTAATTCTGATATGAAGGCTCTGTGGTGCTCATGAGCTCTCAGGGCATCTGCATGTTTTAAGATCAGCATCAGCCACACCCACCTTTGACTGTGGCATCCTCACTGATACACCTCCCTTCCTTCAGTATTGTCTGCTTTTTCTGTGGGCAACAAGCATCATCTCACTCAAATGGCTAAAAATAGATTGTTTTGAGTGGGCTCTAAAGGATCTGGGATTCTCACATAGGAAATGATCTAAGGGGAACTGCCTAAGCCTGGCACAAACGGACACACACAACTTATGTGAAGGGACTGTCTTTCAATCTTGTGAATGAAAACTCTTTTTCTAAAACTCCTCTTTTCCTGCACATGTGAGGGCTGGTGTGACAGAGGGGAGATTCATGGAGTTGTGCTGAGTTCAGACCATAGTCTGCGCCCCACCCCCATCTCCAAATTTAGCCTGACTTAACTTTTTCTCCAAGTTATGCCCTCAACTAACAGAAACATAGACTGTTTGCTTCTTAAAACACACGACGACGACGACGACGACGACGACGACGATGATGATGATGATGATGATGGTGTGTGTGTGTGTGTGTGTGTGTTCATGCACATGTGTGTATTTGTGCACGTATGTTAGGGTATGTGTTCAGGCTAGAGGTGAATGTTGGATGCTGTTTCTCAGGTGTTGGTTATTTTGTTGTCTGAGACAGGGTCCACCCTGGTCTGGAGCTCTGATCTCAAGAATGTAAGGCTAGCAGGCTAGCAAGCCCAATAGAACCACTAGTCTCTACGTCCCCTGCACAGGGATCACAAATCTGTACCCCCATGCCATGCTTTTCTAAGGATTAAACTTCTTCTGGTTGCATGTCAAGTACTTTCCCTAGTAATCTATAGCCCCAGCCTAGACTCATTGCTTTGATTCAGCTAGGTAAAACTATATCAAGTTAAGTAGAAATTCAGCGTAACTTAGCACTAACTAAAGAGCTGGTTGAGGCCAGGCTGAGTACACACTTCTTGGAGTTGTTCTTTAAATATCCCCGTGCCTGTTTAGATATTAACTCAGCAGCCACTAGGAAGGCATTAGGCAGTTTGATCCCAAAGCTGAGTCTGTGCAACAAAATAGCTTTCAACAGAATTGGACACATTGTATTCCGGTCATGACTTGTACCCACTGCTCTGTGTGAAGGGATACTAATTACTTCATTTCTCAGACTGGAGAACTGTGACAAGGTGGCCCACCATAACTGCATATGATCAAGCACATGAGCTAGTCCCAACATCTGTGGATAAACTGTTTTTCCTAGAATTTTCTGACCAGGCTCTCTCTATGTTTTTAAAACAAGAATATTATTTAATTAATAGGTGTGTGTATATGTGAACGTGTGTTTGTATGTGAGTATGTGCTCATGTGTGTGCAGGTACCTGCAGAGGTCTGAAGAGGTCTTCTGGAGCTGGAGTTATAGGCTGTTAAGGGCCACCCGATGTGGGTTTTGGGGTCTGGACTCAGATCCTCATGACTGCTCTTAACCACTGAGCAACCTCAGCAGCCCCCAAATTTCCCAATTTTCTTTATAGCATCAACCTGGCATTGCTGAGGTTAGGTTAAGAATTTTTTTCATAAACTAGCTGGGAGTGGCACCTTTTATCCTAGCACTAAGAAGGCAGAGGGAAGCAGAAAAACTCTGAATTCAAGGTCAGCTTAGTGTACAAATCAAGTTTCAGGACAGTTTGGGCTACACAGAGAAACCCTGTCTTGAAAAAAAAAAACAAAATCAGAAACAAACTAACTAACTAACAAACAAGAATTTTCTTCCTGGGATTTATTGGCAAAATGACACACTGTCATTTTGGTCTGGACAGAGGTGAACAACGAAGCATGATGAGACTTTTTACAACTTCATACGGTAGAAATCAATCATCTAGACGGCTCTGCCGAGATCCTAGCCCATGGCATCATCTTCACAAAGAGCAAAGCAAACAGTGGGTAACCACTTTGCTATGAGAGCCACTGGGCCACACATCCTACATCTGTCTCAAGATAGACATCACAAGGATCCCAAGGGGGTGGGGCCCCTCAGACTCTTACTTCCTACTCAGCGCTCACATGGAGATTCTGCCTTTCATTTTTTTGTACTTCAACAAAGACATCTTTTTTAGACTTGTTACTGTTGGTGCTAGAACATTAACTAAAACTAAAAATAACTGCAGTGGAGATTTGAGGTAATAGCATCATTTTCATGAGCGTGACTTAGGGTGGGGACCTCAGGTGGGAAACCATTTCTTTTGAAACTGCAGGGACAAGTGGCAAGGAATGCAGCTCTGTTAGATGCATCTGAACTAGGTGAGGCTGGGCCAGGTGTCCTTATGTGATACAGACCTCCTTGGTTCTCTTGTGTTTTTAGGTCTTGACTTCTTAACCAGGTTCCAGTCAACAGTATCCATGTGCCCCTGCGTGTCCTACAGTCTTCACTCAGACAGGACTCCCTAGGTTAAAGCCCTTACTCACAACCTGGGAGAAGGTTTAGTAAGTGAAGTGCTTGCTGCGAAAGGGTGAGAACCTGAGTTTGAATCCCCAGCACACACATAAAACTGGGTGTGGCGACATGTTTGTAATCCCAGCACTCCTACAATGAGAGGAAAAGTAGAAATGGAAGAATCCCTGGAAGCTTAGGGACCAGCTAGCCTGGCATGTACTGTGATGAAACACAGGAGACCTTAACTCTAACAAGGTAGATGGTGAGTTCTGGTACCCGAGGCTGTGCTGTGACTTATATAGCATGCTCTCACACATATTCACACATGAACACAGCATCACACCTAGCAGCTCTGGGGTGGAGATATTCCTGGACCTCCCAGAGGGCATTATTCTCTCCTGACAACAACTCGAGCAGGCATCTGCCCACTGCTTCCCCTTTGGGAAACAGGAGGTGGACTCACAGATAAGACCCACACAACTACACACTGCCATTATATATCTGTCTTCAGAGAGCATTAACAGCTGCCGTCACAGATGGGCAAGCCAAGGTGGGTGAGGAAATGCAGGCACCAGGGGTAGGTGGAAGGTTTGAGGCTCTTTTGTACTGTGACTGGTAGCCCAGGCTTCTTGCCTCAGCTACCTGGTGAGTTGAGAAGTTCAAGAAGAGTCTCAAGTTCAAGCCCTGCCTGATGGCTGGTTGACATCTTGTCTTAAAATTTAAAAGAGGCAAAAGAAGGCAGTGGGTCCAGCATGTGCCTAACATGCACAAGATCACAGTGACATGAGAAGGAAAAGTCTCAGGAGATAGCTGGTCTGGTGATGTGCTTGTCCCCAAACTTGAGGTCTTGGGATTGGTCTCTAGGACCCATGGAAAAAGCCAGCTGTGACGGTGCACATCTATAATCCTGGAGCCTGTAGTAATGCAGCATGTAGGAATCTCCAGGGATCAAAGCAAGCTAGCCTAGCCAAAGCACTGAGTCTAAGTTCAGTGAGAGATACCGTCTCAAAAAGTAAAGAGCAAAGTGATTGAGAACAGATAACTGACCTCTGGCGTCCATGTGCACATGCATATATACACACATGACCCCACACACGAATACATGAACACACATAAGCCACACACTCACCCAAAGAAAAGGAGAGAAGATGAAAAATAAAGGCCTTTCCTTTTGGGGATGTGGTAATGACCTTGGGTCTTACTGGGGTCAAGCAGAAGGCCCCAGCCTGCCAGCTGACCAAGTCCTGGGAAAGAGGAAACACATCTGGCATCACCACTGGAGTGTTGATGATCCTCCGGGGTGGGGTGGGGAGGATGGGGGCAGAGGAGTGGATGATATGGCCTTTGAACCCCTAGTGCCACTGTTACAACCTGCAATTAATAGCGTATACATAGAGGGCATTGTGGTTGGATGAAAGCCTGCATGTGGTATGTCCCTGCACAGTGTGGGTCTTTGCCATGTCTCACTCACTGCCTTCCTTTGGATGCCGAGGCTAAGGCCCTGGCTTTGGGCCCTGCCCATCTCTGATTGTAGTGATTAAAACAGGAATGTCCCCCACAGGCTTGTATGTTTGAAAACTCTTGGTCCTTCACTGGTGCTGTTTTAGAAGGTTGTGGACCCTCGAAAGAACTAGGTCACTCAAGACTGCCTTGAGGGTTGTAGCCCACTTCCTGTTTGTGCTCTGCATCTGGACTAGAGTAACAATGTGACTAGTCTCCTCCTGCCTCCACGCCTTCCCAACCCTGAAAGATTAAATCACCTTGAACTGTGAGCCAAAATAAATTCTTCCTTCCTTAAGTGGCTTCTTGTCAGGAATGATCACAGCAATAGGAAAAGTAACCCACACACTAGACTATGCACCAAATACAAGTGATCAGTATAAACCCTCGACCAGCAGTTCTCGACCCCTGGGGGGGGGTCACATATCAGATAGCCTGCATATCAGATATTTACATTATGAGTCATAACTAGCAAAAATATAGTTATGAAGTAGCGATGAAATTACTTTGTGGTTGGGATCACCACAACATGACTAACTGTATTACAAGGTCGTAGCATTAGGAAGGCTGAGAACCACTGCCCTAGACTGACCATCAGGACTTTCTGCTAGTTCTTTCTGCCTAACTCCCTCTTAATCACCTGTAGTTGTTGCTTGTGTGTCTCCTAAGTATTTTTAGGTCACTGCCTTCCCTAAGGAGTATCATCATACATAACATCTTCCACTCACCCACTGACCTACAATTCTTAGGTCAATACCATTGTTTCTGGAATAATGAGCCACCAGTCTCAAACTTTTAAATGAAGTGTCACCCAATTTCATGGTTTAACAAGCCAAAGAAGGACTTGTGAGATGGCTTTATGTGTAAAAGCACTTGTTACATTCGCCTGATGAAGAAAGGTTAGATCAGCAGAACCCATCAAAAGACATGTGGTGGCTCACATCTGTAATTTAAACATTCTTACAGTGAAAGAGGAGGCAGAGTGTCTGCTGTTCTGGAGGCCTATGGACCAGCCAGCCTGGAATACACAGCACAACAGAATAAGAGACCACCGTGCCTCAATGTGAGAGGACAGAACTGAGTCTCGAGAGTTGTCCCCTGACCTCCAAGTGTCATCTCCTGATCTCTGCGTGTGTGCTGCAGTATGGCGCCTTCTATTCAACAGTAACAAACAAAATCTTTATAAAAGATATAGAGTAAGAGAAAGAGGTACGTATACGGGCAGGCAGACAGAAAGACTGAGAGACAGACAGACAGACAGACAGCTAGGTATGGGATGGTAGCACAGCCTTTGGGCCACTGGTGCCTACCATTGAGACACAATTCTTTGCTTTTGGGGATACCTTCTTTCTGGCAAATGTTATATTTTGTAGCTGTAAAGACAAGTGCTCTGTTTGTCTCAATGGATCATTTTCTTTCTTCTGGTTTTGGGACCCTCTACTCAGGCAATACTGTGAACTCTAATTCCTGTCTCCTGGGGTGGGCGGGCCTGGCTGAACACACTCTCAGTGAAGTGGGTGAGGAGACAGGAAAGGAGAAGCTGAGGACAGGCAGAGCTGTCCACAAAGTCCCCTGTCACCTCGATGGCTTCAGTGCCATCACAGGCAAAAGGGAGATAAAAATACCTCCCCTGAGGCTGCTCAGGGGTGAAATGAGATAACTTGTGCTGCTCACAGGCGCTGTCTCTTCTCTGCTTTGAGTCATGCAGCCCGTTCTGGTGAGAGGAGGAGGAAGTGCCAAGAGAGACAGGGCTTTGATGAGAAAGAAAATGAAGAGACCAAGAGACTGTGAAACTGACAAGGGAAAAAGAGCACTTTCAGGCATCCCTGAGATTCGTTTTCCAAAAATGAGAGGTTCTTCGGAAATGGAAGGAGTGCCATTTGGAGAACATCACAGCCTACCCTTCCCCCACCAGGGGCAGGATCCAATAAAGCAGGAGCTGGCTCCCCTCAAGACCCCTCAGGAGCCTGCTGTGTGGGCAACAAGAGAAGAGAAAGAGAATGGAGGGGGAGGAGGGGTATGGGGGAGGGGAGCACGTAATTCCTCAGGAAGAGGAGGAGAAGAAGAGAAAGAAAAATAGGCATTCTTCAGGAAGAGGGAAAATAGTTATTCTCAAAAGGAGGAGGAGGAGGAAGGCAAAAGTGAGGAGGAGGGAGAAGAGAGGGCAGAAGGGAAGGGAGAGGAGGAGGAAGAGGGCTGCCTCTTGAGAGAAAGAAGCCAAAGCCTGGGCCCCAACTGTGAACTACTCAGAGCATAGCCAGAGGAACAGAGAAAAAAGAAATGCTGGTTGAGAAGACACTGAAAGGCACAGGGCCCGAGGTCAGGAGCAGGCTGAGCCTTTTCTGTGCACAGGCTAGGAGACAACCTGCATACTAGAGGGCAGGTTACGAGGCAGAGCTAGCACTGGTCACAGTCCAGTCCGCTCTGGGCCACTGAGGGACAGGGTGTTGCATGGGGGTTGGTGAAGGTCTCCTAAGGAATAGCACTTTCTCCACACAGAGCTGGCTGAGGGAGCACGCTAGGCGGCTCTCCTGGCTGAGAGGGAGTGCTGAGCTGAGCTGAGCTGAGCTGAGCTGAGCTGAGCTGAGCTGAGCTGAGCTGGAGGAGGAGGAGGAGGACGCCATGGTGAGGCTCCTCTCCTGTCGCAGAGGGAACACTGTGCCATGCTATGGGAGGGAGAGGACACGGTGGGGAGGTCCTCCCTGCCCACTCTGCAGGACCTGATAGTCTGTACTCTTCCCTTGGAGGCAAGTTTTCAGTAAACTGACATATAGAGGAACAGCTGGGAAGCAAGGATGGAGCTGGGTGCTGGGGAGAGGGTAGGCACTCATTCAGAACAATCATGAGCTTGCGTCTGGCATCATAGTATGAGCAATTTGTGTGTGTGTGTGGCTGTGTACAGGTACACATGTGTACACATGCACATGGAGGCCAGACGTTAGCTTTAAGTATTGTTCCTAGGGTGCCACCCACTTTGGTTTTTTTGAGACAGAGATTCTCATTGATCTAGAACTTCCCAGTAGGCTAGGCTGGCGAGCCACTGAACCCCAGGGTGTATACCTGTCTCTTTTAACATGAATTCTGAAAATCAAACTTACGCTTCTGTGCTTTCAGGACAAGTGTTTAACTGACTAGTTTATCACCCCAGTCCAAGAAATGTTTAATGTATCAGGAGATATTCGATACTCAGAACACACCCTTTATTTAGAGATTGTCATCTTCCCCTTAACTGGATAAAGATTGGCTGTAACATTCTGGGACTCAAGGCAACACGACAGTGTGGACCCCTTGTTAATAATACACGACGAAAACAGCAATAGTAGGGCAGGAAACAGGTGCAGTGTCCTCTGCACTCAGGTCCTTGTGGGACGGCCAGGGTTACATAAAGAGGCCCAGCAACTTGCCCAGGGTCATTGCTGGTTCATAACGGGTCCAGATTCCACAGCCCACTCACTCGCTACTATAGGCAGCCTCTTTACCACCAGCACACTGATCAAATCTATTTGTGCTACAATGGTGTTTTACAAATGACAGAAGAGGGCTTGGGAGATGGCCCAGTCGCTTGCCTCAGTTTGACTCAGGACCTCAGTTTGACTGTCCTGACCCAAGTACAGAAAAAAACTAGTAAAAAAAAAAAAAAAAAACTGGTACAGAAAAAAGACTGGGTGTCAGGTACTCGTAATCTCAGCACTAGGGAGGCAAGATTAATAAGATTCTGTGGTCAGATGGTCTAGACTAACTGCCGAGCTCTAACGAGGAGATGGTTCACCATGTAATGCCTTTAACACATAACCGTGAGTTTGGATCCCCAGAAATTATGTGAAAACCATAAAAGTTGGAAGTAGAAGTGTACACATCTGAGCCTACAGGGAGATGGAAGTAGAGACAGGAGGATTCTTGGAAGCTCTTGGGCCAGCAAGAGAAATTCTGTCTCAGGAAAGGTTTGGAAGGCCAACACCCCACGTTGTCCTTTGACCTCCACATAGACACCATGGTACGAATGGCATCTGTACCTGTGTATACACACACACACACACACACGGAGAGAGAGACACAGCCACACAGAGAGAGGGGGACACGCAGAGAGATAAGACTGAGAGAGGATGTGGGGTATCGAGGCAATAGAAAGCGCAAAGGGTATCGGGGGTAGAGGTCAAAGGGACAGCAGGCCCTTTCCCAAGCTCCGGGCTCCCTATGACATGGAAGCAGCTCCGCACAGGGCTTTCTAGCAGCTGCTGTGAGGTCCTGTCCAATCCCCACCTACCCCCAGATGGAATCCCGAGCCTTGGGCTGGGTTCTAGCCAGCAGGCGGGAAAGAGGCTACTACTGTCTCTTTCTACCATGGCTAAAGGACTGTACACAAAACATTGTTGTAGAAGAATGCACAAAAATTAAAATTTATAAACCTGAGGGCAGCAGCCAGCACTCCCCCAGAAGGTCAGATTATATATGGTTCAAAAGGAAGCACCAGGCCAAGTGAGAGGTGGTGGGGGAGGGGGAGGGAAGTCTGCAATTCAGCTGTCGTGTGCTTTGCGCGCCTAGCCCTTGATGTGCTCTCTGCTTGTTTCAATGTTTTATGTCTTTCAGTATATGTCAAGTTCTGGCCTAGGAGCTATAGAAGTGGCGTTTCAAAGACACCTGAAGGGGCTTTTGGCCTTAAAATGGTGTCACCATTGAGTTTTAGCATGGGCTATATGATCACTGTCTGCTTCTGAATGGCTCACTTGACAATTCTTTGTGCCAGGCCCTGAGCAGAAGACAGTGGGGCCAGGGGAGGATGTGGACACAGAGCCACTCAGAAGATCAGATTCCTGAGAAGGGGCGGGACCCACTGTGTCTGCAAAGTATCCCCTATGTAGGTTTGTTTAGTGATGGCTTCTAAGGTTGGGGGCTTTTTTTTTCTTTCTTTCTTTGAGTCAGACTACACAAGCAAATCCTTGACTGACAAGCAGATGTGTTCAGGGGAGGGTGGCCTGACATCTAGGAGCTGGATACAGCTTTTTCGGAAGGGTGAAGCTGGAAAGGCAGACAGCATGGGCAGGTGCATGAGGGCCATCAGGGAAGGTACAAGCAGAGCGAGGCAGCTCTGGCGACAGGAGAGGGAGTGGTAGTGTTAAGAGGTGGGCATGGATCATGGTGGAAATTTGGACCTGACTGGAGGACTATGGAATGCCTGGCAGCTGTCACCCAGGGCTCTGCTTTGGCTACTCAGATACCATTTGTGCAGTGAGCAGAACACCGTGCCTTGCCCGTATTCACTGGCCACAGGCCTTTTTGTGCACCGACACCCACTCAGGTGGACCTCAGATGTCTGCAGGGTAGATGTCTGCAGGACCTGACGGCTCCTTTCTGCAGCCTGCTTTTGTACTTAGTAGGTTGGAAGCCTGAGCCACACAGTCCTCCCTGATCCTCCAGTCTCTCTTCTGCCAAATACCCACTACTTCAAGCATGGTGGGGTGGCCCAGACAAGGTCCCTATCAGGGATTGGCCTAAAAGCACAAATACTGTCTGTCGCCATACTGTTGAGAGCAAGAACTAATAGCCACCTGCTGCTAGGAGACAGCAGAGTATCCACATCTGCAAGCCATTTTGTTTTCTTCAAAGCTAGCACTTCTAGGCATGGCTCCAGGACACTTCTGTTTCCTGGGTGAATACTGTGAAGTTGCTCTTCCCACCAACAGTGGAGAAAGCTGAGACACTGAGATATTGTGATTCCCCCCAAAGCCAGTGAACGCCCAGGTCTGACACCTCGAATGGACAGATAGAGAGATGGAGGAACTGGGCTCTGGCTGGCACTTCCCCCCAAAAGTAATAACATGTCTTATCAGAGCCATAAAGCATACTTAGACTCTCTTCTAGATAGAGAAGCATATTCCAAAGTGATCATGTTTCCTACCCATTGGTTTAGCTGAGATGGTGAGACCAAGTGAGAATGTGGTGACTTGCTATACTCGTAAGTGGTCATGAACATTAGACTGGAGAGATAACTCAGTTCCCAAACTACCCGCTATGCAAGAGAGAACCTGGATTTGATCTCCATGACCCACGTGAAAATGCTGGGAGTGGTAGCCTGTATTGAAACCCTGACACTGGGGAAATGCAGATAGATAGGAAAATCCCTGGAGCTCACAGGCAAGTCAGTCTGCTGAGTGAGTTCGTACTACTTAGTGAGTTCCAGGACAGTGACAGGCCCTGTCGGAAGCACAAGGGGAACAGTACCTGAGAAATGACAGCAGAGATAATCAACTGGCTTGCTTGCATGCCTGCATAACCAGGTGCCCTTGCATACACATGGATAAACATGTACACACACACACACACACACACACACACACACACACACTGGCACGACCTTTAGGAGGACAGTTTCTGAGTACTTAACATTTTAAACACATGAAATAATTTGTCTCATAGATTAAACCCTGGGATGGGGCATTACATCCCGAAAGCTTATAATCACACATAGGTAACATTCCACTTATGAAGATGGTTGCACCAGTCACCCAGAAATAAACTGCTTGGTTTACCTAACCTCTCCCCACTCACCGTGGAAGCGGTTACCCACTTCCACTGCACACATAGAATGACTCTCACCCATAGTTCCCTGTTTCCCAGAGTGTTTTGCAAGCCACTCAAATACTTGCCCAACCAAGGGTACCCTGGGAAAGGTCCAGTGTGCTTACTGTGCCAGTCCCACGAGACTCGAAATGTTCCCAATATCTAGAGGGATTGCAAAAGGCTTGAGATGTAATTTCACTTGGCACTTCTGGTCACCCTCTCTGTCTCTGCCAGCAACAGCAAATTCTATATAAAGCTGCCAAACCTGGCCTGTCTACACTGAGCAGTGACCCCTTTCAACCAAGGGCAGGGCACCAGACTGCCTGTGCATAACTTGCTGGTAATGATAGTGACAATTAGGCCTAGTGGAATCCCTAAACCCCCCTAGGTCAGGGCAAACCTGACACAGGGAAGTCAATTTTCTCTGCTCCAAGGCTCAGAGTAACTATGGCTTCATCATGGAGACAGGATATAGATACATCCTGTCTGGGTTAGCAGCAAGAAACAGGATCCCAGGGGTCTCCCATAGCAGGGACCTTGCCACTAATCCAATGGGGAAAGTAATCTGGTAAAGTACTTAAGTAAAGGTTATAACCCTATCAGCCCCAACAGAAAGGTGTTTGTCCCTATTAGCCAAGCAAGGCCTGAAATGGAAATCCCAGAGAGCTGTTTGGGGGAATCAGGTGACCCTCATCAGATCGAGTGTCTGCAGCCTAGACTTCCTTGGTGCCCGAGATGAAATGAGTACAGCAGTCCTGACTTCCTGTTCCTTAACCCAGGCCTTAAGCATGTGTTCACACGTGTGCCTGTGCATCCACACACAATGAAGTAAATGTGCTCACACCGGTGTCAGTGCAAGCACACACACAGGAACTTGAGTCAGATACACATGGAAATAACTGTGTGCAAACCCTGCGATCCACACTCTCTGGTAAAGTTCACCTTGGGGTGGTAGACATTTGTAAGCACCTTGTACATCTCAGCTTCAGCTCCCATGTCCCAACACAGCATACAGGACAGCAGACACACATGGGGTACACAGTTGCCGACCGCACGACCCTCGATATAAGGCACCCTATCGCCAAACCACACAGACAGGGGTCCCAAGAGGCCTCCACCATCTATATTTACAGGACTTAAACAAAGAATGGTGGCAGACTGGGGGGTGTAGTTCAGTTGGTTCGGTGCTTGCCTCAGATGCATGAATCCCTGAGTCCCCTGTTTAATACAGCATAAACTCTGTGTGGTGCCACATCCACATAATCACAATACCTTGGAGGTGGGGGTAGGAGGATCAGAAATTTAAAGTCATCTTGGACAACATGGCCTGGTCCAGTCTACAAACTAGTCTGACTCTACATACAAACTTGTCTCAAAAAAAAATTAAAAAATTAAAAATTAAATAAAATAAAAAGGTTTCGATCATCTCATAATTGTGTTAGAGAACAGCATGTAGAGTCTGAGGAATTCCTCTCTGCGGTGAGGAGTAAAATGGATAAACAGTCGTGTTCTTTTAAAAACAAAACTTTGGATTGCAAAAGCCCCAAAGTCGAGGAGAGCAGGGCGGGGAGGCCCATCAAAGTTTCCTACATCCGGAGCGCTACTGCTCCAGTCACCAAGAAGTTAAAACGTTTTTTTTAAAAAAAACAACAGTCTTGTTTGTTTGTTGTTTTATACTCCCAAAGAGTTAAGGACAGCGGATCCGGCAGGGTCTGCGCCTGTCCTGGAGGCCAGTGGGCCAGAAAGAACTGTTGGAGTTTCTTGGAGTTTTCTTGGCGCTGGCCCCGGCTCCCAAGAGCGAAGTTGACCCTGTTCGCGCGACTTGCCTTGGGGGTGGGGTGGGGGGTAAGTGTCTGGATGCTGAAGGCTCGGCCTCTCCCTCCCTCGGGTCCCCGACCCACCCCAAGCCCCACACAAAGAAACAGAGCGCCTTCGCGGGGCTGGTGGCCTCTCTGGACCGGGGACATATATCTACGGGACCACTGTCCCCGGCTCGGACCCCGCACGCTTGGTGCGCCACAGTACGACCCGCGTCTGGCCGGGATCCGGACAGCCCCGCTACTCACCAAGGCGCTCGGGAGGCGGCGTGCTGACCGGGCTGCTCATCGCCACGCGGCGGCGGGGAGAACGCGGTGGGGCTCACTGCGGTAGGGGGATGGGGGGCAGGAAAGGGTTACCAGCTCCTGAACCGTGAACTCGGCTTCTCGGTTGCACCTGGGGCTCCCACTCCGCGCGGCCAGCAGAAGGGAGGGGCTCCGCTCCAAGATAGGCACACTTCAGCTATTTTTTTTCTACAACTTGGCCATGAGGTTTCCACCCATTTTTTTTTCTAACACACACCCGCCCACTTCCGAACGTTTTCTCTACGCTCTAACTTTCTGCTCAGCGTTCTCTGTGTTTCTGTTTCCATCTGCCACTATCAGATAGAAAGCTTGCAGTTAGAACCTCCCCTGTGTGAACACTGGAAAAGTCCCACAGGAGACCCCAGAGGCCTGGCTGGGCACCGTCCAAATAGGGGCACACAGGCCTTTCAAGCCTGGCTTGGATGTTGTAGAACCAGAACCAATCTAAACATTTCTTTGTAAAATTATTCCCTTTAATTAGTATTAATTGTATATATTTACAGCACAATATTTCAAGACATGCATAGGCTGTGTACTAATGATGTCGATTGGTGTTCCTAAGTCTTTACCACTCTTAGAGATCCAGCTCAGTGTGTGTGTGTGTGTGTGTGTGTGTGTGTGTGTTTAGTATCACTTACCCAATCTCGCCCTCTTTCCTTCGCTGTCACTGGCCACTAATAATTGCTATGGGACTTTTCTATTTTAAGATGACATTTTAGATTCTACAAGACAGATAATGTTTGTATTTGTTTCTCTGTCCAGCTTAGTTCACAAAATGTCCCTTGTTCCTGCCGTTTCTGTGGCACCTGACAGGGTTGCTAACTTGTATCATTATCTAAATAGTGCTGTCACCTTGCAAGCATGAGGACCTGAGTTCAATCCCGGTGTCTTAGTTATTTTCCCGTTGCTGTTGCTGTGATAAACTAGGAGTGTTGCTCATTTGTGGTTTGAGGGTACAGCCCATCTAGGGAAGGCATGGCGGCGGGAGCTTGGGGCAGCTGGCTACACTGCACACTGCGTCTATGCTCAGGAAGCAGAAAGGGGGCGAACACTTACCACCCCAGGGCTGGGGAAATGGAGGCAGGTGGATTCCTAGAGTTGGCTGGTCAGCTAGCCTAGGTTGCTTGGTGAGTTCCAGGTCACTGAGATTCCCAGTCTTAAAAAATCAAGGGAAATGGAACCTAAGGAACAGCAGCTGAGGTTGACCTCTGACCTCTACTCAGGCAGGCACCATGTGACCTAAAGTCTCTGCATCTCACATTTCCCCTTAATTTGTCATCCCATAGGTGGCATTCCTGCATCGAGGTAAAACTTTTGATACGCTCAGGTGTTGCCCTAGCTACTGACCCGTGCCAACCTTGGAGCTTCTTGCCAGAAAAGCACTAAACTTCACACTGATGTCAATTCTGTCGGAAACTTAGGTAGTTGCTTTACTTTTTGTTCTTGTTGCTGTGATAAAAATACCCCGATAAGAGCAACTTAGGGAAGGAGGGGTTTATTTGGCTCACAGTTCACAGATACAGTCCATCCCTGGGAAAATCTTGGTGGCAGGAACATGAGGCCCCTGAGTGATTCCATAGCAGTCAGGAAGCAGGGAGCGATGACGCTGTGTTTAGCTTACTGTCTCCTTTCTATGCCATCCAGGACCTTCATCCATAGAATGGCACCACCCGTATTGAAGGTGGGTCTTATCATCTCAAATTAACCTAATCTAGATACTTTATCACAAGCATGCTTTGAAGCTCTTTCTGGGTGATAACACTCTCCGTCGGACATGAGAACTCACCAGTAAATGCAGAGCTAGATCCAAACAAAATCATACTCTTAAAGTGTTGGGGGGGGGTAGGGGAGGTGGCAGCAGGTGTAGGTGATTTTGATCCTGAAGTCTTACATCTGACTAAAGTATAACTTAATCAGGACAGGGGAAGGCACCACTGGAGATGCAAAGATGATCAGCTGCACAGAGTGAGTGGTTACAGAATAGCATGCAGTGAAGCTAGGGAGAATGGAAGCGGGTAGAACCCCAGGATGCAGGCCACTGTGGCCAGCCCTGGAGGCAGTGCAGGAGACGGCAGGGCTTTAATTTGGTACCAGGGGCTGAATAACTAGAAGACCATACAATCCTAGAAGAAAGTCAAAAGAACACACCATGGATGAGCTGGGTGATTGTAAGGCAGTGCATGGCTGAGAGACATGGTGAGGTTTACATTGCTTTTCTACAAGGAAGGAAAGAAAGAGGGAAAGAAAGTAAGGAAGGAAGGAAGAAAGAAAAGGTAGGGGAGCGAGGGAGAGAGGAAGGAAGGAAGGAAGGAAGGAAGGAAGGAAGGAAGGAAGGAAGAAAGAAAGAACAGAAGAAAAGCAAAGAACCAGAAAGGTGCACATGGGGCTAGAGATACTGCCCAATGGTTGAAAACGCGTACCATGAACCTATGAGTTTGAATCCCATGACACACATAACAAGCTTGGCATGACCCTGAAGGCACTCATGACACCAGCTTCAAACCAGACACGAGAGGTTAGGAGTGTAGGTCTGAACAACTTGTGAAAGATGAATGTGAAGAGCCCTCCCTCCCTCCCTCCCTCCCTCCCTCCCTCCCTCCCTCCCTTCCTTCCTTCCTTCCTTCCTGTGTGTGTTTACATGGGGCTCTCATGTGCAACCATGCGGAGGTGAATTGAGACCAGAGGTTAACCCTGAGTGTCTTTTTCAGTCACCTGAGACAGGGCCTCTCAGTGAATCTCACTGAACACGAATATTGCTGACGATTAGACTGAACGCCCCGATGCTCCTGCCTCTGGCTCCCGGCGTTGAATCACCAGCACACTGCACTGCACCCAGCGTTTATGCGGGTGCTGGGGATTGAACTCAGGCCCTTATGCCTGAATGACAAGGCAAGCACTTTACTGGCTGAACTCTCTCTAGACCCAGGAGACGCTTTCTGAAGGGGATTTCCACTATTGTTATTTTTGGAGACAGTGTATCGGCTGGGCAGAAATCCTAAATTCCAACCCAGTTTTGATTAATGAGTTCGTTTGGGTAATTCTAGCTCACAGATGTTGGTATAGATATAGCCAAGGCCATTGGAATTTATTAGATAATATCACAGTCTTCCCAGACGTATCAGTTTCTGTCGCTGTTAGAAGTGCGTGGAGTTCTGTCTTTTCAGTATTTAGCGGTTTGGTTCTTTTACATTTACTAACTGTTGGGTGTTGGTCTTAACTTGGCATACATTGATATGTGTCATAACATGGCCAGTGAGCTGAAGGACTTGAAGTCAATTAGATGGACTGGGAAATGTGTGCTTTGGCGTTGTGGTGGCTAGTTTAACTATCAACTTAATACGACCTGGAATCGACAGGAAAGCGAGTCTGGGTGAGTTATCTTGGCCAGGTGGCCTTGTACACACACCTGGAGGGGACTGTCTTGATTACTTTAACTGACGTAGGCAGCCTCATTCCCTGATTTGGGGACCTGGACTGTGTAAGAGTAGAGCAGTCTAGTTAAGTGCAAGCACGCATATATTCACTCTCTCTCTGCTCGTGGATGTGATGTGATTCTTTGAACTGCTGCCTTGACTTCCCCACAGTGATGGACTATAACCCGTAATCCAGGGAAAACTTAAGCTGATTTTCACACGGTTGTTTTAGTCACAGCAGCAGAAACGAAACCAGGACAGGAATTGACTCACGGGGGAATATCAGATTTGTTTTTCTATCTTCTGTATACAGTTTTCTCTTACGGAATGTATCACACAGAGAGTGGCTTGGAAACAGTCGGTCCTCAATAAAAGTGGGGGATGATGATGATGAAGATGAAGATTTTGCTTAGGG
This sequence comes from Arvicanthis niloticus, assembly GCF_011762505.2. Classification (NCBI taxonomy): domain Eukaryota; kingdom Metazoa; phylum Chordata; class Mammalia; order Rodentia; family Muridae; genus Arvicanthis; species Arvicanthis niloticus. Next base: position 54,781,933 of record NC_047671.1, on the reverse strand, counting down.
AGCAGGGAGTAAGTATCAGGGTTAACTGAGAGTTTACTGCTGGATGAACCCTATTGGCAGTTTGTTCTATCATCCAACAAATATGTGTTCTTCCTGTCCTCAGCACGAGCTCTGCAGCCAGCCCCTGCTGCTTGAGATCTGCTGTGCTGAGAGGAATATTAGTGGATCTCTGTCTGCATCCAGCAGAGGCCTGGAATGTTCTTATGAGTGTGTGTGTGTGTGTGTGTGTGTGTGTGTGTGTGTCTTGGCTTTCTGCTTCAGCCCTCCCTTGTGTGCAGAGCACACACAGGTGGCCACTGCTTCCCTAGCCCTTTGGAGTGCTCTGATGTGTGTAGTCAGAACCTGCTGGAGATGACATTCTGAGGCGCATCAGAATTCATTGCCTACATGATAGTAAAAGCCAGTGAACATGAAGAGGATGTTCTTTTTGGATAAGAATATGGCAGTGGGCAGACGACCCTCGTCCCGGAAGCTTCTCAGTGCTTGTTTATTCTGAAGCATGAAACAATTAATACACAGAAGAAAGGAGAAAATGGTAAGATGGTTTGTACAGGAAACTTAAACACCATAGTTTTCTCGATACCAGTACACTTGAAATGTGAAAACTAGACTCAAGTCTTAGGGGATGAGAGCAGACTGGGTGTGAATATAGAAATGTTTACAAACCAGCAAACTATAGACAGTATTCTTCGTACATATAAGGAAAGGATTTCTATTAGCTACGAAGTATTTTGTTCCTTTCCCCTCCCCTCCCCCTTCCCCTCCCCTCCCCCTCCCACTCTCCCACTCGTCTCTTCATTCATTTCTCTATACACTTATCCATCCTACCATTTATATAGTTGTCAGTGAATGACCCAAGGAACTCATTGTGGGGACAAAGGATGATTAATATAGAGTTGCCAGGAGCAAAAGCAGAGCCAGAACTAGAGATACCAAGTCTCAGAGAAGAGATTATCTCAATTATAATTAAAGTTGGAATATTCACCCTAATGTGGGCTGTATAATTCCATGGATTGTAGTTGTAGACAGCATAAAAGGGACAGGTAGCTAGCTGATCACCAACTGTCATCTTTCTGTTTCTGATTGTGGATGCAGCATGGCTAGCCATGGGGCCTTATCTTCCCTGCCATGGATTGTACCCCTGTACCCCCTGGAATGTAAGCTAAAATAAACCCCATCCTTTAACTTGTTTCTGGTAGGTATTTTGTTGCAGCAACAACAGAATTAACTAAGACACCACTCCTCTGAAACCATGTCTGCTCTATATCCAAATGTTACCTTAGAAAATAAGCAGTTTCTATTAACTCTCTGAGGCAGTGGCAGATTGTGCCATAGCCTAGTCCTCTTCTGGCTTTAGCCTCCTACTTTATTGCAGGTTACACGGGAATATGTCTACTGTCTCTATGTCACTGTGAGAATTAATGAAATAACTCATACAAAATACCAGGCAAGTAATGTCTGGCAAGTAATGGAATCTCAACAGACGTTAAGAAGTCCGTCTCCATGTACTTTGGCGAAGACTTCTGAAAGGCAGTTAGACATGAAATTGCTGGGTACAGGGTAAATAATTTTAAAATAACTGAGAGCTTTCAGGCAACTGGAGGTTTTCAATTAGACTTTTCTAGTATATTGAAGTCCCAATTTGAGGAACTGGAGAGATGAGTCAGTGGGTAGAACACTTAGTCATACAGTGCGAGGCCTTGTGTGCATATTCCCAGAACCCTCATAGAGTCAGATGCAGCAGCAAGTGCATCTGTAATCCATGAGCTCCCATGAGAGACAGGAAAGACCTCAGAAGCCTGTGAACCAGCTAACCTGGTGTGTTGGAACTTGTTTCAAGGGAGGTAGAAAGGGAAGACCAAGGCCGGAGGTTGTCCTCTGACCTCTGTTCATGTGCTATGGTATGCACATGCCTGCACACACACACACACACACACACACACAAGCATACACAGCATATGTGTACACCACACACACAAGCATAGAGTGTAAAAAAGGATGAAACTCAGACACAGCATTAACAATACTGGCTTGAGCTTACAGAACTTTATTATTAAAGCTGGCAATTTTGAGGGATCCGAGATTCTGAAGAAAGAAGGGAAGGAAAGATTTGACATGTGCCATCTCTTTTCCTGCTGAGGCTTTTGCTTGTGGACAGTCATGGCTGAGAAGCCTGCAAAGAGTTAACAGTTTTCTTTTGAGGCTGAAGAGAAAAAGGGATTCAGGGCCCCTGGGAAGAGGGGTTCTGGTAAAACTCCAGCTTCTGCGTGGGCTTTTAGGTCTGTTAGTGGGCATGAATGGGCTGTGTGGGCTCTCTGACTTGCTAGTGTATATGAATGTTCTGTGTGGGTTCTGTGGCTTGTTAGTGTGCACTGGTATGCTGCATGTAGTGACTGATGAATTGATATGATGAATAATTTCTCTCTATGTGTATGTATCTCTGTGTGTTTGTTGGTGTGCACATATATGTGTTCATTGTGTGGAGGTCAGAGGGCAACTTCAGCTGTCATTCTTCAGGTTCTGTCCACATGTTCTCTAACAAGGTCTTTCTCTGATCTGAAAGTCACCAAGTTGGCTAGACTGCCTGATTAGCAAGCTCTAGATATCTGTCTGTTCCACTTCTACAGAGCTGGTGTTACAGATGTGCACTGGTACATGTGACCTTTCAAACTGTGTGTTCCAGGGATCAATCTGAGTTTTAGGTGCTTGCAAGGCAAACACTTTACTGACTAAGCCATACCCCAGCCACGGATGCATCATTATTAGGGAAAGTCTAATTTACTTGCAGCTAAATGGTAAGGGAAGGTCAATCGACTTGGGTCACGAAGTTCCACAGGTTCTGATAAATACAGCGTCGTGGATCTCCCATGGCAATGTCTTAAACAATAGTCTTTGCCACGAGCCTGCTCATTTTTACCTGTTCTCTTCCTTGAACTGTTAGCAGCTATCGACACTTTACCTGTGTAAAAGGTTAAAGCTCTTTACCTTCGAGCTTTCTGTGGCTGAGACAGAGTCTCACAGTAAGGCCAAGGATAATGTAGAGCTTTCCACATAGCCTAGACTGTCTTCAAACTCATTTTCTTTTTTTCCTCCTCATGCTGGGGGGATGGGGAGGAGGTTACAGTACTTAACCAACACGCCAGGCTGGCTGATGGCTGCTATGACAACATCTTAACTTCAGCGAACAATTGAGCCCAAGAAAGAGTTATGCAAACCTCTGATGCTTAGGTAATTTGGATAGAAACAGTGTGTAATCTCCAGACCTCCTAAGGTCTGTATCTGCAGTGGGATACATTCTGGGAGATGGTGCTATGGGATTTGTACTAACCAGGAAGTAGCAGAGTCAAGCTGAATGCGGGGCAACTAGCTGTAGTCTGCAGGGACCTGGGGAATTATTTGGGGGTGTGATTAAAATCCGTAGTTTTGGCCACAGAATGTTTCTGTGTTGAATGCAAACACGTAGAAAATACCCTTTTAGCTCTCAATTTCCTTCTCTAACAGTCTTCCAAAAAAAGTATTTTTGTTTTTCAATTCATTTATGTGTGTGTGTACATGGCCCATGAAGGGCTGAAGAAAGCATCAACTCTACAGGAGCTGGAGTTGGAGGTGGTTCAGAGACACCGTGTGGGTGCCGTGGGTACCCGGAACCGCACTCCATTCTCTGCAAGAGCAGCCAGTGCTCTTAGCCTCTGAGCTGTCTTTTGATCCCCGACTCATCCAAGTTTCTGATCTCTCTAATTTTCCCTATTCCGAATAGCTCTTTAAAACCCTCCCGTTTTTCTGCTTTTGTTTATGCAACCCTTTGCCCGTTTCCATTTGTAAGATAGTCTCATTGGATGGACAAGTCCTATCTGATGGCCACTGTTTACTTCCAACCGTCTTGGTTGTTTCACTCCAAGAGAGACACCTAATGTTATTCTTAACCTTTGTTCCTGGGTTGACAAGGTGTTTCTCCTCTGTTATTTCTTCCAAGAGTTTCTAACCTGGACAGCCACCCACCGACTCTGGAGCCTGAGATAAGAAGATTCCAAGGTCAAGGTCTTTATAGGTTCCAAGAGGAGAGTTTAAGGACAGTCCAAGCCATTTAGCAAAATCTGTCTCAAAATAAAAAATAAAAGGAGGACTGGGGATGCAGCTTGGTGATGCTGCCTAGCCCGTCTGAGGTCTTAGATTCAGTCCCCAGTAGTTAATCTTGGCCTTATGCTATGTAGTTAGAATATTATAGTTCTGTATCTGAGTGATGTATCTGTTTCTCTTGGTTTCTCTCACTTTACTACATTCAGGGCTTGGTGCCAGTCCATAATTTTGAAAATTTCTCAGGTACTATTATTTCACATGACTCTTTGTTCCTTTCTGAAAAATAGTTTTTTAAATTAAGTTTTATACTTATTCAGTTTCCATCCTGCTCACTGCCCTCTTCCTGGTCACCACCTCCCACAATCCTTCCCCCATCTGCTTCTCCTCTGAGCAGGTGGGAATCCCCCCACCCTGGCACTTCAAGTCTAGGTACTTCCTCTCCCCCTGAGGCCTGACAAGGGAGCCCAGCTAGAGGAATATGTCCCGAATGCAGGCAACAGCTTTTGGGAGAGCCCTCGCTCCAATACACCTGAGTATTTTTGGTTTAAATGATTGGGTACCGTTCAAAAATATTTTAGTAATGAATCAGGTTTCATTTTTATTTAAGTTTCATTATGTTTCAATTTAATTATTAATGTGGTCTGATGTGTGGGTATGCATGCATATATATGTCACTGCGTTGGGTGGAGGCCAGAGGATAACCTGTGGGAGTTAATTTCTCTCAGGTTGTCCTGGGGGATAAAGTCAAGTTAAGTCATCAGTCTTGGTGGCAGGAGCCTTTATCCCAACACATCTCATCAGCCCAAGATTCTTTGAAAAACCAACAAGCAGCAGTAACAAGAAAAACCCTTCACATTTATAATTTCTGTCAAGCTTTTCCTCTGGGACAATTTCCCTTCTGCCCCCAAACAGGCTATACTGTATATATATATATATATATATATATATATATATATATATATATATATATATGTATATATATATATGTATTGATAGTAGAGGCAAGTTGATGACTTCCTTTTGTTTTTATATGTTTTTAAAAATCGATATTTAACTTTTTGTAAATATACATATATATACTTACTAAAGTTTCTAGAGTACGTTAACATTCTTTCCCTTTTAGCACTTAAGGACCTTGATTTACTCTCAATAGATGTCAACAACAAGGAAACATCTGCCCTTTCGTGTTTCTTTTACGTTTTTATAGCATTTTATAACACTCCTCCCACCTTCCAGCTTCTCCAGTTCTCCTGCTGCCTCTTCCATGGTATTTCCGCATCTTGGAGTGTGTGATAGGCACACCTTGTTTAGGGATGAGCACTCAAAAGTCTCTTATTCTCAGCACTCTGAGAGTCTAACGACTCTGATGCAGAGTCGTTAATCTCTGCATTAAGCACTGGCCACTGCAAAAAGACACTTCTGTGACCAAGGCTGAGAGAAGCAGCTGTGAATGTAGAAAATACTGTATATTTTATGTAAAATGTATCTGCTTAGCAAACAATAACAGGAGGCTCCTCCCTAGGTCCCATGACCTTCCCTGCAATGGTCTTTTGATGAGTTTACTGTACTAGGCATGAATCCTTTCTAGTGGAACATGCCTCACCTCTAATCAGAAGGTGACAGGTTACAGCATGCCGTTATCACAGCTGGAGACACCTGTGATTCTTTTCTTTGTGTGAGATGAGACTTGTCTCCTCTATCACTGGCTTTGTGATTTTCAACTATGATGCGCATTGCTGTCCCTTTTTCTTGGCTTAGTCTTTGAACTTACAAGAATCCTAGAGGATTTGTGCATTTATTGTTCACATTCAATTTGTGTATTTTACACATTTTTTCAAATGTTTATTTTTTGTTTTCACTCTCTTTTCTCCTTCTGCTGTTCTAATTACATATTAATATGCCTGAAGTTGTTTTATTTTAAACAGTTATTTTTATTATTTCCTCTTTTTCTCCACCATCTCCTTTTCTTTCTCCTCTTCTATACTTTTCCTCCTTCACCTTCTCTTCTTCCTGTGTCTTCTCTCTCTCCCTCCTTCCCACCCTCTCTTTCTCCCTCCTTCACTTCTCTCTTCCCTTCCTCCCCGCGCTCTTATTTTTAGACGAACTATCATCATGTGTCCTGGGCAGCATCAATCCCCTGCTTCAGCCTCTTGAGTCTTAGATTACACTCATGCATCAACAGTGTCTGGCACTTGTCCTATTTTTAGTTTAATTTAGCTTAGGGTTATTCCTTATATTACACACCTAGATGACAGCAGCAGGAGCCTTTGCTCACTGTAGCCAATGTTCACTGCTTAATCAGAGCTTCCACTCCACTGCAGCCGTGAATGGGAATGTGGTTAACTGCACAGAAGCTTCTTCAGAATGTTTTGAAATTGACATAGGTCCTAATATTTCACATCTGTAATTGGATGGGCTGGTCATGAGTCCCAAGTTACCATACTGGCCCAGCCATGTCCACTGAATGTTGAGAGTCATGAAGCCAGCACAGCTGATTGAAACAAATGCAGCAAAGCTGAGCTGAATGTTGCAATTGCTGTCATTCTGTCTCTTACTTTTAGGCTTTTGGTCTTTGTGTGTTGCATTCTTGAGGGCTTTCTGTATCACGATCCGTTTTGTGTATCTTCCTGAGAAAATTATGTCTGAGTCTTTCTAGGAAAATCCTAGCATTAACTTTACCTGGCCCTATTTGGAAACCTTCATATTCCCTGAAGATCACTAAGCACAGATAAACACATTAGGTAGATGAGGCCATTAGTCCAGGAATCTTTTTTGGGGGTCTTCTCCTGAGAAAAATCAAGCAGTATAATTGGTGCAGGTAAATACAAACAATTGACAAAGTCTGACTGGTCAGGAGAACAGGTTACAAATTGAAAGTCTCCCTTTCCAATATGCTTAGAGCTCTCTGAAAACATAGTTTAAAGATGGGGGTCATACAGGGTACACCTCTGGAGGAAGAAAACCCAGTAAATAAAATAAATTGACTAAAATAAACTTTTCCTACTTTATAACTTAGATGATGAAACAATATCATAAAAAGTTAGGTATTAGTGTTTGCTACTCATAAAAAGACCAGTTCAGATATTTTCTGTTTGTCTTGAATGCATTCAAACAGCAAACAGTGCCAACCTAAAAGCAGGCTGTCATAATACAATAATATAATATAATACAATATAATATATGCAGGGTTGTTAGCTCACGAGTGGGTGTGCTGTGGATCCTGTTGGGTGGTGTTGTAGGTCCTGTGTGTCTTCTGCACTGGGCAGCTCAGGGAGGAATGGCTCTGGGGAACAGAAGCATGGGATTTTTGACTGAGTTCACTCCACACGGTGCCTGGTGGACGCTACGGAGCACCACCTAAGGTTGGGGAGGTCTCAGTCTGAAGTTCTGCTGGGGACAGGGCTTTTGAGTGGACCTGGAGGCTGGTGGTCCCCATTCTGGGCTCCCAGATGCTGCTGGGGGGCCATGGACAAACAGAGATTCGAGAGGAACAAGGGAGGAGGTAGGTCCTGGCAGTGTCCTGCAGGTAGCACTCGATTGGCTGGATCAAGACTCAGCTAGCTTGGTTGAATCGGGGGTCCTCATGGCTGGAATGCAGAGAAGTCCTCCATTGGAGATTAGGGCTTGATAGTTGAGACCTTCTCCACGATTCCCCACAGCAGGCCCCAAAGAGATGAGGAAGTCCATGGTTTTGAAAAGCTTTAATGTCATGGCGGAAGGTAGATGAATCTGATTGTATTTCCCTGCACCCCCAGGATAGGCCTTTGGTTAAATATCGTTTGTGAGGAGGAGGGTCTGGGAAAGAATACTTAATTGGCTATGCCCTCTGGCCTTTAAGTATCTCATTAATATGGAAATCTCTTGAGGGCCTGAGGCCTGTAGTCACACCCTCTACCTGTGTAGGGGCTGGTAGTGGCATTGCCCTATGTGACTGCAAGGCGCTGATCAATGGAAGTCTTGGTCATGTGTCAAGAGCCTGGAGTCTGGGGACATGGCCGAACACCTGCTATTGTCTCATTGGGGTCTGGGGTTCCAGGCCTGAGCTCAACCAGGAACCAAGCTATCCTTTCATGGTCCCACAAATATATGTGTTTGCTTAGGAGGAGATGTTCTTTTAGATTTTTTAAATTGGAGTTATAGGGTTGATATTAAAAATAAAATCTGTTCTGTTTGTATTTTCTAATTGTGACTGAACTTGTAACTCTGGACATGTAATGAAAACTTAAACACATAATCTATACTTCTTGGATAATCATTACTCTGTCTTTGTTCTGTGAAACTTGTATCAATAAAGAAGCACCTGATTGCCAGTCAGTCAGAACTGCAAGAGTCCCCTGACCACCATCACACCTGACTCCCTCCCTCCTTTTTCCTTCTCCTTATCTCTGCAGGGCAGCCCAGTTAGCAATGACAACTAGTGGGAGAAGGTCCCCGGCACTACACCATCCATAATTTCTCAGTGGAAGGATCATGGATCAGTGAGGTTGTGGTTCTTGCTGAAGACTAAATTGTACCCAAGATAACAAAATGCACTGCACGTGTGGAATGCTGATGTTTGGAACAAAAGCCTACATTTCTCACCACATTCTGCCATCAACCACCAGGGCCCAGGGCCTACTTCTAAAGGAATTACTGCCATCTCAATGAACGTCAAGTTTATCAGAAGGAACAGCTTACTAACACTACTCACTGGAATGAATCCATTTGTTCATGAAGAGCAAAATGAAGTCGATTCTATTACTTTCATTTTAGAGGGAGGAACTGGGCATTAGAAAAGCCCTGTCAGGGCCAGGTAGAAACGGAGTTGTGAAAGTGGTTTGATCACATGTTCCCTTAGTTCACCTTGCAAACTCATTTGATCTCACCATTTGTGCTTTTCCAACCTAGCACATGTGAGATGTTGAGGCCTATCTCTTGTGCATCTTTTAGGATTAGAGCATGAGGTGAGCTCCTGTTACAGGTTTGACAGGCACCAAGACAGAGCCAATGTTGTAAGAAACTGGTTTGATTGAAATCCCTCAGTGCTCAGTTCTGAGAGTCAAAGGCCTTCCCAGGCCAGCAGGAGATGTGTGGCTACAAAGCATGGTGGTTACATTTTTATATGACCTTAGATGAAACAGAGGACACTGACAGAATCTTTCTTCAGGCTGAGAATTTTAATGCTAGAGTGGATGTGTCAGATATTGTAGGCAAGGAAAGGATTTCTGACCATCAGACAACAAAACCTTCTCTTTAAGTCTTTTGGGGCTGAAGGAAGGGAAGAGGGAGAGCATCTTGACTATGGGGAAATGGGAAAGGAGTCTAGTTAGTGTATGACTTAGACAGTGTTGGGAGACGTAGAGGAAAAGCACATCAATACATACTCATTGGGATTGGGGGAAGCATTGAAGGGGATGCCCCTAGCTCTTTCTGAGGTCCACTAGCTCCTTGGCACCTACTCCTCAAATCTGGATACTTAGCAAGTTTGCTTTACAAATGTAGAGGACTGATCATCTCCCGCTGTAGCTGAGGAATCTCAGGGTCAACAAGGAGGACTGGGCCAACAGAAGTAGATAAGGCTGCTTTATATATTGTTGGAACTCTAACTTCTTTCCTGGAGTCTTGGTACCCAGGGGGCCCACTACAGATTTAGACATACTTGTCTTAGAGTTTCTATTGCCGCACTAAAATACCATGACCAAAAGCAACCCGGAGGAAAAAGCCTGTTTCAGCTTACATGTCATGATGATTGTCCATCAAGATCAGAGCAGGAACCTCAAGGCAGGAACTGAAGCAGAAACCAAAAAGAAAAGCTGCTTGCTGGCTTGTTCCTCAGGCACGATCGGCCCTTCTTGTATAGCTCAGGACCACCTGCCTAGGTTTAACACTGCCAACAGAGGAATGGGACTTCCTACATCCATCGGTGATCAAGAAAAATGCCCTCACAAATTTGCCTACAGGCTGATGTTATCAAGGCACTTACTCAGTTGATGTTCCCTGTTTCCAGATAATTCTAACTTGTGTCAAGTCAACAAAAAACTAACCAGGACAACAGCTGTAGTTAGGGTGTCTGCTGATGTTTGTGAGATTGCAGAGAAATCTGATTACTCTCTTGCTTAAATCTAACCATTGTGAGAGCCACAGGCCAAGAAAAGGCATACTGTTTAACCCACCCACACATTACTGGGAAAGCATAAAGTATCCCCCGTTCCCTTCATGCCTTTCTAATCTTCATGCTGTCTATAGGATTCGACAGATAGATGGATCTGGACAGAGACTAATATGCTGACACAGCTTCAGTCATTCTTTAATTTAGGGAACTGTGCTTGCCTAGATGTAAAAGATTTTATTGTCACCCCCTGCCTACATTATCCACCGGCTGAGCAGGCAGCAAGATCAGGCCTCCTTTGGCAGCTGTATCCTCTGAAATGTCTCCACTTGTACCTTCTGGAATTCTCCTTTTCTAAGTTACTTACCTCCAATCACTACCATGGTGTTCACTTTCTATCTTTCCCAGAGGAGAATGCTCATTCCACATTCCCCTTTCTTTACCCACTTTTCTCCCTACCATGTAGCTTCCTACAAGGGATCCATTCAAGTATGCACAGCACGTCTGTGGCCTGACAGATATCCTTTGGAATCTTGATTTTGTTAGTGAATAGACATTACTACATGTGTGTAGCACATAAGTCTTCCAGTCTCGCTTTTACCTCTGTACCACAGGGTAGTCTCACCATCTTGAGGTATGGTGACATTGCAGGAGAAAAGCAGCAGCAAAAGGTCTCTGGTACATGAGCTAGTTTCAAAACAGGGGTGGGTGGAAATTATTTAATCCACAGCGTATCAAATAGTTACTATGGTGGCACATGTCTGTCTGCACATAAATGAACAGAAGCATCATAGGTGTTCAGCAAGGTTGCTGGTCATTTATGCCACTGTCCGGGTGAGCAGAGCAAATATCTCTTTATTCACAACCTACCCCTTTCCCATGAATGTCTTTGGACTGGTGGAGAGAAAAATAAACACTTTTTAATTAAAAACTAATCTCAGTTGATTACAATTCCTTGCTAATGTATGAGAAGCAGCAACCCACCAATTCATCAAAATGTGAATGTCTGTTTTGATGGAGGTTTTTGGACTCCAACTGTATTCCTTTGTATCATTATTAATAAAATTTTACCCTCACCCCCACCCAACTCCCCTGGGGTAAGACTTATGTGTAGAGTGAGCTCAATGTGTCCTCACTTCGTGGCCCATACTGGTCTCAAACGCAGGGTATTCCTCCTGATTTAGCTTCTCAGAAGCTAAGATTACAGCTTTGACCACCACGCCTGGATTCCTTCAAAATCTTGTACTGTTATGTCTGTGCTTGCTGTCCCTTTGGATCTTTAGTCACTGACTTGGTTGAGGGCATTTGATGTTCTCTGCTGGTTCATGGAACTTTTCATCATAGGATGCTCAGGGTGGGTAGTCCCCTATTCCTGGCTCATACTTAGGACACACAATATGTGTCATCTTTGAGTATCAATAGGATCCCTCAATGTCTAAACCAATTACTTACTTTTCTCACTGTTATGACACAATCCTAAACGACCACAATTTAAGAAAGAGGGTTTAGTTTGCCTCTCAGTTTGAGACTGTAGCTCATCATGGTGGGGAAGGCAAGGTGGCTGGAGCAAGAGGCAGTTGGCCACGTTATGTCAGAATTTAGTAAGCAGAGAGAGATGACTGCTCGAGGCCAGCTCACATTCTCCTTTTTATGTAACCCAGGGCCCCAGCTCATAGCGTGGTGCCATGGACATTTCAGATGAGTCCTTCATCTCAGCCTAGCCCCGAGACTCTCACAGACATGCCCAGAGGCTTATCTCCTTCGTGTCCAGTTGACAGTCTTAACCATCACACTTCACCTGTCACCATGCTTACCAGCTGGGGAGGTAATTCTGGTGTGACTCCAGAACAGGAGAAAACAGGAAGATTCCCCAGGAATCTTTAATTCAAGGTTTTCAGGGGTTACAGGATTGTATTAGTCAGGGTTCTCTAGGGTCACAAAACTTATGAAATGTCTCTCTATATTGAAGGACATTATTGGAATGACTTACAGTCTGCAGTCCAGCTAACCCAACAATGGGCAGCAATAATTGAGTAGTTAATCTGTCTTAGGAGGCTGAGTGTTTCAGCTGGTCTTCTGTATAAACTGGAATCCTTAAGAAGTAGGTTCCAACAGATGTGCTGGCAAGTCAGTGCAAGCAGGCAGAGAAGAGAGCTCCTTCTTCTTACAATGTCCTTATGTAGGTCTCCATCAGAAAGTATGGCCTAGATTAAAGGTGTGTACCACCATGCTTGGACCTAAGCTGTTCTTTACTTGGAATTTGCTAACCCAGGCTGGCCTTGAACTCAGAGATCTGCTCGCCTCTGTCTCCTGGGATTAAAGACATGGGCTACCTTGCCTGGGTCTAAGCTTTTCGTGGCCACTTTGCCTCAAGATCCAGATCAAAAGCCTGTGTCTTCCAGTCTCATGATCTGAATCACATGTGTGCCCTCCATTTCTGGATTGTAATTCATTGCAGATAAGTCAAATAGATAACTGGGAATAGCCATCACAAGGATATTTTTACATATTTCTAATAAGTTTTTAAGAGAATCCAGCAAAACTCCATTCAACCAAAGAGATTTCTTTAATGCTATGAAGTCATGTAAAAAAAATGTTATTCCTTTTGGAATAAAAGAAGCTTGTACATTCTGTAAAATCTGCTACTTGCCTATCATATGTCAAAGGGACTGATGCTGAGAAATGACATACATAACTGATGAATGGATGACATTTTCCCCCCTGCCACGCACGTGTGGCTGAAATTATATATTGTTCATCTATTTTATAAAACATGGAGTTGTAATTTTTGTGATCATAAAATACATCTCTAGTAGCCTGTAACTGCTTAGCAAGGATCAGAGGACACACTTCTCCCTGGTTAAAAAAAAAAAAAAAAAAAGAGGCTGTTCCCTGGTCCTCACAATACTCCTGTTTGGGGATCGATAGGATTTACTCATGGCCCATTAATCATCCGTGCTTGACAGTGAATACCAATAGCAATAAAATATGTGATAAGATGTGTTTTGTCACTAACTACTTTGATAAGGAGGTGTTGAGAGGTGTGTGAACAAGACATACTGAAGCCCCGCATCCTCACAAGCCAGATGCCTCTGTGGAGAAGGAACCTGGATGTGGTTGCTGAGGCCCATGCTTACCACTTGAACTTACCCTGCGGGGGGAAAAAAGAGGTCGAAAGCTTTCCACAGAAGCATGCTGAGAAGGAAAGTGAAGAACAATGTGCCTTGCTTGGTGCAGTGCACGTGGATGAGCCTTGGTGCAGGGCACTGCGGATGCTCATCGGGAACTAAGGGGATAGCTCAGTTGGCAAAGTACCTGCCTTACACGCTTGAGGACCCGAGTCAATCCCCAGAACCCACATTTTAAAAATTGGGAGTGGATCTTTTGTGGACTGTGATGTCTCATTATAGCCTTAGGCAATGAAGCAGCTGAGGACCCTATGAAACCATAATGTGAACTGAAAAAGAAGGCAGTGTATTCATAGACCAGAGTCACCCGGCGGCCCTTCAAGCCCTCTCTGAGTGAGAAGACAAGCTCCTACCTTTCAAATCAACCGTCAACAAAGCAAAGTTCCACCTTCCCACAGCATTTAGTGATGATAGAGAAGTCATAGCTTAGATTCTTTTCTAATAAGGGGGAGGGCTGGTGCAAATGCATATGTGTCTGTGTATGCGAAAGCTAGAGGTTCGAAACCTAGGGTGTCCTGCTGGGAACCTCAGCCACTTCCTCTGAAACAGGATCTCTCATTGGGTGGGAGCTTGCTACTTAGGTTAGACTAGCTCCTAACCAGGGATCCCAAATAATCTACCTGTCTCTGCCTCCCCAGCCCTGGGAGTATAAGTGCTGTTACCCCTAGCTTTTTATGTGGCATCTGGGGATCAGAGTCTGGTCCCCATACCTGCAAGGCAAACCTTAATCAAACTCTGTCTCCTAGGCCCATATTGTTAGAGACTTTTAGTTTTATGGCTTACTCTGGAAAGAGTTGAATGTTTCCCCTATTAGTGAGTGTCAGAGCTTGGATTTCACTTCATTCTGATGAATGCCAACCACAGAGAGCTCTGTTTTCAAAGCTATGCCACCAGTCCTGGACAGCAAGACACAAAACATGGGAAAAGGAAGCAGTCTTACCAGCCTGTTCTATTTAAAAATTTTGTTTTGGGTAAAACAAAAGTGTTTAATTTTTTTAAAATATGTGTTTGTTTTTGAACTCTCTCTCTCTCTCTGTGTCTCTCTCTCTCTCCCTCTCTGAGCATTCATGTGTGTGTGTGCGCGCTCGCGAGTGTGCGTGTATCCTTGGAGGTCACAAAAGGCAATGGAATCCCCTGAAGCCAGACTTACAGGCAGCTGTGAGCTACCTGCTGTGGGTTCTCTGGATCAGCAGCAAGGACTCTTAATGGCTGAGCTCTTTCTCCAGCCCAGTTTTATAACCTCCCTTTTCTGTTTCTAGGATAAAATGCCAGGACTAAAAGTCACTTAAAGCAGGAAGGCTTTGTTTTTACTGATGGTTCCAGAGGATCGAGTCCATCATGGAGAGAAAGGCATGGCAGCAGGCAGAACTAGACACGGCAGCAGAGCAGGTGGCTGCTGAGTCAGATTTTCATCCACGTGGGGGAAGCAAAGACAATAGGAAGTGGAGTGAGATCATAAACTCTTAAAGCCCTCACCTAGTGACATACTGCCTCCACATGGCTCCACCTCCTAAAGGCTCAATAACCTCTTCAAACAGTTCCTCCAACCGGGAACCAAATGTTCAGATACATTAGCCTACGGGGGACATTCTCATGCAAACTGCAAAAATCCCTATTACATTTTTAAAAAATAATTTTGTCATTCTAATAAGTAAAGACATTAAAAATTAAATGCTTTGTTTGATTTACTAGCTTTATGTCACTTTCATTTTCTGTAAGGGATAAATTCTCTGTGTGTGTCTCTCTGTCTCCCTGTCTCTCTCTCTGTCTCTGTCTCTCAGAGTCTTTATGTCTCTCTCCCTCTGTGTATGTGCGTGTGCATGTATGCCTCTGTGTGTGTGTTTGTGTGTGTGTGTGTGTGTAAGCCAAAGGATCAATAGATTGCTGTTCCTAACATGCCACCCACTTTATGCTTTGAGATGGTTTCCCACTAACCTAGAATGCAGCGAGTATTCCAGGTCGGCTAGGCTGGCTGGCCAGTGAGGGGCAGGGTTCAGCCTCCCACCATCAGGATCATGAGGGCAAACCATCATTCCTGGATTTGTGTCTTTAGCACTGGTCCTGAGGATTGAACTCAGGCCCTCATGCTTGCAAGGTAAGCATTTTACCGAGTGAGAGATCACCTAAGCTACTAAGTTCTTCCAAAAATAACTTACTTTTAAAGTATAAGCTTGTTTAGATTGCCTGTGAAGATTGGGAACTAGAGCAGAAGTTGCTTCAAAGTTGACCTTACATTTCTTTTGTCAGTGTCACTGCCTGTAACAGTTTCCCAGTCAATCTAAGTCTTCCTTACCTCACAGGAAATGTAGAATGCAGCGCGTCAGTTAAATGAAACCTCAGTACTAGGATTTAAATATGAACTATCTTCCATGGGTTGGCTGAGTTTTTGAACACTTGATTCCTAGTTGGTGGTATTGTTCTGGAAGGTTGTGGAATCCTGTGGACCTTGTGAAGAAGTGAATAACTGAAAAATATGAAGGGACCCACCCACAGTGGGTGCTCTCTCCAGGACCCCAAATTAGGCACCTATTTTCACAGAGAGAGCCTTCTGTAAGTGACTGATTCAGGAAGAAAACCAGCCACAAATGACCTTATAGGTGTGATTTTCAAGAGGAAAAGGTGAGTGTCTGGGTTAGAATGGGCTAAGATGCAGCTGTGTGTTTCCATCAGGTCTTTGATTGCTGGACTCCAATACTTTGATAGCTAGACCTTGGTGGTTACCCTCAGGAGGAGCAAGTGACCTTGAGTGGAAGTAGCCACCAAGAGAATGGACCTTGGTGGTTAGCTTTAGGTATGCAATCTAATATTTTGTTTTGTTTTTAGCAAGGAATAGGAATGGAGGAAGGTCAAGGCCTTTCAAAGGCCTGTTTGCTCTGCTTGGGGTTGTTAAAGCCCCTTCAGAATATACTTTATATATGTCTGCATGGTGTGCGCGAATGAACATATGTGTTGCAATGCATGTATGAATGTCAGAGGCCAACCTTGTCAGGATTATACTGTACTTTTATCTTTATGTGGCCTTTGGAGATCAGACTCAGGTGGCCAGGCTTATGCTGCAAGCCATTGCACTTGAGGGTTGAAAGCCTGTCCCTAAGCCCAGGCAGTACTCTGCTTTCTGACTCTAAAAGTGATGAGAACAGATGCCCCTCACTCCCGACACCATGCTTGTGAGTCAAAATGGGTCACAGCAATCCCTTCATTATCTCTATGTTCCGCATGGTACCTTGCACATGAAAACGCTCGGCTCTTTTGTCCCAAGTTCCTTATGGACTAGAGACCTTAATTTTCAGTTCCTTCATTGCCTTACTTACCAGTATGGTTATTTCTATGTGTCAGTGTCAGCTAGTAAGTTCTAGCTGCAGCGTTGAAGGCCAGATTCAACCCTACAGGGTAAATTGAGGAGGACTGAGTTGGTGATTGATCACTCAATAGACTTTTCTCTGAGGGAATAAAGTTTGATTCACTGGAGCTGGCACTCCCTGTGATCACTGAGAAACTCTCTGAACTCTTTAAATTCGTTGGGAGCCAACAAGAAGGGAAAGAGAAAGGGAGGAAGACACACACACACACACACACACACACACACACACACACACACACTGAGTGGATGAAGTAAGTCGAGTTCCAACAACTTCATACATATACATGCATGCAGACAGACATGTTGAACAGATGGAACAAACGACAGTGAACATGCTCCAACAAACTTCACATATACAAATATACACATGTACATATTTGGTGGATGGAGCACACTCAAACCAGCTCTTTTTTTAGCCTTTTATATCATCTAAGACAAAGTTGTCTATATAATAAAAAGTTTACCTCATAACCACAAGTTACATAGCCTCTAAAAACAATCACCACAAAAACATATTTTTTAAAAAAAGATTAAAATCATTACACAAAAGAAAATTATAGCAGGGTGATTGATTATGTATTTGTCTTTTGAAACTTATACCTAACTAAATATTTCCCATCTTTCTCTCCACAAGTTCAATATAGCCCCAAAGCAATAATTCTTCTGATATTGATTAATAAAGTTTAACATGCCAAGCTACAGAAGCAAGTTTTTCTCTATTTATAGCTGACAACAATTTGTATTTACCAAGAAGCAGATCATCATCTACGTTACATCTTACTTGTGAAGTCCTGTTTGGCTAAACTGGCGAATCATCTGTTCTTCGTTCTTATTTTCACAACAGGACTGCTTACTCTTTTCTCATAACCCTGTCTTTTCACGGTGCACACTGAAACCTGTGGTCACATCCCTAGATCACAAGACCCAGGAACTCAGCGGCAACCTAGAATGAATGTTTTTTTTGGTTATTAACTTGTCCCAAGCCTATTTGTCTCTTCCAAGTACAATTCCATGGTTGTAATGCATGAAAGCTCACTGCCCTCCTTTTCTTTTCTTTTTTTCTCTTTCATTTTCTTCTCTTTTCTTTACCTTTCTTTCTTTTCTTTTTATATGAGTTATTTTATTTATTCACATTTCAAATGTTATTCCCCCTTCCTGGTTTCCCCTCTGCAACCCCCCTATTCCATCCACCCTCCCCCTGCTTCTATGAGGGTGCTCCCCGACCCACCCACTCACTCCCACCTCACTGCCCTAGCATTCCCCTACACTGAGGCATCAAGTCTTCACAGGACCAAGGGTGTCCCCTCCCATTGGTGTCAGATAAGGCCATCCTCTGCTACATATGTGACTAGAGCCATGGGTCCCTCCATGTGTACCTCTTTACTAACCTAGGCAGTTCCAACTATTCTATAAGGGAGGGGCACATTCTGTTTTTAATTCTAACTTTATTATAACTTCATAACAAAACAAGTTAAACCATCTCCTTAACTTTCTATCAACTACTCTAACTTCTTAAAATTATTTAGATCAAATCAGGAATTCTATAAAATCATTAATTCATGCAAACAGCATTATCTCATGACAGTTCATCTTCATGTTGATCTGCAGGAGGTTTGCCCAACACAGTAGGCTATCAACCAGGAAGGAATCACATTAGGCTAGAGGCAGTGAGGTCTCCCCATGCCCAATCACACCATGCCAGATATATGAGGAACACAGTATGACACATGAGAAGGCACAGCATAGCCAGAAGCAATCCTGGGACGGAGCCCCTGAGGCTGTGCTTCTCCAGAGTACGAGCATCACAGCTGTGCAAAATGCTGGGCAGTCACCAGGAAGCTCACGTCCCACTGTAGCTGCTCCTGCATGGTGTCTGTCACTGCAGCATTGTCACTCACTACTGCCACTTTGAGCATGCTAGCCATGCTGTGGCTGAGCACAGGCAGCGTTTAGATGTTCAGGGTATAAGTCTGTGACCACACTTTACCCGTGTAAGTTATATAAACAGTTATGAGACTCTATGACTTCCAATGAATATCACTGCACTATGTCAGTGACCCTTCTTGATTGCTGGTGAAATTATAAAACATGAAATAAAATAGCAAGTAGTTCCAGGATGTTTAAGTATGAGCTTGGAATTGTAAAAAAAAAAAAAAAAAAAAAAAAACCAACAACAACAACAAAAAAAACCTTGAACTTGACATTACTCTATATATCCATGTGAGAATTTTGTAGATTTTCTTAGTCAAAATTTTGTTGCATAATATATTGAAGAATGTTTTTTATGCAACTAAACTACATAAAAATGTGTTAGGTGGTTGTTGTATGACTTTCCTGGGGAGATGTGAACAAATGTCTATTCAGTCCAGATGACAAATCAAAGAGAAGATTCCACTTAAATCTAGCTTGAGGAACCAGTGAGTTTATTAGTGTGATTTAAAAGATAGGTGAAGGGTCACTCAGCATGGATAACACAGATAGCTGTGTCACTAAGCAACCCAGCATGGGTGATGTCACTAAGCATCCCAATCCAGCATGGGTGATGTCACTAAGCATCCCAATCCAGCATGGGTGATGTCACTAATCATCCCACCCAGCGTGGGTGATGTCACTAATCATCCCACCCAGCGTGGGTGATGATCATAAAAACTGTATCCTTAGAGCCCCGCCGCACAACCTGCAGGCAGCTGTCAGGGGATGTCCTATCCCTAGCAGTTGTCTACTGTTTTTATAAACTTGGGGATGGGACTTATAAATTTCAGGAGCTTTCTGACCTTATGAGTTTTGTTTACTTCCTGAGTCTCCTGAATGTCCTCTCCAAGGAAGGAGTGTTTCAATGTGGACGAAATAGTTTCAGAATGGAATTAAATCCAGAGTGCAAACACAGCTGCTTTGAAGAGTAAGTGCTTTGAGATGGATCCCATAGACAGTGCAATTGGCTGTCTTGAGCAGATGCAGGTATGTTCTGGGTGGATCTGGTAAAATATGCTTTGTAGAAAGCTGTAGCCTCTAGAGAAGTTATACTGAAGATTGACTATTCACCAATCACTGCTAATAGAATAGGAATTTAACAGCTTGATGATTTCTTTAAGATCTATTTTTAATTTTATGAATTCTGGAGTATCTGTGTGGGGGTATGTGTGTAAGGATAGAGGTAGCCACAGAGACCAGAAAAGGATATTGAATGTTCTGGAGCTTGGGATATGGACAGTTGGGAGATGCCCAATGCTGGTGCTGGGAACCGCATGTAGGTCCTCTGCAAGAGCAGTACTGCTTCCAACCCTGGGTTGAGGACACCATGAGAACACAGTGAATCAACTAATCAAGGCCCATAGTGGTTCACAGAGACTGAAGCAGCGGTCATAGAGCCTATATTGATCTCTATATATACCTTATGGTCGTGTAGCTTGGTGTTCTTGTGAGATTCCTAATAGTGGAAGTGGGGGTGTCTCTGACTCTTTTGCCTGCTTTTGGGATCCTTTTCCTCCCACTGGATTGCTTATCTCATCCAGTCTTGATATGAGGGTTTGTGTCTAGTCTTATTGTAACTTGGAATGCCTTGAAATATCCCAGGAAGGCCTGGTCTTTGCTGAAGGGAAATGAAGGAGTAGATCTGAAGGAACAGAGAGGTGTATGTGTCAGGGGACTGGGAGGAGTGGAGGGAAAGGAAACTGCAGTTGGGATTAAATATATAAAAAGAATATGGATTTTAATTTTTTTGTGACAACTGTGTTTATTCCAATGCATTGTGTGTAGAGGAAAGTCCGCATATTACTAGACAGAGGGATTTCTGATGGGTTGTTTATCAAGAAACCACTGCTGAGGAAGAAGTGCCTGACATCCATGCACACAGAGAGGAGAGAATTCCCTCAGCTCAGGGTCCTCCCTGCCAGACCTACAGTGGCTGGCATTAGAATCACCAAGGATGTCTTTGAAGAAAGAATTACTACAGTCCACCCTCAAAGACATAACTCAAACATCTGGAGCATTAATACATCAAAGTAATGTTGATTTAAAACATAATCTCTATCTGGACAATGTGTGATGGTTAGGTTTTTTTAAATTAAGATTTTATTTACGTTTATTTTGTGTGGGTGGATATTTTGCCTCCATACATGTCTGTATCAAAAACATGCAGTGCTCATGGAGGTCAGAAGATGGCATCGGATCCTCTGGAATTGGAATTGGAGCTAGCTGTTCACTCTCTGTGGGTTCTGGAGACCAAGCCTGGGTCTTCTGGAAGAACAATTAGCGTTTTTAACCACTGAGCCATCTCTCTATACCTTGATGATCAGTTTTAATTGTCAACTTGAGCCAACCTATAATCACTTGGGAAGAGAGTCTCACTAAAAGTTGTCTAGACAGGATCGGTTTGTGGGCTTATCAGTGGGGCGTTCTCAGGATTGTGCTCACTAAAATAGGAAATATTCACCCATTGTGAGTGGCACCACTGCCTGTGTTTGTGTCCTGGACTGTGTAAATGTAGAGAAGGGGCTGAGCACAAGTGAGCACACAAGCATGCACTCACACTCTCTCTCTTCTCTTGACTGTGGACATGCCACTGGCTGCTTCAGGTTGCTGCCTTGACTTACCCGAATGATGGGCTGTGATCTGAGACCCTGAGCTGGATGGGCCTTCAAAGCTTCTTTCATCATTATTTATCAGACCGACAGAATTAAAGCTAGGACAAGACGTTCATATAACCGAGACTAGTAGCATGATGACTGAAACCTCCATTTCCTGTCTCCCTCTGGGTTCTTCCCTCATTCCTCCCCACTCTTCATCCCCCCCACCCCCCAACTGCACAGCCCTCTGTCTACAAACAGTTTTGGATTTTTATTTAACTTAAGACTAAAACTATAAAACATTAGACACTATGAAAGATGCATTTTAAAGCTTCTATACCCTTCATCCTTGGAAGACCAGTCCCCCTAATACTTGCCTGCCTTCCTCATCTGTTTGCCTGCATCAGGTTAAGTGTTTGTGAGGAAGGAAACTGTTATTCCTCCATCCACTACTTAAGCCGCAGTATTTCCAGCTTTCTGATGCCTCTTTCTCTGTGGAGTGGATTCTGATTTTGGTCAGTTGACCACATCATATTCCATCATCGTGGATAGATCTGTTGTATAGGGGAAATGTTAGTTTCTTTCTGTAAGCATTTTGTGGGTTACATTTATTGTTCTGAAGCAGGTTAGAGAGCTAATAGGGGCTTGGGAAGAGAAGGGGTTCTCACTCTGCAGTCTGACTGAAGCATGCATTTATTTCACTAGCTGAAAATCAGGATCTATAACACAATTAACATTGGCTTAATGCTCTTCTTCCTTCCCAGATATAAACCTGTAATTTTCTAAGAATCTTTCCAGAAACCTCATTTACAGTAAAAAGACACTGTTTTCATGGTTCCTGATTTAAAAAAAAAAACACCCTGTTTTTCATTTTATCTAACTGTAGTTGTATACAACATATCTCTGGAGCCACCATATTGTCTCAGGTATCAAAAAGGTAAATAGAGGTAGAGGAGGGATTAGTCCTTTACAAACCACGGAGCAATGAAATTCCCACAGCTTCTAACATCCTGTGAACAATCACCACTAGGACTGCCTGCAAAGCACAACTCCTGAATATAATGTCTTTTTGTGGTTCCCAAAGGAGAGTTCTGCCTTGCTTGCTGTTCTTCCTGAGAACCACTTTTTCTATTAGCACTGGTTCTTAAGGTCTATTTTTAAATACCCTTTAATAAATTCTAGTTCTGCTTCATACTGGTTTGGGCCGATTTTTCTCTATGATGAAGTAAAGGACCCAGCTTTACCTGATTGGATATCTCTTCAGGATGAGTGGATCTTTTAGGATGCCAGTAGCAGTTCCGATCTGTTTCTCTCACAGAATCATTGTGTCTGCTTTCATGCCAATACCATGATGTTTTTATTACTTTATCTCTGTAATACAACTTAAGATTGGGGATAGTGATACCTCCATGTTTTATTGTTTAGGTTTGTTTTACCAATCCTGGATTTTTATTTGTTTGTTTGTTTCCTTATGAAGCTGAAAATTGCCTGTTCAATTTCTGTAAATAATTGTGTGAGAATTTTGATGGGGATTGCATTGACTCTGCAGATTGCTTTGGTAGGATGGCCATAAAGAATTCTATGAATCCATGAGCATGGGAGAGCTTTCTATCTTATGATATCTGCAGTTTTTAACCCTTGGTATCCTAAAAAGTTTTCATTGTATAAGTCTTGCACTTGGTTGGTTAGTTTCCACAGAAAAGGCTATTGTGACAAGTATTGTTTCTTTCTCAGTCCATTTGTATATAGGGAGGATACTGATGGTTTGCGTGTTAATTTATATCTCCTTACTTTGCTGACAGTGTTTATTAACTATTGAGGTGTCATGGTGGAGTTTGTAGGGTCATTTATATATACAATATAATCATCTGTAAATAAAGATATTTTGACTTCTTCCCTTCCTATTTGTATCAGTTTTCTTACTACTCTAGCTAAGACTTCAAGTACTATTTAAAGTAGTTATGGAGAGACTAGACATCTACCTCTTCTTCCTAATTTTAGTGGAATATTTTGAGTTTCTCTCCACTTAGGTTGACGTTGGCTATAGGCTTGCTGTAAATAATCTTTATTATGTTGAGGAATGTCCCTTGTATCCCCAGTCTCTGCAAGACGTTTATCATGAAAGAAGTTGGATTTTGTCAAAGGCCTTTTCTGCATCTAATTAGATAAACTTGTGGCTTTTGTCTTTCAGTCTGTTTATATGGTAAATTACATTTTTCAATTTATGTATGTAGAACCATCCCTGCATCTCTGGGATGAAGCCTACTTGATTACAATTGATAATCTTTTGGATATGTTATTGAATTTGATTTGCAAGTATTTTATTGAGAATGTTTGCATCTATGTTTATAAGGGCAACTTATCTATAATTATCTTCCTTTCTTGGGCCAATTATGATTATGGTGGCTTCATAAAAAGACTTAGACAATGTTTCTTCTGTTTCTATTTTGTGGCATAATTTGAGTAGTATTAGCATTAATTCTTCTGTGAAAGTCTGGTAGAATTCTGTGCTAAAATCATCTGGCCTTGGGCTTTTGGTGGGGGCAGGGATACAGACTTCTAATTAGTGCTTCAAATTCACTAGTGGTTATGAGTTTGTTTAAGTTGTTTATCTGATCTTGATTTAACCTTGGTAGGTCATAAACAATAAGAAATTTACACATTTCATTTAGGATTTTTAGTTTTTAGGGTACAGATTTTTAAAGTATGTTCCTATGATTCTCTGGATTTCCTCAGTGCCTGTTATGATGTCTCCCTTTTCATCTCTAATTTTGTTATTTTGTTAATTTGGCAAAAAGGGGGAAGGGAGTTTTTACCTTGCTGTTGCTACTCCTACTCCTCAGTAGATGAGAGGTAGGGCCAGCTCTTGCACTCATGACCTTGAGGCCAGCTCACTGGCAACCCCCTACATCCAAGGTCAGTTCTACTGTACTGCCCAGGCAGGTGCAAGAACTACTCTCTTGAGTGCTGCAACAGGTAAGGGACAAGGCCAGCTCTCCAGCTCTCATGACCCCTTGGCCAGGTCTCCCACCTGCTGTAGGTGGTGAGGGATAACAAGAAGAGGGTATCTCTCCCTTGTCGTTGTCACTGCGCAGGAGATGAGTGGCAAGGCTAGCTTTCCTGCACACTTATACCCTTGGGTCTGATTCACCCAACTCCTACAAAGTGCAGGGGTGGGGACTAGTCTCCTGAGTATTACAGCTGGCTAGGGGCAGGGGAAGCTCTCCTGTTCTCATGCCCCAAGGGCCAGTTTTGGATAGCCCTCAGACATGCCTCCGGGTGGCAACCCAGACCAGGTACATCTGCCTGGCCTTTGGTGATAACAGACCCCTGCTGCTGTGGTTCCACAGACCCAGATGTGGACTCCAGTGGCTGGACAGGACAGGAGCCCATGGTCCCAGGTGGAATCACTACTCACATCATGCTGTTCCTTACTTCCCTTGAGTCTCCAGTCCTGTTTCTTTTCCTTGTGCCCACATCCTTCTGTTTCTGTTTCTCTTCTATTTCTTTGCTACCTACTTGCAAACTTTCATGGTGCCTGAGGTCTCTGAGTGTCAGGAGTCATCTCAAAAGTGGTTTCAAAAGTGTTATGACCTGCTCGTGCATTATGGCAACAGATAGGGATCATCTTGGGCAAGGTCTGCACCCCAAGGCCTGCCTGGCACCTGACTGGTGGTCATCCCTTGTCAGAACCCATGGCACTACCAGTCTAGTATCACCTAGAGCTTGTGTCTCACCTGGCCCACACTAGTGGCCCCACAAAAAGGTTGTTGGTCTCCGGCTCACTCGTACCTGGGGGACTATGGTCCCAGCCACGGTTCTTTGTTGGGGGTTGGTTTTGTGCACTGTATATTCAGATGCTGATTTTTTGTGCCCAGAGATCTGGTTATAGTAAGGACATCAACTTTGGCATGAGTATTGAACCATCTCCTGTATCAATGTTGTATAAAAAGTGCTCCCCAATTATCTCTGATTGGTTAATAAAGAGCTGATTCATCCTATGACTGGGCAGAGTTTGGGTTTTGGATCACAGCTAGGGGTTCCAGGGAGAGGGAAAAAGAAGGACCATAAGAAGAAGAAGTAGGGATACCACATGGAAAGACCAAGAAATGGCCATGAGGCAGAGGGAGCAGGAGGAGTTGTGATGAGCTGTTCACCAAAGGATGCACCATGAGAACACACATGAAGCAGAACAAGCAAGAGTGAGACTCAGATTGAAGGGAAAGGACGACATGGCTGAGAAATGGATAGTTTAGAGGGTTCAAATAGATGAATATCTGCCCAGCCTAGGCCTGCAGATTATTAATAAACTTAATAGGTCTTAGTAGGTCAATCATTTGGAAGCTAACAGGAACACATAAGGTTTATATCCTTAAATTAAAATTACAGTTTTTCTAGTCTCTCGCTTGCTCCCCACCCTGGGAGCCCTTCCGGGACCTGAATGGTGCCAAGATGGTGGTCCTTTCAGGCTTCCATTTTTTTCAGTGAATGTTAGGCTGCTAATAATTCAGATGTTCACAGGCCCCGAACATTGAGCACAGACATAGTCCTCTCTGCCACTTACTGATAAACACTTGTCACAGCAGTCACACCTGCACTGCCTCTAGGCACAGGGTGAGTTGATCTTCTGAAGGCTTACATTTAACCTCTGCTAGACACAATGGTGTGTGTGTGTGTGTGTGTGTTGGAACATCACAATCAGCTAATCTGAGCATTTTTGTTTGTTTGAGACAGACCCACACAATTCCTGAAATCATTATGTGTCAGAGGATAACCTTGAACTTCTGATTTGCCTGCCTCTACCTCGTAAGTATCAGGTTTACAGATTTATCCCACCACATTCAGTTTTATGAGATGTTTGTTGGCAGAATAGTGACACAAGAGTGAAAAACATTTGACAGAGAAGGTGGCTTGAGCTCAGATCTTAAGTACTCACATTAAAAGCTAGCCATGGGGAGATGGAGAGATGATTTGATGGTTAGAAGTACTAGCTGCAGACGACCTGAGTTTGGTTTCTAGCACACATGTTAGGCTGCTCACACCTGTCTGTCCAATGAATCCAATACTCTTTTCTAGCTTCTGCACGTTCAAATGTATATGTATACATATAAACAAAAATGATAAAATAATTCTAAAATTCCAAGCATGCTTGTACATATCTCTAACACCAGCACCGTGGGAACAGAGAGAGAAGAATGGGTGTGGAGCCTGCTGGCTACAGCCTACAGGTCCAGTGAGAGAACTCATCTTAAAGGAATAATGTGGTCATCCTCATATGGTCTGGTGTGTACACACACATACACATGCATGTGCATATCACACACACAATGACTAAAGCATGTTGTTCTGCTATTGGGTAGTGTTTGTCTCCTGTCAGTATGTTTAGCTCTGCAAAGGTCCCATCACTCTTGATTAATATTTGCTTTGATTTCTGGGTTTCTGAGATGGCTGATGTGTGAAGTTACTTTATCTGACCTTTATTAGCAGTGTCTTGCTCTGACATTCCTCTCCGGAATCAATTCAAAATTCAATCAGGTTAAGTCAACAAACACCTGGTTACCTTTTCGTTACTTTCTAATACAACTGATGGCCTCCAATTGTCCTTTTCCTTCATCTCTAATCTCACCAACATTGTTATGTACCTTATATATAAGATCTCACCCTTTTCCTTACGTGTAAGATCTCACCCTCTTCCTTATGTGTAAGATCTCACCCTCTTCCTTATGTGTAAGATCTCTTTTCTCTCACCCTTTTCCAGATTCTTGCATCACATAACTATACAAGGGTATCTGATTTGATGAACAAAGTAACAATAACAAAAACTAAGAGATTTTATTCATGACCACAGATCAAGTCATTCTTTCAGTTTATGTGTTTATTTTTAAGCTTGATCTATCTATCTATCTATCTATCTATCTATCTATCTATCTATCTATCTATCTACCTATCTATTATTCTATCGTTTATTTACTTACTTTGATGTGTATGTGTTTGTGCCTCCATAAGGTTTTGTATATTACATTTGTACAGGAGTCAAACAAGATCAGCAGAAGGCATTTGGAACTGGAGTTATAACCAGCTGTGAGATGCCATTTGGCTGTGGGAACCAAATCTGAATTCCAACATGAGAACAATAAATGCTCTTAACCACTGACCTCTTTCTGCAGCCTTCTGAACACATATCTTGATTCAATTACACTTTTTTGTTCCAGTCTGATTACAGTTTATCAGAACACTTTATATGTTATTATTGGTTAACTGAGTATACATTGCAACTCAACTTCTCTAAACTTGCTTGTTTAAAGCAATCACTTATCTTCCTGAGTCTGCATTGCCAGGAGCTTGTCTGTTGTGGGTTGGGATGTGTTCTGCTGGTTTATTTTCTCTTTTGGAAACTATCAAGTCCATGAAGACAAACTCTTTTCTTGGTCACCATAGAAGCCAAGAGAACAAGATAACTGCATAGTTGGTTCTCAAGCCTTTGGCATTGACTGAAGCACTTTGAAAGGCCACACATGAAGTACAGAGCAGAGTCACACTGGTGCTAGAGTTGGGAGGACAAAGTCACGTGTTTAAAATATATGTGGGTTTAGGAAGCTTTGGTTTTGCCACAGCTTTGTCATGTTGTGGGGACGGTACTCTAATACCTTAGGTTTTTTTTTTTTTTTTTTAAATGGTTTCTTTTACTCTTTGTGTGCACTTGAGCCTGCAAATGCACATGTACACACACATTCACAGAATCCATGAGAGGGCTTCAGATCCCTTGGAACTGGAGTTATGGGTGTCCATGGGATGTGAATCTGGCTTTGTGGATGCTGAGAACTAAACTCTGGTTCTCATGACTGCACAGCAAGTGCTCTAACCTTTGAGCTGCCTCTCCAGAGCCCTCAAGTAACCTTCACAGACTCTTATTGGGCAGTCAATGAGAATTTCCTCAATGATTAATTGTGTTCACACTTTCTGCCTGGGTAACTTGTTCTGCTTACAAGTTGTATATTTTCTTTTGTGATTGGGTTACCTCACTCAGGATGATATTTTCTAGTTCCATCCCTTTGCCTAAGAATTTTATGAAGTCATTGTTTTTAATAGCTGAGCAATACTACATTGTGTAAATGTACCACATTTTCTGTATCCATTCCTCTGTTGAAGGGCATCTGGGTTCTTTCCAGCTTCTGGCTATTATAAATAAGGCTGCTATAAACATAGTGGAGCATGTGTCCTTGTTATATGTTGGAGCATCTTTTGGGTATATGCCCAGGAGTGGTATAGCTGGGTTCTCAGGTAGTACTATGTCCAATACTATGACTGATTTCCAGAGTGGTTGTACCAGCTTGCAATCCCACCAACAATGGAGGAGTGTTCCTCTTTCTCCACATCCTTGCCAGCATCTGCTGTCACCTGAGTTTTTGATCTTAGCCATTCTGACTGGTGTGAGGTGGAATCTTCAGAGAATCAAATAACTCTATTAAAAAATGGGGTACAGAACTAAACAAAGAATTCTCAACAAAGGACTATTGAATGGCTGAGAAGCACCTAAAGAAATGTTCAACATCTTTAATCATCAGGGAAATGCAAATCTAAATACAATGTTCTTCTTAATATGTGTTTTTAATTTTTATTTATTTAAAAGTATTCCCTTTAAGGTTAAATGTTCTCAACTTAAATGAAACTAATTTACAGTTTTTCAGTCAATCATGTTTTAGACATAGTATCTAATATTTTGCTTATACAATAATCTATATGTCTTTGAAAGTTTCAGAGTCTTATATTTAACATTTAGCTCTGTGATCTAGATGTATATATATATATATGTATATATATATATAATTTTATCAACATATATTAATTAAATACAATAATAGGTTTTATCATTATGTATTAGTATATGTAAACAAGGTATTTTGATTGGACTCACTCCCTGTTATCCTCATGTGTGCCTTTAACTGCCCCCTTTACCCTCATGTATCATTCTCTGAATTTCTTTGCCTGGTTCCTGAAAAGTTGACTGAGGTTGAATTTTAATGTAATGTGCTAATTTGTTCAGTGGAGAACATTTCAAGACAGCACAATACCCAGGCTATGTGGACAACTTTTCCTGACATTTATACTGAAAATAGAACAGTAGGTAGAGCAGAAACATGTAAGAACGGGCCGTTTGGCCTTGAAAAGGATATGAGTGAATTTACAAATTCCATCCACAGTAGGCTGTGACGGTTGAGGAGATTGCCGTGATTAAAGAGGGATGAGGAGCTCCTCACAGGGACACATGGGAAGTTGTGCTGAAGGTCAGATCTCACCTTCTGAAGGCTTGAGCCCATTAAAACGTAGATCCATGGAGCACAACAGAAATCTCTGCAGCCAAAAGCATGTGCTGATCTTCTCGAGGACCCATGGTCAATTCCCAGTAGTCATTTCATAAGCATCTGTAATTCCAGGTTTTTAGGATCCAACATTTTCTTTTAGCTTCCACAGACACATCCACACTGTGGTTCACATGCACACAGACATAAATATACAAATACAAATATGAAAGTGTGAATTCACATGAAAGGCAGCTGTCTCCTGAGAAGAGCCACCTAGTGAAGACTTTTTCCAAGGTTCGGTCACAAAGACACCCAGATGCTCATGCAGCTGTGGCCTGTCAGGCATCAGAAATCATCGTTGTCTATGGCTTGATGGCTGTGCAGGCTTACAATCATTTATGGTGTCATGGAGGCCTTGCTCAAAGTTCTAGAAAGACAGGAAATACAATATGATCATTCCTGTCATGAAGCTCCTGAGTGAACTCTGTGTGAAGCCATAAAGGTGAAATCTAAGTAACAAAGGAGAACACAAAATCTCATAGATAGCAGGGATATAGGATTTAGGCACTCACTGGAGCCAGGCCAACAGAGAGGCCATAGATATAGCTGGAAGGAGAGTTGAGGGACAAGGTAACACATACAAGTTGGAGCCCAAATGATGTCACACAGAACTAGAGAGTTTGACACTATCTCCTCTGACTTTCAGTCTTGCTTTGGTCCCTTGCAATTACAAGACTCTTCTATTTTGATTTAGGAATGTTTAATCCGTGTCATTGTATATTAAAGTTTGCAATGTGTTTTTGGTTTGTTTTGTTTTCAATAAAGATCTCATAGTTAAAGATTTCCTTGTGTCTCAGAAGAGAGTTGGGCTTTGAACTTTGGATACGTAAGATTATGAGGGCTTGGACAAAATGCATTCTTCATCATAAGACGGCTGAGAAATTATTGGGGAATAATAATGGAATGTCATGATTTAGATGTGAAATATTCCCTCCCCATGTATTTGAACTTGAAACTTTTGGACATGGATCTTGGCTAGTAGATGCAGATCCCAAAGATTGGGTAGAGTGCAATATGCAAACCTGAGTTCCAACCTGAACTATGTGTTTCCTGCTTGGCTTGGAGAGATGAATACCATGGACAGGACCCACTCTCTGCTATATCTATTACCATCATTTCTTCCCCACTATGAAACGAGACAGAGGGCTAAGGCAGGTCCTCTTTCCTCTGTAGATTCTTCCAGATATCTTGTGCCAGTGATACAAAAAGTCATGAACACAACAGATATCTCTGTAGCGATCTCACTTAAATTCTGTTTACAAGCAGTATAGCTGTAGCTGTAAGTACAAGTCTTTCAAAGCCCACTGGAGCCTTGGGTTTGCTGTCACAAGCCTCAGAGCTCTACCTGGCGTTAAAAGGTTTGGTGTCTGCAGCATCTGGTTTTAGTCTTGTTTTATTCTGGTCTGCCCTTGCTATGTCTCTGTCCCTCCCTTTTAGAATGGGAATGTTTGTTCTTTGCTGCTGTCGATTGGTTATATATAATTTGGCTTTGCTTTTACTGGAGTTATGGCTAGGAGATTCCCTTTGTCTCTTCTTGAATTTTAGACTTTTGAATAGTGTTAGCACTGTTAGCTTGTCAGGATATTGGATATTGGATTGACTTTTTCATTATGATGCTGTGTTGACTTATGGATAAAAGTAATGGTTGAATGTAAATTTTCCTGACAGACTCATATGTCTGAACACTTGGTCACCATCTGGTTGCCTTGAATTCATAGAATGAGTATGGAAGTTGTCTTTTCCAGTCTAGTTTATAGATTAGTTTGGAAGCTTGAGGTAAGAGAAACATAGCCTAAGATTAACCTGGGACCTACAATTATTACTGGCTAAAGGTTTCATTTGGGGTCTTGTTTTATCAAAGAAAAGGATCCATGCTAAAGACATAGATGATACACACACACACTAACACATATCAATTTAAATTTATGTGTATGTTGATTGTATCTGTTGGTTGTATGTAACTTGTACCAACAGAGACCAAAATAAAGTATCAGATCCCCTGAAACTAGAATTATAGGTGGTTGTGGACATCAGATTTGTGGGGCTGGGAAATGAACTCAGGTCCTTTGGAAGAAGATCAAGAGCTCTTAATCACTGAACCCTCTTTTCAGGTCTGACACAGACAATTTAAACAGAAAAGTAACAAGGTAAAGCACAATTCAGAGGAGGATTACAGTGGACTGTCCAAAAGGGGATATGTGGTAGCCTACTGGGTTCTGTGTTGTGACTTTATGAATATTTATGATGCAGGAAGCATATTCATGAGGATAAGGTGACCCATTTTCCTTCTTCAGTCATGGTTGACCAGATCTCCCTTTATGGTATTTCTTTCGTTGATTCTTTTGAAAAGCCCATGGGGAAGGGGATCAAAACCACCATAGAGAGAATACAATAAAGCCAGGCCCCAGGTTCCTCTGTCTCTCATTGTCTCTGTGTCTCAACTCTGACTCATTGCCCTACTCAGTCTCACCATGAAAGCCTGTCTCCAAAGAGAATAGACAATACTGTAAAACAAAATAAAGAATTTGATAGTCAAAGAAAAAAAATAAAAAAGCAATATAAATGGGAAAAATATACAATTATATATAAATATTTAAAGTGACCAAGTATGATCAAAATATCAAAAGGAAAACCAACAAGGAGAGATTACTTAGTTTTAAAAATAATTAATCATAATTAACAAATTATTGTTTATATTTATGTGAGGTATGTGATATTTTGTTATATGTATACATTTGCACCTTGACTAACACATCTGACATTGCATATTTATTACTTATTACTTTTTTGCATTGAGAGCATGTGAAGTTTACCCTCAGTTTTGAGATTCCCAGTGGTTTTTCTGAACTGTTACTACCTCATCTGGTTTATCTAATTACCCATTGTACAGGCCTATGGAGCAAGAACCACGCCTGCCTGCGTTCTTGATAATATTATACAATGCCTTTTAATTTTCTCTTATAATCATTACTCTGATACGAAATGGGTCATGCTAATGTCATCTTGATGCTGGTGTATCTATCTACAGCTAGCAAAATGCCCTGAGTGGCTGTGCCACCTTTTGATGTTGACAGACGTTATCTGTAATTGTGCAGTTAGGGCTGGAAAGACGGCTCAGCAGTTAAGAACACTTGCTTTTGCAGAGAATCAGTACTCATACTGGTGAACTCACAACCACCTACAACTCCAGTTCCAGGAATCTTCCACCCTCTTCTGGCCTCCTCGGGCACTGCTCTCACTTACTTAAGAAACTAGCTCCTTCCTCTAAGTCTTAAGGGTCTAAGATGTAGCTTTGGAATCTGTGCTGGGCGGTGGAGCTGCATGGGCTTGGTACTTGTCTATGTTTACTGAGCTCAGTTCATATGGACATCCTGTTCCCCCTCCCCCCCCAAAAATAGCTCAGCAATGACCATGCCTACCACCTACTTGACACTTTTTGTAGTGAAAGGCACTTTGACCAACAATCTCTCTGTGTGAAAGCCTGTCCATTTCCTTCATGGCATTCTTCAGCTTCCCCCTTTCTGTTCCAGCTCCCTTCCTCTCCACCCCCTCTTCCCTCCCATCACATTGGCCTTTGCTATCTCTTTCCATAGCCATTTCCTTTTTAACAGGCATCTGACACAGATTCTGATGCTCTGCTCTCTTTGGCTGTGGCTGCACTGCAGGCCAGCCTGACATTGTGCTAACCACAGCCCCAGAACTAAACAACAGACTGTTTTGCAATCAGGGCCAGAATCATAGGTGGTAGATTCTTTCTCAGTTTTTTTTTTTTTTTTTTTTTTTTTTTTTTTTTTTTTTTTTTTTTGATGCCAATAAAGCAAATGAGAAGTCTGTGTACTTTCTCGACACTGTTCCTCTTCCTGACTGCCCTTTCATAGTCAGTCCAGGAGAGAGGAGAGAGCTTCTCAGGGGGAATAAGGTGAGCTTCTCTTCTCTCTGTCCCTGTGTCCACTGCACACTTGCTTCTAATGAATATCCTCACTCTCTACTGAGTGTGTGCCTGGGCTCTGTGTGCACAGAAAGACCCCCTGAGCAGGTAAAAAACCTATGCATATGTGAGCCCTGGAGACCCAGATATGCTACTGTTTGTCACTGAGTGGCACATTGGTTCTCTAACAGAAGGCTTAATTCTCTGAAAGAGGCAAAACCCTACTAATAGCTGGGCTTCTGTCTGACAACAGGGACAAATTTAGATGCATCTCTCAACACAAGGCTGTTATAGGAGTTTTTAGGTAAGGGTCCTGGCACTGCTAACATCAACTTGACCACTCATCCACAATAAGCCAGTTACAGATGAAATTAATAGTAAAGAGAAGAGAAAGATTTATTCTACGTAAACATCTTGGGAAAAGGAATAGAGATACAGTGATTTTCCCAAGCCCATTATCTGGGTTCTAATGTGGTTTGGATCATATGAAGGATGGCTCTGTTCTACCTGAGCTATCAATGATGTTTTTGTCTGGCGTTTCCACTCGTATACACCACCTACCTGTTATTCACTTAGACCCCTTTTAATTACGAAGTTGACTGCTTGAGATGTCATACTTGTACTTAAGTGGTTCCACAACATGGCGTCAGAGAGAAAATGTAAAGTGACTTCTATGTGTAAACAGGTAGAGGTTATTGACTTAATTAAGACAAAAAATTAAAAAAGAATGTTGAGGTTTCTAAGATTTACTATAGGGATGATTGTCCATCCAAGAACTTGTGAAAGAAAGAGAAACATTGAGCTTTGACTAGTATAGCCACTCCACCCTTCACTGTAAACATTAGTGTGATACAGTACCTGCCAAGGACAAAAAAAAAAAAAAAAAAAGCCTTTACATTTGTGCATGTGTGTACACAAGAAAGTGCATCAAGTGTGGAATTCAGCAGTGATTATGGTTTTAAGCCTCTAGAGAGGGT
The DNA here is from genome assembly GCF_011762505.2 of Arvicanthis niloticus. NCBI lineage: Eukaryota > Metazoa > Chordata > Mammalia > Rodentia > Muridae > Arvicanthis > Arvicanthis niloticus. Next base: position 54,747,386 of record NC_047671.1, on the reverse strand, counting down.
GGGGGTGGGGTCTTGGGACCTGTCAGCTGAAGACAAGAGGACTGCTACAAATTCTAAATGTGTTTGTATATGTGTATACTTGGGTCATATTAGATTTAAAAAACGTTAAAAGTATAGGAATTTCAGCTTGTTACTGCATATTTAGTATTAGAAAGGTTGCCTGACACATAGTAGGTGCTCACAAAACATTTATTAGATACACCAGTTTATAACCCATTTCAGGGAAAGGAGATGGAACATGGTTGGCAGAGTGATCGCTTAGCATTCAGAAAGACCTGGGTTCCCCACCAGCATGGAATAACCTGGGTGTGGCGGCACACGTCCTCAGCACTTGGGATTGTGGGTGGAAAGAGCAGAAGTTCAAGGTCATTGTCTTTGTCAGGGTTTGTATTCCTGCACAAACCAGCATGATCAAGAAGCAAATTGGAGAGGAAAGTGTTTATTCAGAAAGGGTTTGCACACACACCCATCACTATTAAGCCTCAACCCTTGCTTTCCTTGTCATACCCAAGATCTAAATAGCTTTAAAAGTTCTACAGTCTTTACAAATTCTTACATATTAAAATTTAAATCCCTTTAAACTATCCAATCTCTTTTGAAATTCAAAATATTTTTACAATTCAAAGTCTCTTAACTGTGGGCTCCACTAAAATACTTTCTTCTTTCAAGAGGGAAAAATATCAGCAGAGTCACAATCAAAAGCAAAATCAAACTCTAACTGTTCAATGTCTGGGATCCACTCACAACTTCTGGGCTCCTCTAAGGGCTTGGGTCACTTCTCCAGCTGTCCTTTGTAGCACACATCCTGTATTCTAGGCTCCAGCTGCCCACACTCCACTGCTGTTGCTGCTCTTGGTGGTCATCTCATGGTACTGACATCTCCAAAACACTGCTGTCGTCTGCTGCAACTGGACTGCACTTTCACAAATAGCCTCTCCTAGGCTCTTTTCATGGTGCTAAGCCTCAACTTCTCTGCATGACTCCTTCAGAGCTGGGCCTTCAAATGCCACTGAGGCTATGCCTTCCCCAATGGCCTCTCTTGACCTCTCACAGTGCCAAGCATCAGCTGCTACCCCTTCATATTTCAAAACCAATACTACCCGGATGACTCTTATACATTACCAAGTATGGCTGCCAATACAAGGTACATCCATGGTTGCCTCTGGAACACAGCTTCTCTGTGCTCTCAGAAAACACTTCCCAAAAGATTTCCCCCTAGTGATGCTGATCTCTTCTTAATCACTGCTAATCTCTTAGTTCCAGCTAACCAGTATCAATGGTCCCAGTAACTCAAAGGTTTCCATTTAGTAGTTCTGGTATCTTGTTAATCACAGCTGATTCTTCAGCCCCAGCTAACAAAATTTCACAATCAAGATAGCAATGACCCTGATAAGAGTCTTTAATTTTCTCTCTGAAATTTCATAAGCTACTGTTCTCAACATTATCTTCCAAGCTCCTACAGAACATCCCACAGAGCTTTTAACATCCCAATGGCTCTTCTAGCTCAAAGTTCCAAAGTCCTTCCACAGTCCTTCTCAAAACATGGTCAGGCTGTCACGGGAATAATCCAGTTCAAGTACCAGTTTGTCTTAATCAGGGTTTGTATTCCTGCACAAACCAGCATGATCAAGAAGCAAGTTAGAGAGGAAAGGGTTTATTCAGCTTACACTTTCCACATTGCTGTTCATCACCAAAGGAAGTCAGGACAGGGACTTGGAGGCAGGAGCTGACACCAAGGAAGGGAGCTGCTTACTGAATTGCTTCCCCTGGCATGCTCAGCTTGCTTTCTTATAAAGCCCAGGATTAGCAGCCCAGGGATGGCATCACCCACAATGGGCTGGGCCCTTCCCACTTGATCACTAATTAAGAAAATGCTTTACAGCTGGATCTCATGGAGGCATTTTCTCAAGGGAGGTTCCTTTCTCTGTGACAACTCCACCTTGTGTTGTAGGAATTTGGTTAAACTTAAAAATTAACTGCCCCAGGACACATCCTGGGAGAAGCATATTCCTTTGACCCAGGGAGGACACCTGCTGGATTACCCTGATGGATTAACATTCAGAGGAAGAAGAAGAGGCTGATTAACATTCCTCAGACAACAGGGAAGGGAACCCACCTGCAGGTGGGGAAGACCCAGAGCACAGTAGACACATTCCCCAAGATGGACCAACCCTTGACACAGACAAGGGAGGTCCTTGCCACCTCAATCCCCAAAGACCAGTTTAAAAGTCACACTGTTCTGCCAATCATATTGTGCCTAGTCACTGTCTACCCCTTAAACTGTATAAAAACTGTTTTTAGCTTCAGCTCAGGGTTGCTCTTGCCTGTGTGCAAGGGAGCCCCAGTGCACTGATTATTATCTTTAAACCTCATGTTTTTTTGCAGCAAATCCCTTGTCTGTGAGTGTTTCTGCGGGAGTGTGTCCTCCAGTTTTGGATCTTAGAGTTCAACAGTGTCAACTTGACATACAAAACCAGCTAGTACAGCCATCTTCAACTAGAGCTGTGCTTCTAATCCTACACTGTGTGTTGGCAGTCAGTACCCACGGACCTCAGGAAGAGCCAGTCAGTGCCTCCTTTCTCACTTCATTGCCTCTCTAAGGGTGAGAAGGCTTCCTTTTAGTAATGTTTTGTCTCTTGTTTAATAATGTTGTAAATAAAGAATTTATCTAATCTTTCTCTCCAGTTTCCAAAACAGAGAATCAAACAAAACAAAACATGAAAAAAAAAAAAAACCCAAAAATCAAAGAACAAAAAAAACCAACAAACAACAAAACACCTGAGATATCCTGAGCTTTTGTTTTGTGTCAGATGATGCATAGTCAGCCCTTAGAATACAAATGGAGCCGGTCATTAGAAAACATGAACTAATGAATTAGAATGAATTAGAAGACATAGAAGATGAGTAGAAGGCTGGAAATTGAAGATGGCCAATCAGAAGTACAAGGGTGTAACGGCCCGATTTGTTCCGCAGGTCAAGGTCTAGCTAGAGAGAGAGTGGGGGGAAGAAGGGGAAGAGATTCGAAGAATAGAGACAAGCCAGAGGGTCTGTAGTCAAGTCAAGTTTACTGTCTCCCACAGACTATATCACACCTCCTACTGACTGCCACCTATATACTCCTATTTCTCCTATTACAAGGAAATCCTGGGTATTTATAAGCACAAGCAGGAGAACACAGGTGAAAACATTTTACCACGTGCACCATGCAGCTGGGGTCACTAAACAGCAAAACAAGCTATGTGGGATAAACAAGATATTTATCAGAGTGTGCTTCGCAGTTGTAGGCTGTTGAAAAACAAGTCTCTATCAGGGTATATGGTTCCAGATGGCTGCAAAGTTGATACCTGCTTTCTAGCTGCTTTTTTTTCTGCTTAAAGTCAGCTCCCAACACAAGGGGACTTAGAGATTTGCCAGCTGCAAGGGTGCTACTGTTGTGAAAGGCTGTGTAGAGAGAACACTGTAGAAAGAGCACTTTGTGATTTTTAGGTTGACAATAAGAAAAGTCATTGAGGGGACACTCAAAACTTGAAGTTGACATCTAAAATGAGAGCAGTCATGTGGAGCTGTTGTTCTTAACGTGGTACCTGCATCACTGTTACACTGTGGTTATAAGTGCATGCCTGCATGCACATGTGGGAATTGAACTTGGGTACTTATGCTTATAAGTCAAGGACTTTACCAATTCTCCCCAGGCCACAGCAGTGTGCTTTTATCCTGTGATCTTCCTCGATAGAGAATCACCATCAGAGGTCCTCATGTTTTTTAATGTATACCTTGAGGCCAGTTGCTCAGTAGTTCTCTTTCAGCATCTCCACAGAGCAAGAATTTATGCTTTTCTTGAGAGAAAGAAGCCTTGGGGAGGATGTAGAGTCTCCACATCCTGGAGGCAAAACATTCTCACCCAGCCCATAGAGGAAACCTGTAATGGTTTCCATTTGTTCCACTGAACTTTGTGTGAGACCTAAAAGGTCAACATTAGCACTTAACACAACAGGAAATGAATGAGCCACCCAGACAGGCCACACCTGAGACTTTCACCTTAGTGTCCCTTTGGTATTTCCTATTATGTGTTTCATGAGAGAGTCTGAATGTGAGGGTTACTCCAAGCCAGATTCTTCTATACTTCTCAGCCATGAATCTCCACTCCTCTTCACATAGGAAACATTACTTTAGAGTTAACTCTAAAGAGTTCAACTTTATTAACAATAGAATGAACCATAGGTACACTTGTATACTACTTGCTTATTATCTGAAATTCAAATGTAAACTAGATGGTGTAGGTCTTATCTGTTAACTCTATTTGAAGAGAGTCTGTTATGTGAGACTTTTCCTGGCGTGATATTTGTTTGACTCATCCCCAGAAGGGAATGAAAGACACACCAAAGTTACAATTTTACCAGACAGGACAGTGAGGCAAGTGGACCATGAGTCCAGACAGAAGACCTGGTAAAGTTTAGCAGGTTCAAAACTCCAGGGAATCTCAGAATTGAGATCAGCAGACATAGAACCAGCTCCCTGCCAAGACCTACCTGTCCTGGAACACATAACCATGACACTCCATTAAGAGGGTCAAGACAGTCAGTCATGTAGGGACAACACCTGATGTCCTTCCCCCATGCAAATAGAGCATCCTAACATCTCAGACTGAGCCATGGGAAGCATCTACCTCTGGATTCCATCCTACTCCCAAAATGTTTATAAGGTCCTGATACACATGGAATAAAGTGTACGAGTTATTTCACCAAGAATTGTCTGAGGGTGACTTTTTTTGAGCTGTAACACTTGGGGGAGAATTTTCTTTCCCCAAAGCATTTATCACTGGACCTCGAATCTGCTCCTCCCCCATCTACTTGCTGCTGTGGCTATCAGATGCCTACAACTACTAGCTGCCCTTTGTTGTCAGTTGTAACTATTCCCAGCCACTTGCTTAGTGGCTTGCTCACCTGCTGCTGCTGTTGCTGCTAGCATCAGCACTGTTAACTAATGATAGAGATAGCAGAAAGACCCTGGCTACCTGCCCTGCATGGGCTTCCCTTCTGAGAGCTGTTGTAAGAACCAAATGCAAGAATTTCAGGTCTCAGCTTGAACTTAAAATTAAATGATCCTTAAATTTGAGTCAAATATTAGCTGCTCCCAAGGCACATCCCAGAAAGAGCACATTCCAAAGACTCAAACAAACATTCCAGAAAGAAAGACCCAAGATAAGAGTTTATGAGCCCTTAACACAGTAAACCTGGGCAAACAGAAGCTACTTAAGCTGACTCTCTTTGTTGTAAAAGATAAGGTACAAATTTGAGTTACTTAGAAACCAGGCCTGGGAATGGCTGTTGGAGTTTGGCCTTTATGGTTAATGTTTAAGAAGTAATTGTATAACTGCCTTCATAAATTCTGTAAAAATAGTATATAAGCTGTCCTCAGCTTTAATTCGGGGTTCTTCTTGCCTGCATGCAGGAGAACTCCAGTATACTGGTTGTCATCTTATCATCTTATCATCAATAATCCTCATGTTATTGCAGCGAATCCTGTCTGTGAGTGTCTCAAGGGGGTGGGGGTGGGAGCTGGTTTTGGATCTTTAGAATCCAACACTGTAACAATTTGGCCATTCCAGCCAGACCGGAGCCTCTCAGAATCTTGCATTAATCTGTCTTCCTTGATCTTGTTGGTGGTGCTCAGGCATCCCAGCAGTGACACCAGACTCTAACTGCACAATTTGAAAGAAGTATATCAGATCAGAGTCTCTTCCAGAGACGAGTCTCCCATCCCTAGCAATATCATACTGCTTTATAACCATAGGGGTGGGAGTGGGAGGATATTAAAACTCTTGTTAGTACCAACTATCCTGAAATTGTGATGTCAATTTACTTCCTAGTCTCATAAGATGTCATCCACCTCACAGGAAGAAATGTTTCCATTTGGATGAAATTGCTACAAAATGAAAACCCTTCAGTTCTCGTGGATTCTGTTCCTCTGTGTCATGGTATTTCCAAGCCTTGGGGATCCTAAGGTAGTCTGATATTTTAACCTATTGTAAATTACACACAACTACAAGTTGAGTAAGTTACAGAGACAAGAACCTTGTTTGAGCCCATAGCTCTCGTCCAAGATCAAGAGGCCATGTGTGATGATTTTCTACTTGCTGATCAAGACCCAAGATGGCTTATAGAACCCCATGGGTATAGAGTGAAGCACATGAGAAGATAGTCCATCTGGGTGTGACTGACAGCAGACCCCCTCCTGAGATAGCCCATTAACCCATTCATCCATCAAACCATAGACTTATCTGCTCACAATGGCAGAGCCTAACCACATTTTAAAGGTTCCACTTGGTGCTACATCATGACAATTTACAGTAAGGAGCACATTTTAACATAAGCTTCAGCAAATGAGATTCATGTTCAAGTGATAGGACATGAATATCTAGAGTAGTGTGGATTGAAAATCCTCTCAGCAACTCTAGAGAATGACTTCAGTATTCCTAAGAACCACTCTTACTGAGTTATCCAGATGGATCATATCATCACACTTGTCTAACCCAAGGACCAAGTTGTGTTATTCATCCTAAATTGAGGAACATCCTGGGCTTGTCTCACAGTGACCTCCTCTAATAGATTGTTTTTTTTTGTTTTTTTTTTTGTTTTTTTGCCTCAGGTTATTTCCTATTCTGGGACAATGAGTCATAACCAGGAAGAAAGGCAATGACTGTTTATTCAAGAAAGAGTCTCCTCAAGGAAACATTCCTTAGAAGGGCTGACACTTAGTACCCCTAGGGCTATAATAGAAACCCTGTTCTGTGTGACACCTAGAATCTAATGGGAAATGAAGGCAAATGTGATACAAAAGATAGAGAATACTATGAATAGAAAATGCTTTTTAACAGATCTAGACTCTACAGCCTAGATCTATTGACTTTAGACGCCATGACACATGGGTCAGGCACCTCTTGGAAACCCTTACATTATGCTTGTAGAGAAGTCAGTTGGCTTCCCATCCCATGAGATTGCTCTTGTTATAGGCAAGAGTTTTGTTTCTCTGTGCAATGTTACATGTTTTATATGTTTATGTCTCAGTAGCACAGTTAGTATACATATGTAGTATACATATAGAGATCATATTTAGCTCAAAAATTGTGATGTGCTTATGTTCTTAAAATGTAAATCATGTCTTGAAGTTGAACATGATAATTGTGGTGCCTCAATAGCCTAATCAGCCAGTGCCAGACGTTGGTTCTGCCTAAAGTCTCTGATATCAGTGTCTCCTTGCTACTCACACTCAACTCATCTCACTCACCACTCTGACTACCTGTTCTTCCTGTCTCGACACAATTTCCACCATATCCACCTGGGTCCAGATGACTTTCTTCATCCTTTTTGGGTTGTAAGTGGTCTCTCTGTTTGTTCAACACATTGACAGTAAGCACCTGTTATGCAGGACTGTCTTTGCATGGGATGTGAATCATTTTTCCCATTGCTGTGACCGAATACCTGGTTAAAAAACAAAACTTAAGGAAGGAAAGCCTTATTCTGACTTCCAGTTTGAGGTTACAGTTCATCATGGTAGGAAGGTATGGCAGCAGCAGTGTAAGCTGGGTGGTCACATGGCTTTCACATCAGGAAGCAGAGAGATGATTGATTGCTGGGGCCCATCTCACTTTCTCCTTTTTTCAGTCCAGACACCCAGTGCACAGAGTGACACCACCTACACATACCTATGTCAACCCATTCTAGAAACTCCCTTGTGGACACGCACAGAGAATTGTCTTCTTCGTGAGTCTTTGTCTTCTTTATTTAAATACTAACATGAGAAAATGGTCTCAAGAAAGGCACTGTATTCTCAGGAAGATGGACATAGTAGGCACACAGCACAACACGACACCTACTCCTGATAAGATGGAGGAAGTTTGAGATGACCAAAATATGCAAGGAGGATGGCAAGACTCTACAGAGGAGCAGCCCACTGTGGCACAAGGCAAAGTCATGATATTCATTTTTTTTTTTTACTTTATTGGTTTTTGGTGAATTTCCCATTGTGCACCCAAATCCCTCTCATCTCCCCCTCTCCTCATACTCATCTTCTACCCTTGCAACCTTTCCCACCAACAGAGGGGAAAAACATCTCATCGTGGAAGCTGTAGTGTGTCACAGTGTGTCCCACAGTAGACCCTTTTGTCTATACTTTACTTGCAAATGTTCATTGCAAGGTTCAAATGACTCTTTGGTCTGGTAAGAGGCTTCTGGCTTCCCTTACTCTATTGATACTGGATCCTCACTGGGACTCCTCTCAGATATCCTGTTGTTGCCCTGTGTCATGGAGATCCTATAGTTTTGAATCTGTAGGACTGGCCCTTCATGTGCTCCAGCAGTTCATAGATGGAATTGAGCTGGGGTGGCTCAATTCAAAGGCCTGGATCTCAGCCTGAGAAGTATCTGTGCTCTTTTGCTCTCATGCCCTTAGGGCTGGCTCACTAGAAACTCCCACATTCAGGGCCAGCTCTACCCTGCTCCACAGGTGAGGTACAGGGCCCATTCTCTCTGTGTTGCATATGGTAAGGGACATGGCCAATTTTCTCAATCTTATGACCCCAGGGCCAGCTCTCCTGCCTGCCAGAAGACAAGCAGAGCTGGCTCACCCATACGCATGCCCTTGGGGCTACCTCACCCACAACCTCCACATCCAGGGCCAGGTCTAGTGTGCTGCAGCATAGGAGGAGCAAAGAGAGCACTGGTTCTGATCACCTCAGGACCAGCTCTCCTACCTGTTACTGGTGGCAAGGGGCGAGAGGTGGGTGTTCATCTCCCACTTGCCATTGTCACCACACAGCAGACAAGTGGTGAGGCCCACTCTGCCATGCTCGTGTTTTGGGACCAGCCGACCTATGCCCCCCCACCAGGGTCAGCTCTACTGTGCTTCCCATGAGAAGTGCAGGGACTGTTCTCCTTGCCCAAGTACTGCAGATAGTGAGGGTGCAGGGACAGCTCTCCTGCTCTCATGACACCAGGAACAGGTTTCCTGCCTGCTGCAGGTGGTTATCTGCAAGGGAGGAGGGATCTCTCCCTCATCCACGCCACCACAGGGAAGATGAGCGACATGGCCATCTTACACACTGGTATCCTCGGCTGGTTCACACATAACTCCCACAGTGTGTGGGGCCTGCTCTTCCATGTACTACAGCTTGCTAGTGGTTGGATCAGCTCTGCAGCTCTCATGCCTCCAGGGCCAGCTCTCCCACAATGCCCAGGTGAGCGGTAGGGACAATTCTGCACAGCCCTCAGACATCAACATGTCCCCAGGTGGCAGGCTAAATCAGGGACATCCACCTGGCCTTTGGTGGCCACAGACCTCTGCTGCTGCATGGCCACAGACTCAAATGCAGTCCCCGTGGCAGCATAGGCCAGGACCCCATCATGGCGCCAAGTAGTATCACTTCCTAGAGTCTCCATCCAGTTCTGCCTGTCTTCATTGTGCCCACATCCTTGTTTTTTTTCTCTTCCATTTTTCTAACACTTACTTCTTTCTCTTGCTGGCACTTAGGATCTCTGAGTGCCTGGGTTGTCTCAGGAGTGGTCTCAGGAGTGCTAAGCCCTGCTTCTGCATTATGGTACTGGGAAGGGTCATCTCGGGTATGATCTGCACCCCCAAGCCTGTGTGATGGCTGACTTGAGATCATTTTGGGCTAGCTCCCTGTCCTGGCCCTATGGTTTGGGTTTGGGGGTCATCTTGGGCTTGCTCATCCCCAGGCCAACCTAAGTGTCCCCTTGCAAAGGTTTTCTGTCTCAGGCTCACTCCTGCCTGAATCCCTCAGCCCCAGGTGGGGTTCTTCTAATCTCTGGCTTGTTCCCAGTCCTGGAAGCTGTAGGGGTCCGTGTTGTGTGAGACTTGTGGTCATTTCAGGCTTGCTTTTCCCAGGAAAAGTTAAGCTATTGTTCAGATGCTCATAGGTCAGAACACTGAGCACAGACATAGCCTCTCTCCTCTATGCCACCTACTGACGCACATGTGACACAGCAGCCATACTTGCAATGCTTCTAGGGGCAGGAAGTCATTCTAACATGGGATCAGCCTTTGAAACACACATGAAATGGATGCACACATATGACATGGGTGAACCAGCTTGGGATCAGGTGTTTAAGGAGGTATGCGTGGGCCCTAACAGCATGAGCTTCATATGATGGATCCTAGGCAGGGAGGCCATGCTTCATGGAACTACCTGGGCACTACACAACAGTAGGAATCTCAGATGGATAGGCTGTAGGAAGCCTGGCCACTGGAATGGAGAACTGGAAACCTGAGGGTGGTGTTTATAGTGTCATGAGCCATTCGAGCACATAGCCTTCAAAGCGTAAAGCAGAATGGAGCAGACAAAGATCCACTTCTAATTCCAGCAGTGATTCAGGGTTGCTCAGCATCCAGTAAAGGAGACGAGTAAGAATAATGGAACCAGCACTATTGTCTCCTATCTGCATTCCTGCAGTCATGTGCCTGCCTCAAGATGGGAAGGGAACACATGGGGTTCTAAGTAAGATGATTGCTTCAGCTTGTGCTAACTTTCAATAACCCCAAATGACTCTTCGTGAAATTTCACTGAAGGACAAGCAGAGTTTGAGAGTGGTGATGAAAAGTGTCGATTGGGGTTTAGGAAATACAGTGCTTGGTGTGCAAGCATGAGAACGTTCATATCCCCATAAGCCATGTAAAGAGTGCAGCATACCATCAGCATGTAACCACAGAGCTCAGGGGTAGGAGACAGAGGCAGACGGACGCCCAAGGCTTACTGGCCAGCCAGTGCAACCAAAATGTGACATTCTGGGTTCAGTAAGAGACCCTGTTTCAATAATAAGGTGAAGGGAGATATATGAAGTCAACCTCTGGCCTCCACACCCCACACACAGATGATCACACCTGCACACATGTGCACATGCACACACACCGCACGCATAAAAGAGGCAATCAGAGAAATTAACTACATGCCTTAATGCTTGAACTCTATTGACTGCAGAGAGCTTAATAAACTGTACGTGGAGCATTAAATGAGAGTACATGAGTGTACTCTCTGAAGGTTTTGTCTGAGGGTGGCTCATGGTCAAAGACAATTTAAGAAGTAGGAGGAATGAGAAACAACAAAGGTGTAGGCATGAAATGTGTTGGCCCTATCAAGTGACTGCATATAACCATCTACAGTCAGGACAGATGGCCCATTCTGATGGGATATTTTTATGTATTTGTGATATGTATATATGTTCATGTACGTATGGGTGCACTTTCATGTGTATGTGTGTGCACATGGCTATGGCAGCCAGAAGTGGATAGTTGGGTGTTGTTGGAACATGGTCCAAGAATGGAGTCACGTGAGGAGAATTCTGAGTGCTTGTGAGAAAACTCCAAGAAAACAAGAGGACCTCAGTTTCTTCGAAACAGAATCGTTCTTGGAATGTGCTTTCATAATACTCCTGGGTGAAGCAGATAATAAATAGTGAGTTTATTTCAGCCTTTGCTCTTCATGTGCCTCTATGGGGGAGGGGATGTTTTTGCCCTGTGTGGCTTCTCCTTGTGATTCTTACTCATGTGATTCTTCTTAACCCTCAGTGTATAAATTTTCCAATGCTCTGAATGAAGTTGGTTACTGCCTGAGACTTTAGTCTGCCCCAATTTTAGGGCCTGCTCTGTCAGGTTCACACCACCAACTAGACTGATAAACAGGTGTCTTTCTCAACCATTAAACCTTATATTTTGAGACAGGTCTCTCATCAAGCCCAAAGTTTATCAATTTTACGAGAAAGGCTGGCAGATGAGTTCCAGGGATCTACCTGCCTCCTTCTTCCAAGTTCTGGGGTTACAGACACCCACCATCACTGCTATTTCTTATGTGGGTGCTAGGAGTTCAAAGTCATGTTCTCAGACTTGCATGCATGGCCATTACTTTATGGACTGATATATCTCTTCAGCCCCTCTGGTGGAACATTTTAGGGATTGTCCATTGAGGGAAACCAGGGTAGAAATTCTGCAAAGACTTTTGATGTGGTGATATCTAGGAAGGCAAAGGGGCAGGTACAGTGCTTCTGTTTGAATGTGCTTTGATTGTCTAGTTTTCTTCTAAATGTACATGCTACCTTCTCCCATCATGGTGACCATCAGGGTTAGTGTGCTTATTATGTGCCCTCCTCCTCCTCCTATTCCTCCTCCTCTTCTGCCTCCTCCTCTTCTTCCTCCTCCTCCTCCTCTTCCTCCTCAGTTACTATAAATGAATTTCTGCCAAACCATAAAAAACCAGGGCAATTTACAATGGATTAACTTTTATCTAATGTAATGAAATTGTCTCAGTTAGTAAATCCAAGCTGACCCAGACCCAGTGATTAAGAAATGAAAACTTCCAGAGTCCTGTGTAACCTCTCTCTGCAAACATTCCTGTTTACCCGTAAGTGAGTATAAATAAAATAAGGCAATCAGTTTGCTATGTGGAAGCCAATGTTAGTGTCTCGACCCAGACACATCTACATGTATGGATATGTCACAAGGATTCTTTGTTGCAGGTTCAAAGTCTTATTGAGAAAACATCATTTGAAAAGTGACTTAGAAGTTCCAGTGTCAGAGGATGACCTCAAGAGCCTCTTCTCCAGCAATGGTGGTGTGGTCAAAGGCTTCAAGTTCTTCCAGAAGGACCGCAAGATGGCACTGATCCAGATGGGCTCTGTGGAGGAGGCCGTGCAGGCTCTGATTGAGCTGCACAACCATGACCTGGGCGAGAACCACCACCTGCGAGTGTCCTTCTCCAAGTCCACCATCTAGGAGCTGCAGCCGCAGCCGCTTCCACCATTCCAAAAAAGAAAGCCACTTTAAAAGCAGCTGAAGTGACCTTACAGACCAGAGATTTTATTTTTTTAAAGAGAGATCAGTTTACTTGTTTTTAAAAAAATTAAATCTAGCCCACTTTGCCGTGGCAGGAATGGCTTGGGCCACAGAGGCCCAGCCAGTCCCGGCACCATGCCTTGAGGGGCTCAGGCGTGAGGCCACAGCGGTGCCCCGAACACAGCCGCTTTCTGTGCCTTACAAACTAGCGCGCCTCACGGCCGCACACCCACCCTCTAAGACCACCAGTTGTCTCTAGACCTGCAGGTGAGCCAGGTGGCTCCCCAATGCTGTGCAAGAGCTGGGGCCACTCCCCTACACCCTATAATCAAGTGACATGATTCTCCCATGTCCCTGGTCAGCCCAGAGGGCCCAGGCCGTCCTCAGCTGCCGAGCCTCATGTGACCTTTGTATTCTATTCCGTGTGGTCACAGACACCTGTGCCTAGCAATATTTCCACTTGACCAAATACCCGAGTCTTTTCCATTTATATGCAAGAGATATAGTTTTAAGTAACTTTTTATAGCAGTGATACAATTGTATGTGTGTACTCTAAGCTTCTGTGTCCCCCTGTGCCCCTTCCTTCCAGTGACCAACTTGCAGGTGGGCCCAGGCCAGGGCTGGAGAAAAAGGTCTGAGGCTTGTGGGTTTCTACCTTCAAATTTTGGACCAAAGTTTTCTGCCCGCCTCTGGCTGCCCAGTTGAAGGGCTGACCTCTAGGCCTTAATGTCCCTCCCTGACGCCCACCTCCATCCTAGCCTGTTTCTATGGGAGGGGTTCCCTGCACCCTGGTTCTGTGAAAGGCGTGGAAGAGTGTAAATATTTATGATTTTATACCTATGGGGCTGAGACGGTGCAGCAGTTTTTTATGGTGACAGATGTATACTTTGGTACCGACTACAGGCTCAGTATTGTCCTGGGGCCAGCCCTGGCCACATTACCCCATCCCAGATGGTGTATTGGGGGAGGAGGAAGACTTTCCATTAAAGCAGTTTTATAACAAAAAAAAAAAAAAAAGAAGTTCCAGAGCCATTTATTAGAGCTTTTGAATAGAATAATAACAGGCCAGGCAACGGTAAATACCAGAAGCTCCTGAGAGAAGGGAAATACCCTTTGAGCTAGTGTCCGCAGTAAAGGGGGAGAGAGTTTTCACAGAAACACTGAGAAAGTACAGTGTCAGGGAAAGCATGCTTAGAAAAATGGCTGGTGTTCAAGGAAGGGGTGAAAGGGTCGAAGTCATGGCTTTTGAGTTTATCAGTGGAAACCAGTCAGGAACTACCTGGGGGAAGACACTCTCATCAGGGGAATAATTATTTCTCCCCTTTCCTTAGCATGACTTCATTATGAATCAGCTTTCCTGAGGTGTTCTCTTGGTCAGGTGATTGACAGACTCAATTGGATTAACTCTTAAGAAGGAGACACATAATGTATAATCTTCTAATCTTTGAGGCAGATTAGAACATAGTGTTTCTGCCTAAGACCAATGACAGAAATGCCAATCTATTCTTTTGACCAGGAGAAAGTAGCTTTCCCATAATATGGCTCAATAAAGCCCAGATACCTCTACGGATTCCTATACATTTTAAGTCTTGAGAGCAGTTATAGTATTTCACTTTCTAGTGTTACTGGGGAAAGGAGACATGGTGTCTAAGCTGGTTATGAGAGAGGAGTCTATCTTTAATGGCTTCCAAGACTACTAATATCTGTCTGGTTACTTAACAAACAAACAAACAAACAAACAAACACATTTTCTTTTACTTTGTCAGTGAAGTATTCAGGTCCAAACTGTCTTCGACTAGGTATAACATCTTCCCCTTTAAAAGAGGAAAACACCATCCCATGATTCTATATTATTATTATAGATTTCTACAGTTAGAAGCTTATTTTTTATTGGCAGTGGGAATCTTACTGTGGAATGCAGAGTGAGTCTAGAGATAGGCCTTCAATTATTCAAGTTACTTAGTAACAGCTACTAAGTCTCATGCCTTCGTGCTTCCGTTTGATGCTGGAGTGGACGATGGCATGATTTAAACGGCCCCTCACAGGGCTCACTATGTCATGCAGTGCTTTGGAGAGTCAAGTCCATAGTTATGTTGAGAGCCCCATTCAACGTCTCGTCTGATGCCACTTTCCTACAAGATTGTTATTAGAAGCTTCCCGAACACCTCGTGGAATGAAGACATCTATAGGAGGCACATAGATTTAAAAAATAAAACATCGTAATCTGGGAAATTACACTGAATGCTCCAGGCCAAGCTTTGTCAGATGCGATGAGTTTATAAGGATCTAAACCATTCAGTTTGTGGCACAGACCTTGACCACGAGCAACTCTGCTTCTCGTCCTTGACAAGTAGCTTTGTCTTGAATAGAAGCCAGAAATGTCACTGATTCTATTGGTAATTATGACAATTGTGTCAAAAAAAAATTGAGTCGCATTGGTTCACATTTTAACTTCTTATCTTTCATCTTTCTTATCTTTTTACATATCAACCTAATGAACACAATTACAGGAAGCTATGTGTATCAGGTACTTCATTGACCCTTAAAGATACACCCCAAACTCCAGCCTGGATACCAGGATGGTTCAATTGAGTGAACAGCTTGTAGAGTATGTGGTTGGACTTGTTAGATCTACTAGTTTACCTCCCTATGTCTCTGCACACTAAAGACTTTTAAATCTCTAAACGGAGACTTCCAGTGGCAACCCTTTCTTGACCTGTTACTGTTTTATGGGAGCCTTGCTTGCTTCATTTCTCTTAAGTCCTTACCTATAACAAAACTGTTCTGGAACTATTGTCCAGAAAAAGAAACTATTCTTCAAGTTTGTCAGACAAAGGACCTATAAGTTGTTTGTCTGGAGTAGCTTTGGTGTTCTTTGATTATCTGCCACTCTGGCCTCCTTCCCCATAAGCTATTCTCACCCAAAGCCAGAAAATCTCTATTGTGTTCAAAGACATCCCATTCCACCCATTTCTCTGGGTTATTAATTTCTGGCCAATATCATAAGGAATACAGCAAAGAGGCTTTGAAAGGTAAATTCCACACGCTCCTGCACTGGGATCAGAGACATTGAGTTGGGAAGGGAGAAGGAATAAGGAAGGGGAAGGAGAAGAGGGAAGTGGTGAGGTTGGCTTTGCCCTTGGTTTACCTTTCGCTGTGAGCTAAGGGAGGCTTTGTGAGCCATCCATTCAAACATGGAGGGCACATGGGTGCTTTGCTTCTCTGGTTTCTGGACGTGAGAAATCTATGGGCCTTGTCACTATGCCCTGCATCTCATGGGAGCAAGTGTAAGGAAGAAAGGACATAGATGTTGCCAGGGTTGTTAGGGTCAGAGCCTGAGCTGGAAGCCTTATTAAGTTGGGATTGGTTGCTTGCCAATTAAAGACACTGAGTACTTTGTGAGCAACAAGTAATTCTGGAAAAGAGATTTACTTAACATGATCACATTGGGAAGAGGAATTTAAAAGTCCATCAATACCCTACCCCTAAGCCAGTGTACAGAGTTTAGAGGACCTTGTAAAGAATAGTCTTTTCCATCATTGACCCAACATTGTCTGTGTCTCTCCCACAAGAGGGTTTGATAAGTTATTAAAGATGAGTGAAATCTCTTCCTAGGAGACAAGCCGCTCTGCCTCCTTCAGTGTTCTATTGCTGTGAGGAGGCATCATGACCATGGCAACTCTATTATAAAGAAAAGCATTTAATTGGGATTTACTTACAGTTCAGAATTAGTCCATCATGGTAGGAAGCATGGCAGCATGCCTGGAGAAGGAGCTGAGATTTCTACATCTGGATCTGCAGGCAGCAGGTAGAGACACTGGGTCTGATTTGAACATTTGAAGCCCCAAACCCACCCCCAGTGACACACTTTCACCAACAAGGCCACACCTCCTAAATTCCCTGTCAAGTAGTGCCACTTGCTAATGAGCAAGCATTCGCATATGTGAACTTATGGGAGACATTTCTATTCAACCCACCACATCCTCCTCTGGCTGGTACCAGGCTTTAGCTTCTTCTAGAAAGAGACTTCAAGAAATTTCCTATTTCTTGTGGTCTGTTGTTTAACAGGAGCAAGTGGGCATCTGTGACTCTCTAGAATGACCTCTTTACTGCTAGCATGGTTAGAGCAGCAATGAAGTGAGAAAGTACAGACATTGACAATCAGTGAAAGTCATTACAAGAAAAGAAAGGGATTCAACCTGAAGCCCCGTAGGAAGGATGCTCTGGAAGAAACACGGA
Source organism: Arvicanthis niloticus (assembly GCF_011762505.2). Classification (NCBI taxonomy): domain Eukaryota; kingdom Metazoa; phylum Chordata; class Mammalia; order Rodentia; family Muridae; genus Arvicanthis; species Arvicanthis niloticus. Next base: position 54,730,307 of record NC_047671.1, on the reverse strand, counting down.
AGGGAAAGCTAGATGCGATCCCAGTACTGTTCCTGATGTACGGAGAGGGAATGCCCAACTGATTCCAAATGTCTTCCTCATACCTACACAGGGCTCTTCATCCTCTGTGTATCACCTCTTCTACTTGAAACACAGCTGACTTATAGATTAAAACATTCTAAGAATATTTGGGCTTTACTTTCTGCAATTCAAAACAGACGCGGCAGAACAAATACCTAACTTTGCCCCTGGGCTCTGAAGATTTTTGTGGAAAATTTAAAGTGCAATGCTGTAAATTATTTCTTCTTCTACATCAATATCTCTGTCATATGACATTTTCTGGGGAGACATAAAAAATTCTGCTTGCCCCAAATAGGGCACCAGGAAAAGACAAAGAAATGATTCAAGTAAGTTTAGCTTGCTGATCCAGTGAGTTTATTGGGTTCTTTACAGGAGTGTTGACAACTCAAAGACAAGTGTTACTCTAGAGACGGGGATGGGCCATTCACAAAGCTGATTCCTAGAGCTCACTGCACAACTTGGGGGAGGCTCCACCAGACAGTCTCCTTTTCTCCAGCAATAATTTCTCCTTGAGAAACCTAAGGGAGGGACGTTTTGAATCTTATAACTGAGGCCCCAAGGCTCAGGAGCTGTATTAGCTTCTCCAGGCTTTTGAGCCTTCTTCTCTCCAGAAGAGAAAGTTTCTACTTGAAGAAGATAGCCACAGAACAATTCTATGACTCTAGTCAATCTCTCTCTCTCTCTCTCTCTCTCTCTCTCTCTCTCTCTCTCTCTCTCTCTCTCTCTCTCTCCCTCTCTCTCCACATCTCTCAGTCATGGTTTCTCTGTGTAGCCATGGTTGTCCTGGAACTTACTTTGTAGACTAAGCTGGCCTTGAACTCAGACATCCACCTGCCTCTGCCTCCCAAGTGCTGAGATGCCCAAGTGCCACCACCCTCCAGCTAGCCATCATAGTTTGTAATATTCTCAGAATAAAATAAAACTGTGATAGACAAAGCAATGAGGATTCTCTTCACAGGTTCTAGAGATACCTCTGCTTCTCCTGGCCTCTGTGTACCTAAAAATGCCTCACTGAACATTATCCCATGGATACTATCGGTCTGCCAGTGTGATTCTTAGACAGCCATGAAACCAGCAGTTCTTGGGGCTTACTGGTTAGATAGTTGTTCTGGGTAGTTTTATGTCAACTTGACACAAGCTAGAGTCTTTGGGAAGAGGGGCTCTCAACTGAAACGAGTCTTAGGAAGACTGGTCTGTAGGCTTGCCTGTGGGACATTTTCTTAACTAGTGATTGACATGGGGGAGCTCAGACCATTGTGGGTCTTTCCTCACCCAGTTAGATGGTCCTGAGAGTGTATAAGAGAGCAAACTAAACAAGCAGACCACTAAGCAGCACTCCTTCATAGCCTCTGCATCTGCTCCTGCCTCCAGGATCCTGCCCTGACTTTCCTCTGTGATGGAAGTGTAAGATTAAAATACAACCCGGTCCCTCTGCAAGTTTCCTTTGGTCATGGTGTTTCATCACTGCAATAGAAACCCTAAGACACTAGTGTAGCTAAAACTGTAAACTCTAGGTTTAGTGAGAGGTCCTGTCTCAAGGGAAAAGAGAAAGAGAGAGAGAGAGAGAGAGAGAGAGAGAGAGAGAGAGAGAGAGAGAGAGAGCGCAGAAGACACTCAAAATCCTTTGGTTTCCACATAGACACATGCATTTTGTGTCCTAATTGCTGTCATATCTGTAGGCTCCCTTATGCTCTGGAAATAGCTGATTGTTTATAGTTAGAATTTAGTTAGAATCGCCCTGGGTTTTCATTCTGGTCCTGTGAGTGACTTATTCTACTTGGTTCTCTTTTCATTGTTAATAGTGTCCAGTTAATTAATGACCTTTCCAGATATGTTTAATTATGACATGCTTAGCTACCAATGTTAATGATGCAACAATTGTGAATTCTTTTCAGCTCTATACCAAAATAAACATTTCCACTCTTAAGCTGATTTATCACCTAAGATGGAGCTGATGAACATGTTTTCCAGTGTTCTGAAATAGCCGATGATTAATTTACTCCTGCCAGTATTTTTACCATTTCTGTGGACAGTAGAACATTGAGTCACCACACTACCCTTAGGTCAGTCACACCTCTGTGTGTGTGTGTGTGTGTGTAGGTTAGTCACACCTCTGTGTGTGTGTGTGTATGTGTTTGTGTGTGTGTATTTATATGTGTATGTGTGTATATGTGTGTGTATGTATGTGTGTGTTGTATACATATATTGTTTAGAGGTACACGTGCTTGTGCATCTGCAGAGACCACAGGAGGACATCAGTACCCTTCTCTGTTATTCTCAGCCTTATTCCTTTGAGATAGAGTCTACCACTGAACCTGGAGTTAGCTCTAGTGGTCTTCCAGCCTCAGTCTTCCATAGCACTGGGGTTATAGGTGTGCATGGCATCAAACAGGCCACTATGTGACTTTATGTGACATTATATGATCTAACTTCAGCTCTTAACAATTGTGCAGTCAGCACTTTACTAACCATCTCTCAGGCCCAAATGTCTGCTTATTTTAAAAAGATTTCTTTCATTTTTAATTGTTTGTGTGTGTGTGTGTGTGTGTGTGTGTGTGTGTGTACACACTTGAATGTAGTTCCTACAGAATACAGAAGAGGACATGGATCCCCTGGAGCTAGAGTTACAAGTGCTTATTTAAAACAAAACAAAACTATGTTGACTTTCAGAACAGAGCTTAGATTCTCTGGGAGGTGGGGAATAATACATGCTCTTAACCACTGAGCTGTCTTTCCACCCACTTCTGCCACTTACTTTAAAATGAAAATAATTCCCCATTGTCACAGCCAGAAATGAGTGTGCACTGTCCTGCATTCCTTACAGCCATGACTTGTGGCCACGTACCAGAGCTGTACATTCACACCCTGTGTGGTGCTGGATTTTCAGCCAGGCTGTTTAAAGCTCACTCCTTAGATTCTCAGGGGAGAATCATGAAAACACCACTCCCTGTATTCTTGCATAAGAATCAAGTTTCACCAGTGATGTTCAACTTACAGATTAGTTGGACTAGATACAATCACTGGTTTTATTTTCTTAAACATTTAAAAATACTCTGATGAAAAATTCTGGGTCAAAGAATCCAATTGGTGCAGCAATTGCTACATATAATTTATATATAATTTATATATAATATGTAATATATAAATTTTTATATTATTTGAACTTTTGCCAGAAATCCCCAAGTAACCTGCTCCTTCCCTCCTTCTATCTCTTCTTAGTTCCTCTTTATTTCCTTCCATACTTTGCTTCCTTCCTTCCTTTCTTCCTCCCTTCCTTCCCTCCCTCTAATCTTTCCCTCCCCTCTCCCTCCTTCCCTTTCTCCCTCCTTCCTTTCTCCTTCCTTCCTTTCTCCTTCCTTTTTTTTTTCCTTCCTTCCTTCTCCTTTTCCTTTACTTGGTGTCTTAGTTACTCTTCTAATATTGTGACAAAACACAATGACCAAGGCAACTAATAAAAGAAAGCATTTAATGGCTCAGGGTTTCAGAGGATTAGGGTCCTTGACCCTCATGGCAGGAAGTGGAGCAGCAGGCAGGCAGGCAGGCAGGTAGCAGGCAGGCAAGTAGCAGGCAGGCAGGTAGCAGGCAGGCAGGCAGGCAGCAGGCAGGCATGATGCTGGAGCAGTAGCTGACAGCTTACATCTGATCCACAAACAGAAGGCAGAGGTGACTGGGAATGCTATAAGCTTTTGAAACCTCCAAGCCTGCCTCCCAGGACACATCTCTAACAAGACCACGCCTCCTAATCCTTTCCAAACAGTTCTACCAACTAGGGACCAAGTGTTCAGATATTTGAGGATACTGGGGGATATTCTCATTCAAACCACCACACTTGAAACAGAAATTTTACTACAATAATATTTACTATAACACACATAATGTGTAGGCATCTGCTAGTGTTCTTGGTTATAGTTTTATACTCATCTTGTCAAGAATAAAGATAATCTAAAGAGACACTGTGTTCCTCCATCTGGTTATCAGACTGATTCAATGGCTTTTAAGAAACTCATATTTCTCCAGAAATCTAGTACTTGAAGAAGAAAAAGGCTGAATGCTAGTGGAAACAAAAGGAGGGACTGTTGTCCCAAGAAGAGACTTCACACAGTTCTGACAATTTGTCAAGCCACTAGGGATTGAAGCAAAGACAGTGATGGTTGCCTGACCACACCTTGGCCAGGACTTCTTAGTTATGCATACTTCTGTCTATTTAAACCCAAGCCTCATGTCCAGACCCCAGAGATAAACTTGGGGTGAAGAGTCACTGGGCCTCTTTATTCGGCTTGTCAGAGTGGTCACAATGACTAAATCTCTGTCCAATTGGCCTGTCTGGAACAGGTAGCTAAACCTAGCTTTCTGGGGCTACCAGGGACCAGGCTGTGACTCTAACCACTCTGGTAACAGTTTATAGGCATGAAAGATGTTGTGTAGATTCATGTAATATTTTGACTCAGAAAAGTTTCCTTGAATTATATCTTTAGTAATTTTTTCATTTGTTGCTTACTTTTGAAATCCTAAGTCAATCTCTACTATCTGTTCTGTATAGGCTTTGCTTCCAGTCCATTACTTTCTAAGGAATTTAACCACAAGTCATGTTGTTTTATGCTTATTTTTTCTTGTCTTCTTTTCATTATTATATTTTTTGCTTCTGAGATGATTTTATTAGAGTGCCCTGAATTCTACTATATTTTCTCAAATCTTCTGACACAGGGTAATGTGGGTCCCCTCTTGAGGCTCTTAAATTGGTCAATAGAAGAACTTAAGAATGGACTCAAAGCTCAAGGACAGTTTTATTAGGAAAAAAAAAATTCAGGGCAGGTAAACTGAAAAACTTAGTGGCTTCCTCGAGGGGATGAGGGGAGAAGGGAAAGGCCAGACACTGTTTAAGCTGGAGTCAGACACATGGCAGATGAGTGGCTACATGGTGGGGAAGGAGGGTTTAGAGAGAAAGATTTAGGAAGACCCCGACACTGGGGAACCCCAGAGGTAAATGTTTTAAGGAAAGCATTTCTTGAAAGAGGTAAAAAGAAGAAAAGTAAAAGTTTTACTTTTCTGAAAAAATTTATCTTCCGCTTCATTTACTTCTCTTCTAGTGTGGGTTTTGTCCACAGTAGTTTCGCCCTGAGGCTGAGATCTATCCTGGAATGGAGCCTTAGTTTATGTATTTTAAGACTCCACAGAACTTACACTAACTTAAACTGCTGGTCTGTCAGGCTCTCCCGGGCTCCTGTTTGCACTGAACGCTGATTAATATTAAAGTTTGCCTGTTCTTATGGCTGTAGCAAGCGCTGATGTTTCTACAGGTGGTTCTTCCCCTCCTCCTCTCCTTTCACCCCCTTTCCTTCCCCCTCCCCTCCCACACCTTCCCCTTCCCTTTCCCTTCCCCCTCTGTCTTTTTCCTTCTCTCTTTTCCTCCCTCCTTTCCTCCATCCCACCCTTTTTCTTTCCCTCCTTCCCTCCTCTCCTCCCTCCTCTCTTCTTGCACTCCACCTCCAGTTCCAGAAACAGTGTTAAAATCTTGGATGCTTAATCACCACATTTTTGAGGGTGTTCGCTTCATTGTACTTTGCAATGCTGAAGTCTGGCCTCTGCTCAGATTTCCTTTCACACACTGAGGCTCACATCCTACTGAGATGTTGCCCGTGAGTCACTAGCTAGCACAGACAGGATTTATTGCCTGGAAGTGAGGTTTTGGCAATATTGGCACTACCTACATCCTGCCTGCAAATCAGAAAGCCTGACTTCAGGCTTTGCTCTATAGCTTTCCAGTCCTCAGAAAGTGCCAGTGGACACTCCCTTCCTGGCTGCAAGCATTCTGGCTGCCTCCAGAGATCCCAACATGTTGTTGCTCCTCTGTCTGTCTGTCTGTGGTATGAATAACTCTTCTAATAAACTATGTAGTTCCCAGTAACATATCCTTTGTCCCCTTGAACCACCGGATCCATCTATAACCCAACACCAAGATCTTGTGTTTTCTTCTGTGCTTCCTAAAGCCCATATCCTGTAATTTGATTCTGTATTTATTTATAATTTCAATCATGTTGTTGGGAACAGAAGATGGAAACTTATCAGGAGGCTAGAGAGTCTACAGCAGCAGTTCTAAGAATCTTCTTTACTGGAGTCCAGAAACACAGGGAGAGCTCTGCTCCCTGATTCCTTTTCAGCCCTTACCCTTCGCCTGGAAGCTGTATATGAGGGTGTCACTAAAATTAGACACCTTGCAGGTTGAGCCAACTGCATTGACCCCCCCCCCCACCACTTCATGTTTCTTCCTTAAGTGCTTTAGAAAGCCACAGTAGAGCAATTCTTCTGCTCGGTCTCCAGGGACTTACTGCTGCTGTGCACAGCTCTGCCTTTTCTCTCTCCTGTGCCTTCGCCCATGCATCTGTAATAAACTTCCTAAAACTCACCCTCTGTGGTGCCTGAGTTTCATTCTTTGAGTTTGTAAACAACACTCCAGAAGCCACTGGCTTCGGGCAGTTTTGGTGGTTGCAGAGTTTTCTGGAGCTCAAAGTGCCACCTCACCTCCACCCCCACCGGACTCAAGCACAAGCTCATCAAGAGCTGAGAGAGGCTCATGAAATGAGGGTAAATGAAACCCTCAGTTTTCATTTACCAGTGTGACTGATGAAAAAAATGCCTTTAAGTAATCAGCCCTTGAGATGTTTCTCTTTATTTTGCACAGTTTGCCTCATGCCAGTATTTCCTATATAACTAATTTTCACTTATATTTTCAAGAAAGTTGCTAAAGTGCTCTGAGTGGTTGTAAATGTCATCTTCCCATGTTGTTTCCAGGCGGGTGCTACTAAAAGAGCAGACACAGCTCTAGACCTCCTGTCTCAGGATGTCAGGGTCAAGCTATTGGTCTAACCCTTATAACACAAAGACTTGGTGCATGGCAATATCTGTACTCCTAGCAGTAAAGAAGTGCAAGATCAGAAGTTTAAGGTCATCCTCTGGGACCCAGTAGCTTGAGGCCAGCCAACAAACAACAAACAAATGAACATCTAATGGACAGAATAAATATTCTTACGGATAACGTTACCTAGGCCCAGGTATTTCATTGTACTAACAAAAACGCATTAGTGTAAGTATAGAACGCGGCTACCATTGAGCTGACTTCTTGACAACTGGCTTGCTTAAGGCAGCACAGGTCAAAATCACAGAAGCTCAGCAACTTGGGAGACACTTTCTTTCAATTTTCTTTACATTTATTTAGAGAGTGTGTCTGATGAGGTCAGAGAACAGCTTGTGGGTTTGATCCTCTCTATCCACCCTGTGGGATCTGGGGATCGAACTCACATTGTCAGGCCAGGCAACCAGTGCCTTCACAGGCTGAGGCATTGAGCCAACCCAAGTGATATTATTCGTTGGCTGCCAAGGCTGGAGATGCATTGCTGTAAGCTCAGAATATGGGAGGCAGAGACAAGAGAATTACGAGTGTGAAGTTGTCTTATGTTGTACAGTGAGTTGGAAACCAGTGGAGATTCTGTTTTAAACACACAAACAAACAAACAAACAAATGAGATGTGATGAGTCTCTGGTTGTGGAAAATCAAGAACTCCTGTTGCCAAATATGAGTAACCATAGCTTGGGGACACAAATTTAAGTTATCCCAAATACCACACATCAGTTTAGTAACAATGTAATGACGTTTTCAGTGTAACATAAGAAAGAAAGGTATAGAGCAATCACATATTTGAAAAGGTTGGCAGGAATGTCAAATGTGTTAGTTACAACAAAGCAGCTGTAGGCCTCAGATGCTGTCTGGTGACATTCTCAGCTTTGCTGTTGGTGGAAGCTAGGGGTCTCTTCAGACACTCTGAAATTATTATATATATATGAGAAATTGTATAATGTATATATACAATCAGTTCCATTCCCCCAGGGAACCCTGACTAATATTTACTGTGGTATCACAGATAATTATAGGGAAATAGAATTATAAAGATGAATTTCTTCAGTACATGGAGCAGGCTTGTCAGTTTGCCAGTACCCACAGTCATTGAAGGCTCCCCTGGGAGTATGGAGAACAGTTGGTTAGAAATGTTAGGAAGTCTTGCTATGTGCAACAAGGAATTTAGTGACTCTGTACATAAAACTTGGTTAATTTGTGGAGAAATAAGAAAAACAAGGATACTGGCTGTTTGCTTCTAGTGTTGCTGGACAAACTGATGAAAGGAAAAAATGAGTTTAGGGACAACATTAACCAAATTCTGGTAGCTCATGGTACAGTAGCAAAGGAAAATGGGGAATTTGGTGAAACAACTGTCCGGGTCCAACTTACAAAAACAGTTTACAGGTTTCTATGTGTGCCCCGAAAGAGAGTCTTCTCCCCAGCAGCCGCAGAGCTCAAGGTACAGAAAAATCAAACTGAAGTCCTCATAATAAGATTGGCTGAACTACAGAGAAAAGAGGCCCAGCCTCACAGAGTTTCTGATTGGTAAGAAATGGGATGCTGTAACTTGGGGCCTGTCAGAGGACCCAACTGAGGCTGTGGATTTTGAAATTGAAGGTCTGGAGGATTATCTAGCCTAAGAAAGTACTCTCTCCACTCTTAGCAGAGGGTGCATATCAAACCCCACTTTCTAAGGAAATTCATCCCTGTCATCTGTTAAGCCAGCAGTAACCATCTCTAAAGGAGGTGCCAAGCAAGACAATACTGATGTCTCCCAAGCATTCCAATGGTTGCCTCTAGGCTATAACCAGACAAAGGGTTAAACAGGCTCCTAGAGGGGAGATGGATAGTGTAGCCTATGAGGAGGTGAACTACAATACTAAAAAGTCTGCTAATTCATTCAAGCAGAAATCTGGGGAATAAGTGTAGGGATGGATTTTAAGGGTGTGGGATGATGATGGAAGGAACATAAAACTGGATATGATGGGTAGAACATAAAATGCAATAAGTTGGAGTTTATTGATATGGTCAACTGAGCGGAGATTCTATGTTTATGATGAAAGCTCACTTGGTTCAAAGGGTGTTAAAAGTTTGAATAGTTGGCTGTAGCATTTGTCATAGATGGCCTACTGAGAAGGAGTTGGAGATGCCTGCTGTCCCTTGGCTTAGTGGTGATGAAGGGATTTTGAGGTTTAGGGACATTGAAACACTAGGGTGGGTGCATTGTGTGAAACCAAATCCTCCACAATAGGAAGGTCCAGAAGATATGCCCTTCATTAATTCTACAAAACACAAAGTTGTAAGAGGGGTACCAGAATGTACGAAGAGCTCTGGCATGGTACTTGTCCATGTGCCAGACCCTAGGGTTGCTGGTTGCTGTTGCTCAAATGGATAATTAAATGCAATGGATTTAACTGGGCTTTGGAGTAGCAGGGGTCAGTTATCTCAATGGGCAGCATACACAAAGGGATGTCCATAATGGCCTGACCCATTATAGGCAGCACAGGCAAAGTGATTTTTAAGATGGTATGACACAAATGAACTCTTGAGACTAGCCCAGAAGCCATGAATAGATAAGAAGACTAGAATATTTTTGTTTGATCTGTATAGTTAGAAAATTTCTCAAACAAATGAAAGGTTACATTGGCTCATGGCAAAAAAAAAAAAAAAAAAAAAAAAAAAAAGTAATGAACCAATGAATTGGTCAATGAACCAACTTCCAGATTTGTGTCAGTTAGACCCAGAATCCCTTTAATAAACAGACAGATTGGTTCCCCCGAAGAAGGATCCTGATAAAATACATTAAGTGTTTTACTGTTAGCCTTTCTCTAGTTTTTTTTCCCAGAGGGATGTACAGACCTACACAGTCGGAACTGTACAGTGAGATAAAGGAAACAATCAGACTTTCAAGGGTCTATTTGGTATGAATTGAAGCTGATTCTGAGAGACACTCCTCCAAAATATTGTGGTCTTTCAGTTAAGGTAGGAATTACAGAGGTCAGGTGACTAGTGGAATTTTAGAAGGAACCACTTTGGATTTGTGGGTAAAGCTTATGTTCATCAGGGGATGGTAAATATATCCAAACAAAGTTCAAGGGCTTTTTACCTCAGTGAAATTTTAGAGTCCAGTAGTGTGGGGCATTCAGAGATATTCCTTTCTCAGGGCAGCCTGGGTGTCTCTTCATTTAAGTGGTTCTGGGTCTGTAAACTAGCTCAAGTCTAGAAACCAGCTTATTCTCCTGAGGAAGGACCTTGATAAGATGCCTGAGAGAGTTTTGCTGCTTGCCATTCTCTCCTCCTTCCCAGAAGGACACATGGGTCTTCCACCATCAAGAAAGAAGCACAAATCCTAGTGGGCCTACTTGGATTCTACAGACAGCATAGTTCTCATTTAGGTATGTTACTCTGGCTCATCTATAAAGTAAATCAGAAAGTTGCTTACTTTTTGTCAGGTTTAGAATAGGAGAAAGTTGTTCAACAGGTTTGGAGCCTTTGGAAGGCGCCTATAAGGTGCGTGAATCACAGAAAAGGCCTCTGGGATTCTGATGTAAGGCTGTACTGTTATCTGCAGACATCTAGTTTCCTGTTGCTGCTGTTAAAGAAGTTCCATTTTATGCTAGGTATCCATCTTGGTACCCACCAGCCGACTGTCTCTGACTCCAGACACTAGAAGATAAGATCCCAATAACCCTGACTTAGTGACCCCCCCCTCACCCCCCATCCAAAGATGTCCGGCCCTGACTGCCTACATGTTATGATATGACTAACTGCTTTTTTGCTTCTGTAACTTGCTTATGCAGATATCCAAAGGTTGTTTTCAGTTGCCTTAACTATTTAATTTGACAGAGCTGACTGGTTTTGTTTGCTTGCATAGATATTGAAGGTCTTCTTGTGGTTTTTCCCCTTTAAAAACCCTTCCCTAAACTAACTCTTTTTACATGGTTATCCCGAATTTAGCTCACAGATTATTCATCCTGCTAGCAGCTAATCAATAAATCTTTTAGCTATAGGTCCTTGAGGGTAGTGAACTAGCTCAAGGGCAGCTTCTCAGTGAACCTGCATTTAATCTAATCTAATCTGATTTGAATTGGCTCATTTCACCGATGGAGAAATAACTTTTCTTTTGAGAAATAACTTATTAACAATTCCTAAATAATATTTCTACTCTCATGCCCTTTATTTTTCTGCAACATGCTTACTTTCAGACTCTTGGACAAGAAGTCATTCCTAGGACCACGGAAATTTACCTCTCTAGTTGGCAGCAAGAACCTGGGAGAGCGGGGTCTAAAATGAGGTGGACTAAAGTCTCATGCAGTAGCTAACTTCATTCAGAGCACCAGGCAATTTATACTCTGAGAGCAAAGAAGAATCACACGAGTAAGGTGCTCAAGCACAAGGACAAGACACACAAGCAAAAACATGTTTTTCCATAGAGGCACATGAATAAAATCAGCTGGAGTAAACTTATTCCTGTGCACTACACCTGGGAGGAGCATGAAAACATATTCCAAGAACAGTTCTGTGTTTTGAAGGAAAAAAAAAATTGAAGCGGTCACAAGACTCTTGTTGGAGTTTTCTCCCAAGCACTCAGAATTCTCCCAGGACTCCATTCTTGGACCATGTGCCAACAACCCTCTAACTCTTTCTTTCCTTCCAACTCCTCTTCTGCACTGCACCCCCAGCCTTGGAGTGGATGATGTATAGGAATGAGTTTTATGTGAGACATTATGGCTCTCAGATGCCACTAAAACTGCTAAGATTTAGCCAAGACCCAATCCGAAGTTGAGGAAAATAATCTCAGCTATGGGGGAAATCGTGGCTGCTTGCAATGGGTGCTTCCAGGTCGACAGCGTTTCCTAGTGCTATCTCTATGTAAGGCTCCTGGCAATCTTGGCAGGGGCTCTTTGTAGGTGCCGGCATTTGCTACATTTAAAGTCAAGGAAGGGAACTAGAGAAATGGTTAAGAGTCTAAGCTGCTTTTGCAGAGGATTGAAGTTGCGCTCCCAGTACTGAAGTCAATCAGTTCAGAAGCAGCCAGCAGCCTCTTCTGACCTTTGTGGTCACAGGTACAGTCCACACACAGACACACATAAACACATGCAATTTTAAAATACACAAAGAGAAACAAATCGGGTAACAACTTTAAAGCCTTGGCAAATAAGACATAGAGAGTCTGATTTACTCCATCAGAACCACAGGACAGACGGTGGGGCCTGTTGTAAAATCCAGGCATCCTGGCTGCTGAGCTACTGCTTGCCTCTCTGACTCCTATGGCTGTTCTTGCAGATTTCCAGGAGAGCTTTCTTTGTCCACCCCCAAGTCTGATTGCAGGCAAGGTTTCTGCTTACACTTCAGCTCCTCCAATTATGACGTGGCTTGTGCTCATCTCAGCTGGATGCCATGCGAATGGTGAGCGTGTTCTCTTCTGTGGATGATGCTCTGTGTGCCATGGCTCATGTGTTCACAGAAAGTATAAAACACATTACTGCCTGAGCCCTGCCGTGTTTGCTCTGACTCCTGACTCAGGAGATCATGGATAAAAGTCAGGAAGAAGCGGCATTATTAAAGATGAGCCTTTCAGTCCATAGGGCACCTGCTGAGATTTCCTGTTTCTTATGCCATAGACAGGTGGGCACATGAGCACATGGGCACACATGGACAGTAACGGATAAAATTTAGCAATATATAGAGAGACAATATTGAAAATGGAACCTGGCCAGAGAATGGCAAAAAGCTTAGCTTTCCAGCTAGGAGTATAGTGAGGCCTTGTGCGTTATTTACACAAGGCCAGCCTTCTCCTGCATTTGGACATCACATTTTATTGTTGTTGTTTTGCATATGTTCTGTTCTTGCATGCAGCCCTAGTGGGGTTAGGGTGGTATATTATGTTAGGCTGGAACCCCTACTCATCCCTGCACAAGCTGGGAAACCTTGTTTGTCCCCCTTTCCCCAACCCCACCCGCAAAGAGAAAATTCTCCTGCTGCTCAGAGAAAACTCCTGTCTTCGAGTCTCCAGCAATCCACCCAAGAGTGCTCGCTGAGGGGCTCAGTTTTTGACCATGTATGGACATAGTTTCAGCTCTTAGCTGGCACGTCATCAGTCCTCACCTAAACTCTTTAAAACCCCCTTGCTTTAGCCCTGATTCACAACTTTAGTGACTTCCATCTGTGAGATTGGTGAACCCACCGAGAGCTGCCTCCTAATAAATCTGCCTTTATCTACCTTTAATCTGGTCTAAACTGACATATAACCGGCTCACCGAGGGGAAGAAAAAGCCTGTCACATTACGTTGGGAAATGCTCATGTGCTGTTTAAGCTCGATAAAAGCAGAGTCTGGAAATGATGAGGACTTTCTTTGTTTCATCCAAAACCCCCTGGTTGGAGATCATCAGCACGTTCTGTTTCTCAACGCCATGTTTATAAGCATGAATGACACACCTGACTTCTATGCATCACGGAGATCTGTATTCAGTCCTCATGCTTGCAGAGTGCTGAGTAAGTCATCTCCCCAGCCCTCAGGACAGTTTCACTCATGAGTTGCATCATTTAATTCACAGTTCTTGGCATCAATTAATTCACAGGATACGGAGGCGATTCATAAAAGAGGGATCTGTCTGGTCCTGGGGATGGAGAGCCAGCTTCGCAGGGTCACCTGCAGACTCCCAAGGAGTTTCAGTGGTCCTGTAAGGCCCTCTTCTCCCCTCTTCTCTGGTAAAAACAAGTCTTTCACCTTGAGACAGAAAAGGATTTCATTGACAACCAGTATGAAGCAGAGTTGAGGTTCTTAAAGCACATTTTAAGAGTATGTATTTTATTATCATTGTATATGTGCTGTGTGTCTGTGTGTGTGTGTGTCCGTCCCATTTGTGGAGCTGCTAAGACAACTTTTAGGAGTTGTTTATTTTCTTCCACTGTGAGTTTTGTTCCAGAGATCAAACTCAGGTCATCAAGCCTTGTGACAAATTTTTGGTTTTGGTTTTGGTATTTATTTATTTATTTATTTATTATTTTACCTGCTGAGCCATCTTGATAGTCTCAGATTTCTGGATATAGATTTTTTTTGTTAAGTACATGGGCTAGGAAAAAGAAAGAGGTCATTCAGAAGACAGTGAGCATGGGTGTGGGCCTCTCAGAGAGTCACAATCCAGTATCTTCACGACGTTTATATATAGGATTTTGTGGGGTTGGAAACTATCTTCTTCACACAGTGGCTTAGGAACCTAAATGAGATCACAGGTGGTCCATGAGGGGAAGAGACAGGGTTACAGTCAGCAAGGTGGACTGTAGGGGCACTCAGCAGGATTACAGGAGGTAAATTGATCTTTAGGGAGACTGACAGGGTACAGTAGTGAGGTGTCCTCTAGGGGGACTGAGGGACTACAGTAGTTAAAGTATACTTTGGGAGGACAGACAGGGTTCCAGTCCACAAGGTGAACTCTAGGGACACTCAACAGGGTTGCAGTGGATGAGGTGAACTCCACACGACAGGAGTACAGGAAACCGGCTCTGTCTCCTATAAACAAAGTTGATGGAGTTGCTTGAGATTCCTGGACAGTATGTGGGAAATGAGCAATGTTCTGCACAACTGAGTTCATGTATACACAGACCGTAAGCTGGTTCTTTTAGGAATACACACACACACACACACACACACACACACACACACACACACACACACACACAAACTCTGTGTCTGCAACCATCACAGCAAATATAAATTATGTTGGAATTCTTGCTTCTCAGTTGGCATGGGTCTTCTACAAGAGTCCATTGAGGGCTCCTCCCTTTTCTTAATGGGCTTCCTCTTCTCTGCTTAGCCTGGGAGCCCAACCCACACTCTACCTGGGGAATGTTATGCAATCCCCCTAGTGTAATTACAGGCTCAACTTCCTGGAATACCTCCCCATGCAAACGAGGTATCTCCAATACCTTAAGCCTTAGTCAATGAAACTTCATGTTAAGAAAAACCCCTTCCTACTCACCAAGGTTCATATACACAGCTGTGGTTCACCCTGAAAGTGTATGAGTACAAGCCCACCCTGAGGAAAGGAATGCACACAAGCTAAGATTTTCTCAGAGAGCTGTTTCATTAAAGATCGGCAGAGAAGCTACCCCTCCCACCCCGCCCTTGCCCCTCCAGTCCAGCCTGACCAGGATTCTGCAGAACCTATTTCCTTGCTTTGTGGCTTCCCTAGCCTCTGCAGAATGTGATAAAGTCCTGATTTGATGACGTTTGGTATTGTTTTTCTTGCCTCTATCTGTTATTTTGTTGTTTCACTTTTACTTGCTATATGCTTAAGAAACTCACTCATCCCAAACTGAAAACGCAGCTGTCATAGGCCACTCTGTACAGCACACAGAGCACCAATTTTTCTAGCTATGAGTTTCTTGGTGCGTTTCTTTGACCTGTTCTCCTACCACATCGTAAGTGGACCCTGGAGCTAGTGGTGGGTGGGGTGTGATCAAGGCCAAGAAGAGAAAGTGAGCTGTTTTCTAAGGGGCTTGGCCTTGTAGCACTGGAGTCCAAGAGACAGGAGAGCTGGAGGTAGGGATGAGTGTACATTTTACTCAAGTCAGTGCTGAAGATGGTGGGTGGTTCGCAGCCCGTGGATACTCTCTAGAGTGAGAATTCAATGAGAAGTAGATGGACCACTAAAGCTTTGTCCGTACAAGGACCAGGAAGGAGGGGCCAAAAGAGACTTACAGGGGCAGGCACAGAGACCCCTTGTGCTTAGTAAATGAGAGGTGGCTGCTTTTCCTCAGACAATGCAACACTAACTTGCTGAGAATACAGCTCAGTGGTAGAGTGCTCACCTAATGTGTATGAGATTCTTGGTTCAAAAGCCACTACCCCCCCATCAGTGTAAGCCAATACCTTATCATTTAGCATAATAATTGGCGACTAACTAAGCTTCTGACTGCTCTGAATAAGCTGTAAGCAGTTTAAATTCTAATACTCGCAATCATATCAATTTTTATAGGAGCATGAGGTGGGCTAAACCAAACACAAACATGAAAATTCACACACACACAAAAAATCTCTTCTTCCTATTTGTGCAATCCTTAGTTAATTGGTTTTTTTTTTTGACAATAAAAGCAAGATGATTTTTCTTAAAGATTTAGTGTGTGTGTGTGTGTGTGTGTGTGTGTGTGTGTGTGTGTGTGCCTCATGTTCATGGGTGCTTGCAGAGACCAAAGAGAATATTGGATCACCTAGAGCTGGGGTTAGAGCAGTTACGAGCCATCTGCTGTGTGTGCTGGGAACTGAGTTCTGGTCTGCTTCACAAGCAGTCTGCTTAACTGCTAAACCATCTCTGAAGCCTACAGGGAGAAACCTGACCCCTCTCTTAACAGCCACCAACTGTCAATAGCTTCTCCAGGATGATTCTTCCACTGCCACTGGTTCACTGGTTATGCATCAGTCTGTAGCAGAACAGTGTTGCAAAGGGGAGCACAGAAAGTGCTTTAGAAATCACAGGGTGTTTAGTGGCTCCAGGGCTGGGGTCTGGGGAAGAAGCACTGGCCCGTGTTTCCTCACCTTCCTCATCACTGTCAGACCTTCTGTGTAAAGAGTAAGAATGTTCACCATAGTTTGCCATGTTAGAAGGCTCTGTGCAGAGAGGAACTTTCCTTCCCAGGAAGTGAAAGGTGAGTCCCAGCCTTTACTGTCCTCGGCAGCAAGCAGGTGCTGTGGCCAATGCTGACTAATTTCCAAGAGTGCTGAGATAACTGCTAGTTTTTCATTTCCACCCTGTTGCCTTGGAGAAAGTTTAGCTGCAGTCAACAACAGGAAAAGGCTGCTTCCTTCTAAACCTCTTAGGTGCTGTCATCCGGAAACAGAAGCAGATGCAAGCCAACAAATCAGATCACGCTGACTCTAGTAGTGTTTGTTTCCCTAACTTGCTTATTTGTGTGTGTATGTGTGTGTGTGTGTGTGTGTGTACACAAGTGCATGTGTGCATGTTCATAGAGTGGTCACAATTTGAGGCTGGGTGTCTTCCTCAATTCTTCTCCACCTTGTTTTTTGAGACAGAGACTGTCATTGAACCTGAAAGTCACCAGTTGCCTAGGTTGGTTGGCCAGCAAGCTCTGGAGATCACCAGGAAGTTCTGGTTCTCAGCGCTATGTTTATAAGCACGAATGACACACCTGACTTCTATGCATCACGGAGATCTGTATTCAGTCCTCATGCTTGCAGAGTGCTAAGTAAGTCATCTCCCTAGCCCTCAGGACAGTTTCACTCATGAGTTGCATCATTTAATTCACAGTTCTTGGCATCAATTAATTCACAGGATACGGAGGCGATTCACAAAAGAAGGATCTGTCTGGTCCTGGGGATGGAGAGCCAGCTTCGCAGGGTCACCTGCAGACTCCCAAGGAGTTTCAGTGGTCCTGTAAGGCCCTCTTCTCCCCTCTTCTCTGGTAAAAACAAGTCTTTCACCTTGAGACAGAAAAGGATTTCATTGACAACCAGTATGAAGCAGAGTTGAGGTTCTTAAAGCACATTTTAAGAGTATGTATTTTATTATCATTGTATATGTGCTGTGTGTCTGTGTGTGTGTGTGTGTGTGTGTCCGTCCCATTTGTGGAGCTGCTAAGACAACTTTTAGGAGTTGTTTATTTTCTTCCACTGTGAGTTTTGTTCCAGAGATCAAACTCAGGTCATCAAGCCTTGTGACAAATTTTTGGTTTTGGTTTTGGTATTTATTTATTTATTTATTTATTATTTTACCTACTGAGCCATCTTGATAGTCTCAGATTTCTGGATATAGATTTTTTTGTTAAGCACATGGGCTAGGAAAAAGAAAGAGGTCATTCAGAAGACAGTGAGCATGGGTGTGGGCCTCTCAGAGAGTCACAATCCAGTATCTTCACGACGTTTATATATAGGATTTTGTGGGGTTGGAAACTATCTTCTTCACACAGTGGCTTAGGAACCTAAATGAGATCACAGGTGGTCCATGAGGGGAAGAGACAGGGTTACAGTCAGCAAGGTGGACTGTAGGGGCACTCAGCAGGATTACAGGAGGTAAATTGATCTTTAGGGAGACTGACAGGGTACAGTAGTGAGGTGTCCTCTAGGGGGACTGAGGGACTACAGTAGTTAAAGTATACTTTGGGAGAACAGACAGGGTTCCAGTCCACAAGGTGAACTCTAGGGACACTCAACAGGGTTGCAGTGGATGCACACACACACACACACACCCCTGTGTCTGCAACCATCATAGCAAATATAAATTATGTTGGAGTTCTTGCTTCTTAGTTGGTATGGGTCTTCTACAAGACTCTATAGAGGGCTCCTTCTCCCTGGGCGCCATGAATTTCCATCTTCCTCCCCTGCCTCAGTCTGATATTACAGTACAGTGATTCTTTAATAGAAAATGGGAGTTAATGGACTTGCATGGCCAAATGCTAGTGGGCAGAAGGCCAAGGGCAGCACCCCCCCCACACACACACACACTTTGGCTACTGTCTCGGACCTGGGCCTGTTGTCACTCTCTGTAGCAACAAGAGCCAGTGTGGCTGTGTTGAGATGGATTGAAGCCTGAGAATTACCTAAGACCAAGGGGCAAAACTAATTGTCCTTTCATAAACTCCCTTAATAATAAAATAAATTACCTTGATTGTTTGCTGATGAACTGCTATCACATGCTTGTTAAAGTGCTTGGGTGTGAAATAAAAAAAAATCAAACTATACAGGTGCTAAAAAAATTGGATTATATAAAAGAAGGGATGGATTCCAAGCAGGCACTATTCATGCTGCTCTGAATTCTGCTGCTAGTAACTGGAGGGCTTTAGAGAAACCTCCAGCCTACTGGAATCCTGATCCTTACCAGCTGTCCAGGAAAATAGCACCTTTGATGGGCACTAATTGGTGATTACAAGGAAGAATACCTCTGGCCTGGAGGACTCCTCCAGGTATCTCAACATATTAACTATGCTCCCCAGGAAGCAGGCTCTTTAAGGGTGAGTGATGTACTTACCTTCAGATGACCCTATGCTCTCTTTGTTTCTTCAACCTCAGATTTAAGTGGTATTTGAACTGAACTCAAAGAGTGGTTTCTATTAAATGCTGGCAGGAGACTGGGGGTGGAAGAGAGGAAGGGAGAGGGAGAGGGCGAGCAAGAGGGAGGGAGAGGGAGAGAGAGAGATGGAGAGGGAGAGAGAAAGCCATCAAGAGTAGCATAGAATCCGCTGGAGAGATGGCTTAGTAGTTACAAGTGTTCATTGCTTTGGCAGAAGACTAGAACTCAGTTTTCAACACCCACGTTGGGCAGTTTATAATTGTCTATAAACACCAGCATCAGCACTCACTCAGTAGATACACAGATATGCAAACATATTTAAATAAAAAAAGATTAACATAGGAAAGAAGCCACTTGGCAGAAAGACTAAAAGTCCTTCCCTCCCTGCATATAAGGAAGGGACAGAGCTTGAGAAAAGCCCGGATATGCAAATGCAGAGGGCAAGGGCTATGTTTCTGACCACAATGGTTCATAACTCCAAGCCTTAGACCTCTCCCAGCTCTCTGACCTCCTCCATTCTGAGGGAGCCTTTCTCTTCCTTAACAAACTTTCTCTGGTCTACCATTATCCCTGTATCTCTGATCCCATTCTTTGTTGCAGGTTGCAAGAAGCTGGAAATCTCTGCAGATGTCCTCTGGACTCTGAGTTGCTTAAGACTTTTCCTGGGCAGACATGAGACCCCAGATAGTGAGCTGACAGACGGAAAGATTGCGTCAGTGTAACTCGGTGAGCTGATGAGTTCACAGAGGTTATTCACAGGGATTCAAGTGAGAAGCTACTTACAGACGCAAGGGTGACTCAGGCAGCTGTGTCACCAGAAAGCCTGCTCCAGCTTGAGTGATGACTCCAGAAGCCTGTATGCCCAGAGTACTGCGGTACTCTACTGCCCAGGCTCCCTTCCGCCACTCTGCTGGTCAGCATCCTCACAGAGGCTGCTTGATTCTTTTTAAAAGCTGGGACACAGTCATTGTGAAGCCCTAAGACTTAGCTTTTTCAGACCTGTGAAGTTTGTTTACTTCTGTAGTCTCATGAGTCTTTGTAGAAGGAGTATTTCATCTGGGGAGAAATGAATCTATAAAACTCTAATCTACAGTACTGTGCTAGGACACAAGGGTTTCCATCATCTCCAGTCTCACTCATATTCTTCTCCCTTCCGTGATAATTGCAGCATCTTCCCTGGATGGATTATGAATTGAACAGGGTAACACAGGGACAAGGCATAATTGTCTATAGTTATTGTTTCTTTGCCTGGCGCTGGGTACCTGGATCACTACAGAGATTCACCAGGTAGTTGTTAAATGGGTAACACTGCTCATTTCTACCATGCTATCTTTCAGGTTCTTCCCACGACCCATGAAAGCTTTGTAAAACATTGGATTCCACAGGGATCCCTTTCACACTTGGTGCTTTCCATGTGTAGAGTGAAAAATTATAAAGGCCATTTTATGAAATATGTGTAGATTTTTCGCCTTACAGAACTCGGAACTGAAAATAAGATTTCAGGCCTTCACATTCCAGGTGAAGAACACTTGCTGGATTACATTCCCCAAGCCTCACCCAAGGCAGGAAGGCATTCCTGACTGCAGATAAAGATGCTACCACCTAGGTGGGGCCATAGCCCTATAGCCGGAAAAAGTAGATAGTAATCTGAAATGGCAGGATAGGACACAATAGCATGGTGAAAACCACATTTTTGAGAAGAATGAGTGTGCAGAGTGATCTCACATGATTCTAGATCATTTGGGCTAGATTCTCTGAAATGTTCCACTGTTCTTGGTTACCCCTCCCTTGGTCTTCCCAGTGCTATGTTCAAAATTTGTAAAACAACCAATCATGTGTAAGCGCGCGAAAATGCAACCATTAATGTGTAAGCGCGCGAAAATGCCTTCCTCCCCCCACCCCATGCTATAAAAGAACCTTTAACCCACCACTCGGGGCCAAAAACCCTGCTCTTGGAGCTAAAGAGCTTGTCGTTTTTGACCGCCGGCTCCTCCCCTAATAAACCTCTGCTGATTGCATCCAGGTATGGTTTCTTGTGATTTTTGGGTGGCCGCAATGTCCTAAGACTTGAGGAAGGGGCTCCGGAGTTTGGAGCTCTTCACATGTGGCATCCATAGCTGCTGCACTACTATGCCCTGCATCTCTGTATGTGTACTTATGTGCATTTCTACAGGCTGCCTTGACGAGTTCTTGCCCTACCCCTTCTTGGCTCTTTCCTTGGTGTTGCCAGGCTGGCTTTCATCGGCCTATTGAAACATTCTCACAGTACCTGTTAACTTCACCTGGGCTTGAAAATACTCACATTTGAAGGCTGCATCATTTTAGAATGCTATTTATTTATTTATCTATTTATTTATTTATTTTGACAACTTTGCACATGTAGCATATATATCCAACCACAGGAGTGGCATACGGGGCCAGCCACAGGAGTGTGAGAAAACTACCAGTGTCCTTGCTTCCCAAAGAAAAATGACAACCTCCCCTTCCCGTCCCCATCAATCGCCAGTAGCTCCTCAGCTATGGTTGGATCCTCATGAGGCCCTCCCTAGTTTGTTCTAGAATATTGGCTGAATTGATCTTGCGAAGCTCCTGTGCAGGTAATCATAACTGCTGTGCATTCATGAATGTACCTGCCCTGTTGTGTACAAAAGGCAGCACCCTTCCCGTCCTCTCTCCAGTGATGCTCCTGAACCTTCTGGCTTGGAGCTCATGTAGATATCCCATGTAGTACTGAGTTCTCAACAGTAATTAGTCTCCATACTTTTACCTTTTATTACTCTTTGCATTGTCTGGTGCCCACTGCAAAACAGGAATCTAAGTTAAAAGCAGCGATAATCCATGTGTCTAAACAAATAATGAGAAGGCAGTTTTGACAACCTGTCCATTTAACCAAACAACCGTAGTAGGTTTTTCTAAACAAGTCTGCAGGAGGCACATTCTAGTTAGGATATGTCTAGGACCCATGGGTGACATCACTGGACTCGCCTGGTCTGTTCAGGTATGTGTGGTGGCCACATCTATCTGACTTTACTGTGTCTCTTTGTATGACTGAATGTCTGTATCTGTGTTTCTGTCAGTTCTGTCATTTGAAGAAACAGATCTAAAATGGAAGCCATCCTAAGACTACAGCTATAGCTGTACCTCAGGCAGAGCACGATGTCTCCGCTGCTCATGGCCGTGCCTGGCTACCCACCAACTCTGTGCTGTCCCTGAGTGCAGCAGTGACTGTGGCAACTGTGACTGCAGCCATCAGTTTCCCAGTAATAACCATTGGCTTTCCCTGTTTTGAGGAGCTCCTTCCCTCCCCCCCCACCCCCACTGCCTCACTTGCTTAAGCCCTGTGTCCTCTTTTGGTGACCCAAATTCTTTTGACTCAACCAGGTTGCCCAGAGAACCCCCAAACTGTTCTTTCTGTCTCCATGTATTTCCACATGGAGAAAATAATTCCTAGAGCCCCTCCATACACATGATTGTACCAGGAGAGGAGAAGTAATTCCCCACTCCCCCTGGATGGGGTGGAGTTCAGCTCCTTCCTCCATCATGATTTATTTATGTTCCCCTTTCTCTACCACAACTTGTATAATTAGAAGACCCCAAACTCTCCATTTTCAGAGAAGCCACAAGTCCTTATCAGTCTATTGAAAACTGTTTTAAGGTAAGAGAGCATTGGATGTTTTTCCCCTAAACATTTTTAGGAGGATTAAAAGTGGCATGTTGTAGTAATATTTTAATTTCTGGCCTGGGGTTTCTTTCCCTGCCTTTGTTATTGAGTTCCTGGATAAAAAACACACACAGCCTTTATATTTACAATAAGCCTTAAGCTGCACAAGAGCTGGGCAGCTGCCTACCCTCCAGAATGCTAGAATCTACTTTCCTATCGGTAACCCCGAGTTATTATTTACTATTAACTATGTTCCATCTGGGCTGCTCTAAGCTCCAATAGGATAGCCCTCAGGACCATGCTCTCTTGACTCTTAACCCGTGGCTGCTTTCCCTTCTTCTGCCTCCTGCATGTTCTTCTCCTCCTGGTCCTCCTTTTCCCCCAAAGCCCACATACCTAAACCCCACCTATGTCTCTTCTGCCAAGCTATTGGCTGTTGGCATTTTTATTTACCAATCAGAATTAACTTAGGGGCAAGGTTGCAGAGGCTGCATGCGGAGTCCAGATCTTGAGGCCTGCACTTTAGCATTACAATAGAATGTAAAAGACAAAACCTCAACGGTGGCAACTAGAAGACCTACCAACTAACTTCAGGTAACTGAGGTCACTCAAGGACCTGGTGAATCCCATGCTGGTTTTCTGGAAAGCTCTGTGAGACAAAGCAGGTATTATCCCCCATAATAACCAGTGGGCTACTACTACTACCTTTGCCATGGAGTCTGCCCCGGGCATAAGGAGAAAGCCTAAGAAATTAGAGGGGTCTGAAGGGATCAACTTTTGGAAATTGCTAAGAAGGTTTACAACAGCAGAAATTTAGCTAAAGACAGACAGAAACTCTCCCACGCAGTGGTCACTACCCTTGAGGAAACAGACACACAAAACAATGGGGAAATAGACCAGAAGAAGGGGTTTAGGGACTCACTTGCATTGTTTGACGGTGACCCGTGGGCAGATCTGTTTGAATTTAGACAAAAATAACCTGCTCCTATGGTTGGCCTCTTCATAGCTCTGACCACTAAGGAGGAATGTGGACAGCTAGCACCAAGCCTCTTTAGAGGCCCCCCAAGCTCTGGGATACAGAGTCAAAGCCTAGAAGACTCAGCTGTGTGCCCCTCAGGTCACACACCTACACTACAACCTAGAGGAAGGGATGTGATTTTGTTCCCACATCCACATTTCAGCCATCTTGTAAATCTCCACTCGCATTGACCTGGATGTTGGTTGCTGCTGGCTATGAATAACGGAATGTGCTGAGATAGCCAAGCCCTTCTGTGCCAGCATTGGGATGTGCAGCCTTTGTAACTGATGACTGAGCCTTGAGAAAGGCCTGCTTCATCCTTTGCCTCCTAGACTAAGCTGTTCCACTTTTATGTGGACGAGGCTAGAGGCATTGCCTAGGGAGTTCTTTCAAAATCCTTGGCCCCTGGAAAAGACCAATGATGTATCTGTCCAAGAGATTTGACCTGGTCATGGCTAAAGGGTTGGCACTCAAAAGGGGCATAGCTGCCATAGCTCTGCTGGCAAAAGAAGTTGGCAAATTAACTTTAGGGCACAAACTGTTCTTGACTGCCTCACATTTTGTTGGGGCCCTGTTGAGTGGTTAGCTGGCGGGCATTCCACACTAACAGACAATGTAACAGAAGCTAAGTTAGCCAGGACATCCTGACCCTGGGTTCCTAGAATAGAGTTGGGTACATTTTCAGATCATTCTCCATTAAGAAGTTGAAATTCTAGTTAGATCTGAAATGACCTCAGTAATAATTTAAGATGGAAGAATCCTTGCACTATTGTTCCCTATCACACTAAGGTCTGGCCAGTGTCTGAAGGCCCCTCAGTATTTCGTGTGGCTTTTGCTACCTTGCTTTAACTCTGGGAACGGGCCAGTCTCGCTACCAGACCCCCTGCCTAGAGAATATTGGATCTGCAGATGAAAAACAAAGAAACACATCCCAGTTAATCTTAAAATGCCCTTGCTAACTCAGTGACTGAACACTTTTAAACTTCTCCTGCCACCCCAGGCATAATTGATAGAGTGGTCACTCAAAACCAAAAGCTCACATGGCTTGTTGGCTTTATCTCCTGCAGCTACTCTTCCCTTCTTTTTCCCTGCTTTCTTGATTTTCCTGCATACTCCTGCACAACTCTCTGTATCCTGCCATATCCTCAGTCATTGGTTGTTGTTGTCTTTATTGATGGTCAAGAACCAATTGGGGAACAGGACCTTAGCATCAGAACCAACCCCTAACCTCAGACCTAGATCTTTTCTGCATTTTTTAAAAAGTTTCTTAGCTTTTGTCACCTGATTTTCACAAACAGGGTGCCTCCTTTACAAAACAGACTTGTTCTGCCAGTTACTGTCTAAACTCAGGTGACAACTTGGGAAAAAACTGTATCCTCCCCTCTCCCCTGCCTTCTGAGATGGCTTTCAAATTGTTTGTGCCCAAGAAACCCGTATTCCCCATGGGATGCCTGAAATCAAACCTCCAAGCTTTAGTTCTTGCCAACCCCAAGCTGGCCCCAGTATCAACTGGAACTGGCCTAAATTTTTTTTTTCAAATTCTTGCAGACTTAAATCTTAAATAGCTTCACTAGATGGAGTGGTCCGTGGTCTGAGGTGCTCTATGCCCATTGTTTCCTCCAAAACATCTCTATTCTCAGAGTAAGAAAAACAAAAACAAAACAGAAAATTTTGTTTCATTCAAAATCCCTCCTCCTCCTCCTCAAAAAAAAAAATCCCCAAAACAAAACCCTAAAGACTACAATACCCATTCCCCTGTGGTCCCAGGCCCTACACCTCCTCTTTACCCATCCACCACTCACGTTACCAACCTAGATCTCTGGGATGCCCTCTTCTCTATCCTTTAACACCCCAAATCTCACCCCCTTTTCCTCCTTACCTGGGAGAATCCAAACAACTAATGTGGCTACTTTTGCCCCAAGAATT
Organism: Arvicanthis niloticus; assembly: GCF_011762505.2. Classification (NCBI taxonomy): domain Eukaryota; kingdom Metazoa; phylum Chordata; class Mammalia; order Rodentia; family Muridae; genus Arvicanthis; species Arvicanthis niloticus. The sequence continues at coordinate 54,704,723 of NC_047671.1, read as the reverse complement.
CTGGGACAGCCCTCACTATTTTATTCAGGCTCTATAATGGGACTTGTCCTCCCTTTACAACCAAGTTTCCTCCTATAGTAGATAGGTGACCTCTTTACGTAGACCTTTCTACAATTCTTGCTTAACACATACCAATAGTCTTTTATTGTTTTATTTTTGAGACAGGGTTTCTCTATGTAGTCCTGGCCATCCTGGAACTTCCTCTGTAGACCAGGCTGGCTTTGAACTCAGAGATTTGCCTACCTCTGCCTCTCAAGTGCTGGAATTAAAGGCGTGCACCACTACTGGCTCTATTTGTCTTCTTAACTGTTCTTAACTCACTTACCTTGTATCATTAAAGGTAGGAAAATACACCTTAAATCCAGATCACCTGAAGTGGATGGGAAGACCAACCTTAAGTCCAAATCTTTTGAGGTTGGAAGACCCACCTTGAACTTGGGTCACACCTTTTCCTGGCAACCATTATAAAAGACAGAGAAAAAAAAAGCTTTTTGCTTTTGCATTTCTGTGGTGTGTGTGTGTGTGTGTGTGTGTGTGTGTGTGTGTGTGTGATCTTACAAGGTCCTTCCTAACCATTCTTTCTCTCCCTGCACCCCATAACCAGGTCCCCAACTGCATATTTGCCTAAACAATTATTACTGATCATTAGTAGATCACTGTCTACTGACCCTAGCTTTTGCCTTATCATTACCCTGAGATTGACAACATATCCCTCCAGAGTCTTCTCTCTGTTCTTTGTACACATTCACTCAATTACCTCATCAGCCACCAGGCCCTCCTAATCCTACATACTGCAGGAGTTCAGGTCTTCTACATCTACCTCTTGGACCCCAACTTAACCTTCTAACCTTCCCAACCCCTCAATCCTGCCATCTCAGTACCCTCTCTGAAGCACCCTCTCTGCTCACTCCTTACTCACACAATGAAGTTTTAGACTTCACCCCCAACCCTTTCTTCCACATCTGTGACTATCCCTCTCCCCCAAAATCCAGACTGGTCCATAGGCAGCTCACTCAAGGCACCTCCGCTTTGCACCTGGGCTATGACATCATCCAGAGCCACCAGTGCTCTCTATTCTCTTATCAAAGTTAGACTGCTCCCGTCTTGCATCACCTTGCAGCATGAAGAACTCACAGCTCTGACAGAAGCTCTAATCTTTGCAGAGGATAAATAGCATCTTTACAGACTCAAATACACCTATAATATCCAACCCAGCATCCTAATATACAGAAGGGGTTTCTTACACTAAAGAAACTTCCAGTCTTCGACTCAAATCCAGAATCTCTTAAATGCTATTGTGTTTCCTATGATAGTCTCTGTTCAGTGCTGTGATCACGAAAAGGACAAAGAGTTTATTTCCCTCTCCAGCAATCATGCCAACAAGTTTGCCAAGAAAGTGGGCCTTTCTCATCCCAACCTTACTGATTCCATCTCCAACTCTAAAACCTCCTCACTCATGGCCTATCAGGCCCTCATCCCTAACCCACCCTATTCCTCTGATGTTCCACTGACCAACCCTGTAAGTTCTACCACAGTTTCTCCAATGACACTGTCTCCCCCAACCTTCAGAAGATCAGTCCCAAAAGGACTTTCTAATTCCTGTGATAGCTGCAGAAGAACCCACCTCAGCTAGAACCTCAGACCCTACCATTTCCACACACGAACTGAGGGGTCTCATGCTTGCCACAGGGTGGTTACTGGACTTTACCAATATGCTTTCACATTTTCAGGATGGATCAAAGCCTTCCCAACTACTAACAACAGGGCTTTTCCTGAACTCATCTGAACTTATCTCCCCATAGGGTCTCTCATTCTTTCTCCAGTCAGACACTGGCTCTAAATGTATATCTATGTTCAACCAGCAAGTAGTGGCCTTTCTGTAGATTCCCTGGAGATCCCACATACTGTATCACCCCCAATCATCATTCCTCCAACAACAAATTCAAAAGCTCTCTAACCAAATTTTCTTTTACAGGATTACCAACCATGGTCCACAGGGAAGCCAAATGAGAGTGAATATTGGATGAGTCCCAAAAGTGAGGGTCAGATACACCCCAAAATTGATGGTGCCCTTAGAAAAAAAGAAGCAGTTCAAGAGATATAACACCTTTATTTTTACCTCACCATTGTCCCCCTCTTTTTCCTCTCTCTTTATAATAAGAAAAAGAGAGGAATGCAACCATCAGGTGCATCTGTGAACAGCTAGTAGCTCCTTACAGCGAGCTCCGGGACCCAGTGAGACACGTCATCTCTAGGTGATAGTGATACTCATGTATCTGTCACCATGGCACCCACTGCACGTCCCTTTGTGCATGTGTCACATGCGTCCTGTCCTGGATAAAAGATTCATCCCCTAGCCAGAAGCCCCTTCTTCCTTTTTCCTCTCACCCCCGCCACAGAGGCTGCCTCTGCCAATAAAATCTTTCATGTAAGACCTGTCACATGGTATGATTTGTCTGGGACAGCACTGCCTATTTTAACACTCATAAAGCTCAATGAAAAGCTAAGAAGGTATTGTAGACTAAGGGGAGCAAAGGGAAAAGACCACTCCTTATACTGTCTGTCACTGGCTTGCATCCTGAGCTAGGGGGAACAGTGATATAAAAGACATTTTCAGATCATCTGCTAAACTTAAACAAGAATGGAGAGTGAGGCATTGCTTTAGTTTATTTTCCTGTTGCTATGAGAAATAACATGACCAATAGCAAGTTGGGGAAGAAAAGATTGAATCTATCTCACAGGTTATAGTCCATCATCAAGGGAAGCCATGACAGATATTCAAGACAGGAATCTGGAGACAGGAACTAAGTCATAAACCATGGACAAATGATGTTTTCTGGCTTGCTTAGCTGTCTTTCTTACACAACCCAGGTCTACCTGCCTAAGGATGGCATTGCCCATAGTGGGCTGTATCCACCTAAATCAGTTCACAATAATGAAAATAGCTCAATCTGATTGAAGCAATTCTTCAGTTGAGGTTATTTCTTGCCAGGTTGACAGCTAAAGCTACCTATGACAGGAAACAGCATTAAACCAATATTAGATGATGATAGTTTCTCTGTGATTGCCTCAGAATGTGTCCTTGTTGAGGAATGCATGCTCCAAACTTCAGGGAACAAGTCTGTTTGTGTATGTTACTTGTCTTGCTAGGTGGAAGCCTGGGCCCTGGCCTCCCTACCAAGCCAGGCTTCAGGGGGCCAATTAAAGAGACAATAATAAAGATCAGAAAGAGAGGATCTCTTCAGTGTGGCCACATGGACAAGAACAAAGAAATCGGTCATTAAACTTCACCCCCACAGTACACACGTAAGTCCATTTTCACTGTCCTGACTCGAAGTTTAGGTTTAAACAGAGGATTAGAAGTGTGCGTAAACAAGCATTTCTGGTCTTCATGTGTTTTTGCTCATCACTGGACCATTATCTCAGCTGTTGTCTCTCTCCTGCAAGGTTGTCGGACAAACGGTCAGCATGGTGTGAAATCTCTTTGAAGCTCCACTTCTGGCTGGCACCAGCCCTTTCCTTCTTCCAGCATGAGACTTCTTGGGAAACTGTGATTTCTTGGAGTCCATTGCTTCAACAGGCTGACAGGCCAAGGGAGACGATGGCTGACAATTAAATTTTTAAAAAAGTATAACGGGGGTACAGGTTCTCATCTACTTCCCACCGTGACAATAAAAGCCTTAAAACCATGGACTGTTTCTCTTTCATCGCAATCTGACCTGGGGAAAGAGGCCTTCACCTACAGAGCCGCCATCTAATCTCTCACAGAAGACCCCTCTGCATTTCCAGCTATGGCAACCACCAACTCAAGCCAAGTGAGCCATGACCATGCCAATGACAATCCCTGCAGGGTGCAGCTGGAGCTTCTCTCCCTTTCTTCCCCTTCGGCCTCGAGCCAATCTAGCCCGTGGCCCCCACTTTGTTCTCGGCCCTTCTGCGGCTCCCAGCAGCACCTGGGCGCCCAAGAACCAGACGTTGCAGGCCTGGGGACCCCCGAGTCAACTCCAGCAGGTCCTGGGGAACCTCAGACTGCGCTCCTCATCCCTGGAGCCGGGTCCCACGACTTCCCATAACCTGACACCCACCCAGCTAAGTAGGATGCAGGTGCCAAGGTGGGTGTGTCTGGGTGAATGGCACATGGGTATTCTTTATATTGTTTTTGGTTTTGTGAACTTCCCCTGTAACTTTGAAGTCATTTTCAGGTGAAAGTTAAAACAATAGTTTTGATTTGAGTGGAGAGAGACCTGTGAGAGGAAGCAACCATGGATGCCGAATGGTGAACAAAGTGCGCATGCTGGATGGAGCTGAAGAGGATGCCGAGCGTTGTAAGGCGGAGATCAAATGCCTACGTAGTCCTCTTTGCTTCAGGTGTTTACTCTCTCTTATGTAATCATTCAAAGTTCTAAGAACACATTTTCCAGCTCTGGGCACTCCTGGAATCACGTAATAAGTGTCAGAAATAATCCGGTGATCAATAAGTTAAATGGAGTCCAGAATTTCATTATTGACCTTTGTTCTTACCAATCACTTATAGTTAGAAGTACTCAAGAGACAGAGCAACCATAATAACAACTGGATATCTGTTCTTGATTGAAGGCTGGTCTCAGAGTAAGGACTTGCTGGCTGGGGGAGCATGGTGGTAGATGAAACTGGAAGCAAAGTACCACGGCCACGTTCTTCACACTAATTAATGGAAACTTCTTCAAGTCCACTGTCTGTCAGAGCCCCTGACACTGGAGTATGTCTGTGTGCTGCTATGTGAGTGCTGGAACCGAATTTGGGTGCTCTGCAAGAGCAAAAAGTATGTTTGACTGTTGCGCCAGCTTCTCAGCCCCAATATTTATCATTTTTATTTCTGTATTTTTCTGATGTGTTGATAGTGTGAGACTTTACTGATGTGAGTGAACTACCCTCTCAGCTAAAAAAAAAAAGTCCTCTGGACAGTAAACTATTTGCTACAGGCCTGCTTTTGACATGTGTAATGCACAATACTGACTGAATTCAGACCTCAGCCTCTGTCAGGATCAGGGTATGATATATTAAAGCCCCATCCTACAAGCCAATCTCCAGACAACTAGAGGATACAGGGCTCACCTGTATCCTGGCATAATTACTTACACTCTCCACTACTGAACCTTTAGGCCTGTCTTATCCATCTCTTCCTATGAAACTTAGAAAAAGCTCCTGATGTCCTCTGCCCCATTCCCTATCCCAATTCCTTCTCCCTCTTGCCTCATTCTGGTGTTTCCCATGTAGTCCTTCTCTTCTTTGGAACTCTGAACAATATATAGTCTTTGCAATGCATTGTCCCTGATCTGTTGTCCACATACATTTTAACAGTTTCTGAAGGGAAAGGCAGTAGAACCAGGCACACAAATGCTGATGTCTTTTGCAAGGAACATGATACTAGAAAGTCTTCACACACACACACACACACACACACACACACACACACACACACACACACACACACACACAAAACCCAGCTCTCCTTTCAAAGCAATTCTTTATGTGAGTGATCATGAATATTCAGGTTACTACACACACCATCCCCAGTTAGCTCTTTCTCTCCTTTTATTTTTTGCCTTGTGCTTGTGGATCAGGATGTAGCTGTCAGTTGCTGCTCCAGCACCATGCCTGCCTGCCTACCTGCCTGCCATGCTCCCTGTCATAAAAGCCATGGACTCACTCTCTGAAACTGTAAGCCTCAATGAACTCTTTCTTCTATAAGATACCTTGGTTACAACATCTCTTCACAGCACCAGAAAAGTAACTAAGAAAAGTTGGGATGGTAGAACTCGAGTTTCAGGAGAACATTGAAGAATCGATAAGTTTTTATGAATAAAGAATTAAAGAATTCTCATAAACAAGAATGATGAGCTCAAGTGTATGGAAGCTTTAAGATGCTTTTTTCAAAGAATTTTTTTTTAAACTTACTCTTTGACCACTTCAAACATGCGTATAATGTGTTTATACCAGGTACACCTCCCAGTTTCTCCACTCCAAGCCCACCCATATTCTTCCACCATTTAAAATGTAGTTACATTATTTCTACCTTTCCTTCTCCTAGCCATTTCCCTATGCCCTCTCCCATACATCATTTTCTCTCAAATCCATGGCTTCTGATCTCTTCTTACCCAATTGTTCTCTTTTAACCTGCTGTGTGCACTCACCACTGCCAATATGTGTTCACGAATTAGGCTGTCCACTGGAGCAGGGCAACTGATCAGGAGCCACATGTCTGAAGAAAATAGATATTCTTCCTTTCTCAGCAGAAATCATTTGCCAAAATCATCTGAGAGTCATGCTTGCCCCGTGTTCTAGTTATCAGTGTTCTGAATATTTTAGATAGTTTATCCCCTTTGTGATAGGAAAGGCTGAAAGAGGAGAAATTTGTAGATATATTTCACAGAACAGACTTGGGATTTTTTTACTCCTATCCACAGGACAGTCTATCTGCTCTAGGTTCTGGGCTGTCCTGATGTACCATGTGAATTGGTCCTGCAGGTGTAAAGCAACTCTTAAATTAAGATTTGATCAACAAAAGCCCAAGCATAGGGATAAATATCAAGCACAGACAGAAACAGTAGCCTACCTGTAGGCATGTAGGAGTGTTTTCCAGGAGTGCACAGAACACTATTAGGAAATGAAAATTTCTAGAATGCCTACTGTCTGAGAATCAGATGAACTTCCAGAATGTACACATTATAGATGTTTACCCAGATTCTCATATTTTAATTCCTCACACACAAAGTTTAGAATTGAAAGAAAATGTTTTGTTAGGTCAGAGTAACTTGAGGGTACTTAAAGAATTTGGGTCTGCTTGTAACAAACTTCAATCTGAGCACACTGTCCCAAAGGACATAGAAAGAGTGGCCCAAAGGAAGCTGATATGAATCAAACCCATAAGGAAGCAGGGAACTGTTGTAGAAAATTATTTAATCCCAACTCAGAGTTTCTACCCCACCTTTGTGCATTTAAGTCCCCAGAAAAAAGGATACACACAATCTTTATATTTACCATAAGCCTTAAACAGCACAAGAGCTGATCAAGTATCTACCCTCTATGTTATTAGAATCTACTTTCCTATCAATAACTCTGAATTATTACTTACTACTTACTATGTTTCATCTGGACTGCTCTTAACTCCAATTGCCAGCCCTCCAGGGCCATGTTTTTATGGCTCACCTAACCCATGGCAGCTTATTCTTCCTCTTCTGCACCTTCTTCCCCTCATGGTCCTCTCCAACCCCAGGCCTAGGAAACCTAAACCCTACCTATGTCTTTTCTACCCAATTATTAGCTGTTGGCATCTTTATTTACCAATCAGAATTAACTTGGGGGCAGGCTCAGAGATCTAAGGGCAGACTCCAGATCCTGGGAGCCCACACTTAGCATTACAATAGACAATAAGGTTTCCCAAACTGTGGCTTCCAAATCAGTAGCACCAGGGAATGGAACCTGATCAGAACCTGTAGTGTGCACATCTACAAGCCTCTGGCGACTGAGACACACTGATGCTTGAGACCTACCTAGGATGTTAATGATATTATTCTTGCCAGTAAAGCCATGAAGTCAGTAGTTTTGATTGGGAATGATTAATCTCCTGCTCCAACTCCTGGGGGCTATTTAACAATATCTAGAGACATGAGCAATTAATATGTTAATAAAAAAAAAAACCTAAAACTCACAGAACTCTAGCTCTCCCCCAGATCCAAGGAATCAGGCAAGGACCAGCCACCATTGCTGTTGTTACTTATTTTTGGTTTTGTTTTTGACAGGGTCTTGTGTTTTATCAGGCTGGCCCAGCACTGGGATTGCAGGAGACAACTACCAAGCCCAGTTTATGTGGTATAGTGAGCAAACTCGGGGCTTCTTTCATTCTTGGGCAAGCAATCTACCTGCAGAGTTACACTCTGATTTTGATGCGGACCAGAAAGGGAAGCTCTGGCTGTGGTAAGGGGTTATCTTCTAGAATAGTCCATGACAACTAGTTGAATGTGGCCTTTCTAGAATGTTCTTTGCTGGCACATGTTTTAAGCTATTGCCAGGTGTGCTACTTCTCTTGTTGACAATTTGTGTCAGAAATTCTCATTGAGGTGTTTTTTGTTGTTGTTGTTGTTTGTTTGTTTGTTTCGTTTTGTTTTTCACTGACATCCACTAATCCTTGGTTGTCTTCTTAAGGAATAGTTACTGAGCCCTTGCCTTTGGAGTGAGCTCTCCAGGTCTGCTATCCAATACAGCTGGCTGCAGGCTCCTTAGCAGAATGCAGCTCACAGGGACCCATGGACTAACGTTAGGATGAAGTCTGGTCCTGGGAAGGGTAGAATGAGAATCTTTGATTTTATTAATTCATTTTTATTTTTTAGTATTTCTTATGTATGTATGTGTATGCATACACACATGCATGTGAGTACACATATGTAATTTCTTTTTCATGTGTAGATTGATGTCAAGAATCTTCAATCACTCATCCAATGTAAATATAACTTTTATTGACCTGGTGTAATTGTCTTCTGGGAGGCTTACCCCCTCAATCTGCTAACCTAGGACGAGTCTTGGAAGCTTCTAACCTCAATACAATCTAATCTAGGTCTAGAATATTTTCAGCCTCTGGGACTTACTGCTGAATAAGCTCACCCTTTTTAGCTTTTCTCTGAACTCTGGCTGGCTGGTTCAATTCAGCTGTTCTGGCTCAAAACCTTCTCCAAGCTGACTGATTCAATCTGGCTTCTCTCTCTTGGCTTTTCCTGAATTGCTATACTTGGCTTCATAGTAGTTTGGCAAGACGTTCTAATCTTCTGGCTCCTTCTGATTTCCTGGTTTGTTCTGTCTTCATCTGTGTCTAGCTTGTTCTCTCTGTCTGCAACCTGTCTTGGTACAACTGTTCCTGTAAAACTGTCTTCTACCTCTCTTTCTCTACACTGCTCTCTGAAGTAGCTTCCCTTTCCTCTCTTTGAGAGTTGGGCATATTGTATTCTGTCAAATCTTCCTCTGATTTGTCACTTTGTCTGCCATTCAATTAGACATCACATTCAGACATGAATGCTTCCTTCTACAAATTAACTTTATCTTTATTTTTTGAGATTAAAAGTGTGTACTAAGGGTGTGTCTGCATTCCAGCCAGAGGGATTAAAGGTGTGTGCTAAGGACTGAACCACACTACAAATAGAAACAGTTTCCTCTTGTTTGTTTCCAATGAATAACACAATCTTGGGGTTCACAATGCACCAAATATCCTGCAATAATCCAATGTCCTAATTAATAACACAGGGCCTCACAGTTGAACCCAGAGCTCAACTATGTTGCTAGTCTTGCTAACCAGCTTGTGGATATGGCCTGCCTCTGCTTTCTGAGGTGGGCTACATGCCTCCTAACACTTTTGACCACCCAGACTTTGCTCCTGCCTTAACTTTAACTTGGAGCTACCTCATCAGCTTCAAAGGGTGACTTCCTGCTGAGGGTGAGCAGGGTGGCTGGCCTCAATTTCCCTTCCTTGTCTATCTTGAAAATGTCACCGACTTCAGGACACTCTCCTGCTTCCCTCCCCAACCTCCACCCTTGTCCAGCATGCAGCTCATGGTCATTTTAGAAAGCATGGATTTGGCTTTTGGCAAAAGAGGCTGGCTGCCTTCTCTTATGCAAGTATTTTTGCGATGTTGGATGATTATTTTCTTTCTTACATTGATCTTGGCTATGATACTTCCAGAATGAGACCTCTGAATTATCAGTTGACTTCTAGAGTATGATTCAGGAGGTAGAGTGGGGCCCAAGTTTCTGCATCTTCAGTAAGCTACCAGGTAATAAATTGGGTTGTTGGTGATCCATGGGTCTAATTTTCTTTTGTGCACACATGCATACATACTTGCGTGCACGTGTATGTGAAAGGTTGTGGTTATATGCATATGTGTACTTATATGGAGACCAGGGTCAGCATTAGGTGTCAATATTCCTCAGAAGCCCTCCACATTGTTCATTGAGTCAGCTTATTGATTAGGCTTAATTGGGTGGTCAAAGGGCCTGTCTCCTTCAACATAGGGGTGGTATTATAAGTGACCACCAGCATGCCCCAGCTAATGTGGATTCTGGGCATAAAATTCAGGTCTTCATGTTTGCACAACAAAGCACATTATCAACTGTGCCATCTCCCAAGCTGAATTAATGACTTGAGCCCTCCCCCAGACTTTCTTACTGAAACCTTAAGTCCTGTGGGCAGGTCTCACTGTGCTTAGCTCCCCTGTCTCTGCTCCTGCCATCAGATCTCCACATTTTCCCTGCAAGCGTCCTGTGGGCTTGGGTTCTCTGTTTCTGCCATCCTGTCAACCTTTTCTTCCCCAATTTTGTTGTTCCACAAAATCTACTATGGCAAGGGAGCAAAGCTTCTTTTTCACCCCACACTTTCTATAGTTACTGCTATAAGTATACATTGGCTAAGAAATGGAAGAAACCTGGTGCTAGTTACACTTAATTTTGAGTTCTGTGTGAGTACTGTGTTTCCAGACTGTCCTTGCCTCAGAGACTTGCTACATAGCATTGTCTTAATAGTTAAGTCATTCTGTAAGGTATGTGACCATCTACCAAACCATTCTCACAATCTACCTTCATTAAGCTTCCCTTTGATACCTTGGGAATCCTCTTGGCTTTTCTAGCCTCCAGGACTTTGTGATACTGAGCCAGCCCCCAGGTATCTAAACACCCCCCTCCATGTCTTTTGGCATCTTACTGTACTTGACAACATCAGGGCAGAGAGAAGTTGCCATGTTGAGATCCTCCACGTTGAGACTCCTTAGGCCTGCCTACATTGTGGCCTGTCACATGTTCCAATTCCCTCTGTCCCTAGAGGTCAGCATTGACATTCTAATTTTACGAAGACAGCAGAGAACAAGAAGACCTTTTGTTTGAATTGGAGCTACCTTTGCCATGTTCTCTCTTGAGAAAAATTTGTTTTGTGATTACATACAGGGGGATCTTAAATAAAAAACCAAGTCAGAAGACTGGTAACATAAAAGTAGCTCAAGGCTGAGAGAGAGAGAGAGAGAGAGAGAGAGAGAGAGAGAGAGAGAGAGAAGAGGAAGTATTTTTAAAACTTCTCAGGTAGACATGTCAGACAGTGTAGGAAGCAGCGGTTAGCGGTGATACATCCGCCATTCCAAGATGGCACGGACATCGTGTCCTCCCCACTAGTAAACAACTAACTGCAAAGGTGCAAAGGCAAAAAAGCGCGCCAAAGTCACTGGCCAATCCCGAGGCGTAATATTGGGTGATGAGTGAACAACCAATCAGAAGTGAACACACCACTCTAGGGCATAAATAGCAGTGCCATTCCCGAGGGCCCTCCCTTCAGCGGTCTTCACTTCTGCTGATACAAGATTAAAGTCTCGCTGTGGTAATACCCGAATTCTGCCTCTCGTGTCTCTCTTCCACAGGCGAAAGGGGACACGGGAGGTGCGTGGAACAAGACAGCACATCCCCTTGAGGAAGGTCTTCATCCTCAGCTCTGAACTGCATTTAATTGCCTCCATCATCCTCTGGTTAAGAGCAGCAACAACAGGACCAGTGTAGATTCTCTGTCTTTTGAAACGGTTATGTCTATTATGTTGGCTTGGCAGAACAATGTGTTTCCCCCTAAAGCTAAAGCTTGAACTTGACACTGTCTGTCACTAACCTGTGTTTTTATTCTCAGCTTCTGTCTTATATTCTGCCACAGTTAACTTACCATTCTGTAGCGTCAGATGGCATGGATGATAGCAAAAGTCAGGAGGCAGTGAGGACTGGGAGTGGGGAGAGTCTGTGGTTAGTAACGATTGCTCCAATGGTCTGGCCTATCTTTATCTTTCCAATGACCTGTGTAAACCGAGACCAGTCAAAAAATCCAGACAGATGGCTATGTTAGGTGTGACTGTGAAATTAGTTGGCAAAGTCCAACCCAAATGGGGAAAATGTCAGGATGGGACCACATTGTCCAGCTTTGCAGTTTACTTTCAATGAATTCTTTGGATGATACTGGATGGTCCTGGGTGCTAGTGGGAGTGGATGACTTATTTTATAATGAGCTAGGCTGATAAAGAATTGATCCCAGAGGTCACTTCCAAAACACAGGAGACAGTGTTATGGCTATGTACATCAAAATGTGTTATGGGCATATTTGAAACGGGAGATATTTATAAAATGGCGCTTGGTCTGGTTTGTTCCTGGGCAGCCACCATGTTCCTGTTGTTCTCACTCATACCTCAGCTCTGGCTAGCTAGAAGCACTGGCCCTGGCACCCATGAGATGCCAACATGGTGACTGGCTCTGCCAAGCCACCACACTGTCCCCACAAAGCTTGGCTGAGACCCTGATAATATCTGCCATGTTCGAGGTACCCAACAGAATGGAGACTTTTAAAACCTAAAGATCATCCAATAGATTTATATATTTGGAAATGCTCAATTAAGAAGATGCCCACACAATTAGAATTGTTACCCAATATCTAACCTTTAGGTATAAATTGTTACTCAGGACTGCTTTCGACCCATCTGTCTTCCTCCATGGTTGCTAGCTCTCCCCTTCTCTTTCCTCCTCCTCCTCTTCCTTTTCCTCCCAACTCCTCACTCTGCCTACCTCTTCTACTGCTCAATCACAAAGATCCACTGCAAATATAATGTAACAGGAAAATATCCTGCTACACATATTCTCTCTAATAAGAGAGAATAGAGTGGAGATCCCGTACTCTGTGATATACTAGATGGCTCATAAAGAAGGCTGAAGACCCTGATACCGTTCAAAGAAATTTTATTTCACTTTTCCCCACATTTGCATGTATATGTGTGTGTGGTGGAGTGTACATGTGCTCATGTGTTGGTTTGTATATAAAGTCACCTTGGCAGTCGTTCAACTAGAGCTATCCATCCTTTTTTAAGTTGGGGTCTCTCATTAGTCTGGGGTTTTCAGATTAAGCAAGCCTGGTTGGTCACTGAGCCCAGAGACTTAATTATCTGTCTCTTTTTAGCAGTGAGACAGGTCCATGATAGCACACTTGGACGTTTGAAAACAGGGGCTTGACCTCAGGTAGATCTTCACGCTGGTGTGGCAAATGCATCACTAGCTGAGTATGCTCCAACCCACACTCACACTTTTCCTTGCTCTTCGCCATTGTCTCTGGGCTTTTTCTTCTTCCAGTTCCCAACTATGCAGAGAACTTTCCATTTCAATTTCATCACCTTTTATATATTGAATAAAGATCATATTTTTAAATCTCAAGTTGTGAAGAAAATCTTCTCTGAGTTAGTCCCAGACCTGGCTCAAAGAATGAAATGGAGAAAAGTGTCCCCCGTGAGTTTATCCAACTCTACACCATGTTCCCAACAATTCCTGTTATAAGTCCATTAAAGTTTGTTCCCAGTTATATTACATGATTACAGACCGTTATTAACTAAAACAGGACTTACTGCCTGAAAGGTGAGTGTCTAACATTTCAACAGATTACCACCATAATCTATAAAGTACAAAGGCCAGAATGCAGACATCCTGAAGAGATCCTATGTCCCTCTCTCCAGCTATCTGACCACTGAGTCAATAGACTCTAAGAAATTGTCATTTTCCAGGGATATCATGCTAGATATCCCTGGAGAAGGAAAAAGCTGAAGACTATACCAGCTAGAGCAAGGAACTTATCTCCTGGAAGGAAATTTCATAGCTCTGGCAACTTGTCAGATCACTTTGCCAGAGAGACTGGAGCCAAGACTGACTGTGCTTGGGTCAGTGATAGTTAAGATTACACCTGAGCAGGACTGCTTAGCTGTATAAACTTTTATTCTGGACCTCTGTTTAAAAGCAAACCTCATGTGGGGGATAAAGAAACAGAGTTGGGGTCCACACAATCTGATGTTATCTCTGCAAGCTCCAAAGTTTTGCTTCTGTGGGAGGCGTGCTTAATGGCACAAACAAGCAAGCACACCAAGCAGGAGTCTCAATGAAATCATTCCTAACACAAAAAGTTCTCATGCCTCATTCTGAACGATCAGTTGGGAGTCATGCTGGTCTGTAGTTGGTTAATAAAGAACAGTCACTTTCTAGGGAGAAATGAAACAAGCATAGATTTTTGACTTTGAGAAGTGCTGAGCGTGCAGGAATTTGAATTTCTGTCAAATGGCTTCTTTGTATTTTTTTTTTCTTAATGGAATTTTGTTTATTTAATGTTTTGATAGAAAAGACAGCACAGTTTTGCTATTTTACATTCCCCACCATTTCCTCCTCTTTTATAATAGATTTCATTAGTTTTTAAAAACGTTTCATTCTTCACGTTCAGTTAGCAGTGTCTGGCTTTCCTGCTCTGTATATTCCTCAGCAACACTGTGTTAAGATGCCCAGTATTTCTGTTTCACCATGGGATCTCTCAACATCCAACTGTAATTCCAACTCTAGAACTGAGGGAGATCAGGAGTACAACCATTACCTACTTTCTCTTTTCACCCATTATTCCATAAGTTAGAAAACCAGGCATTTATTCCTGAATGTTTAGACATCTCATTGGATAACACAGTCCTTGGGGACCCTTTGTAATGGTCTCCCCAGGAACTGTGCTATAGTGAATAAAAGTGCACTCCTTCTACCTGTCATAATGCAGACTCCTCCCTTTCCTGTTTGTAAGGGCAATCTTTCTCTTAAGCTGTTTGGTTGATAGTGTCCAGCTGGATGACATGCATTTGAGGGCTTACCTGGCATAATTCATAAGTGCTTGTTGATTATTCTATATTCTTGTCTATTGTCCATCAGGATATAGTCAATTTAAACCCTCTATCTGTAAGTTTTGTAGCCTTAAATTTGTTTAAAACTCCCCCAGGGTTTCCTACAAGGTCAGAGTAAACAGTTATTGGCTGCCTTGGTATTAGATTAGAGGAGGGAATTTGAGGGCCAAGGTAAAAAGTATAGCCAATTGAACTAGCATACAAGTCTGACACCAGTCAAGTGGTGGGCCTGAGAAAGGTGCTGTCCACTGTGCCACCATATGTCAGCTCGGCCAACATCAAATACAGAGTAATTTCTACTTGTCTCTCTGTTGCTTGAGATATTCAGTATGTAGATACAGGCCCCAAGATCTCCCATAGGGCAGAAGAATCCTTTCCTTTGTCACATGAGAAACACAAATAATTCATCCTCTCTGTTGATAAGAAGGAGGCTTTGAAAGGGCTGGTCTTTGTAGCTTAGAACAAGAGCCCACAGACTCTCAAGTTTTATTTGCCCAAGAATTCTATGACGACCTCTGTAGTATGCTAAGAGCAGTTAGAATGTATTCCTCAAATACAGTTTAGTATATATTATGTTATTGACTATAATCCCCATGCAACAACTCTTCAGTTTTTGAAAGGATTTTCATTTACTTATGGTGTGTGCATGTATGAGCGTGGGCATACAAATGCTTTGTTGCACATCCTGAGGTCAGAGGACAATTTGAGGGAGTTGGTTCTCTCCTACGTTGTTTTGAGGCAGGGTCTTTCTGGTTATTTCTGCCATAGCACTGCACACAAACTTGCAGCTTCTCTTGTCTCTGCCTTACATCTTCCCATGGGAGTGCTGGGATCAGAAGCACATCACCACATATGTGCTTTTTACATGACTCTGGGAACTAAACTCGGGCTGTCAGGACTATTCTTTAAATATTTTGCCAGCTAAACCATCTCCCTGGCCTAAATGTCTATATTTCTTTATGCTATCACATTGCAAATTTGTATCCTTTGACCTATTCTCTGTGTCTCTCTCTGTCTGTCTCTCTGTCTCTCTGTCTCTGTCTCTGTCTCTGTCTCTCTCTCTGTCTCTCTCTCTCTCTCTCTCTCTCTCTCTCTCTCTCTCTCTCATTATTTAACGTATATAAGTACACTGTTCCTGTCTTTAGACAGATTCAATTACAGATGGTTATGAGCCACCATGTGGGTGCTGGGAACTGAACTCAGGACCTCTGGAAGAGCAGTCTGTGCTTTTAAACATTGAGCCATCTCTCCAGCCCCCACCCCCTGACCTAACTCTAATTTCACTTTGTCTGTCCCTGATAACCACTGTTCTTTATTATCCGACTATTTAGTCTGTATGTGGAAGTGGGATCAACAGCCTTTTTCCCCCAGGCCAAGTTTAGCTTATTTCAGATAAATAAATGGTTTCTAGATTTGACCATATTATTATAAATGACAGTATGTCTTATTAACACTGAGTAATATTCCACTATATATGTACACTACCATCTGTCTATCAATCCCTTTGTGAATGGGCATTCAGGATGCCTCCATGCAAACACACACACACACACACACACACACACACACACACACACACACACACAGAGAGAGAGAGAGAGAGAAAGAGAGAGAGAGAGAGAGTCACATGCATACACACACCATGTGACCATGAGAATCTGAGCTTGATACCCTAGAATTATTAATGTCACTACTGCATGTGGCACTTCTGAAGGATTACTTATTTAGTTATTGAGTTATTTATTGGGATTTTTAGGGGACAATGTAGCTCAGAGTAGCTTCACACTTGCTGTGAAGCTGGGGATGGCTTGGAACTCCTGCTTCTCTGCACCCACTTTCCAATTGCAGGAATCATGGGCATGTGTCACCATGCACAGCTCAGAAGTAACTTAAACACTGTGGTGTCCTCCACTTCCTATTGCCCACAGCGCTAGCACAAAAGACCTCATTTAGGTTTCCCACAGGTGATGAGATCACACTTGTGTAGTAAGCACTCATACCCAGCTCCCAAGTCCTTCTGGAATCCTTTGCTTCTGGGAATGTGCCTTTTGCCTTTTGTTTACAGATCCAGTGGTTTGGGAAACCATCTTTCATTTACTTTATAGGAGTAATGTCTAGTGTTTCTGTATTTTATCTGGTCTTTCATGCTCAGCTGTTAATTTTGATCTACCCTTGTCCGTTCAGACCTCACATCCCATTTTTCAAGTCATGGTTTACTATTTTTCCTCCATATTCACGAGGACCCAGGTGGATGCTGCTTGCCCTGCTCTGCCATGAAAACTATCATTATTACATATTTATGTAGACATTCTGCTGTGTGTGTTTATTTAATTATGTGTGTATCTGAGAGGATGAGGCTGTACATCACTGCCCATATATCAGGTCAAAGGATGCCTGGCCGGAGATGGTTCTCTCTTTCCATCATATGGGTCTTAGGGTCCCATGTGGGAACATGGATCTTCAGGCTTGGTGGCAAGAGCATTTACCCAGTAAAGCATCTTGCCAGCCCTATACATTCATCTTACAAGCTAGAAAGGTGATGTTCTGATGCTAAGGAAGTATTCAACCCACCTACAATTGAGCTGCCAATAACTAAGGAAGCTCTGATATATTCCTGATTTTTAAAATATTTCAGTTCACACCACTGGGCTCTGGCTATGCTGCCTTCATCCACATGTGTCCCTCCTCCCAATAGGTGTTTCTCTGTTTCCCCCTAAAGTGCCCTCCAGTAGCTAGAGTTTTGCAGAGTTCTAGTCCATGAACCATTATTTTTTTTTTAATATTCTCTGTGTCTCTATGAAAGACTGAAGTTCATTCTTACAAGGTCATCAATGTCCAATGAAAAGTAGCAACGTAAATAATGTTATGGTCGGGGTCACCACAACGTGAGGAACTGTGTTAAAGGGCCACAGCGTTAGGAAGATTCGGAGTCACTGCTATACACTACAGTAACTTTCTCCTCTACCCACCTGGATTTTTGTGCTCTCTTTTTGTTCCTCTCACTCTCTTTACTCTGTCCAGGCTCCATGAGCCCTTTCGATATCCAGTTTCTATGAGAAATCAAGTTGTTTATCTTCTGCAGACCAGAGCTTACTTTTCTGTGCCTGGCTTTGTTTATTCATAAAACACGGCCTTCTTTAGTCTCATCTACGTTGCTCCGAGTGGTCATGATACCATTTAGAGAAACAGGGGCAGGCTCCTTTTCTTTGCCAATCAAATAATTGAAAGACAGGTATGGTTTGTTGTGGAATCTTGGGGAGTCATAGCACAGTCATTACATGATGCCTGGGAACTGGGGTCCTTTCTTGGGCCTCTTAATCTCCTTAATAAACAAAATCAAGAATGATCACAAACAGAATCCCAAGGACTAAGAATAAAGTAAAGCTGAAGCTTGAGGAACATTTCTTAGCATTTGAAAGAAAAACCCCAGGGCAGGTAAGCTGGACATCCTATGGCTGCCTAGAAGGGATGGAAAGAATGGAGAAGAGAAGGAACAAAGGCTGTGTAGATAAGACATCACAAGGGCCAGACACCCAGCAGCAGGCAGCCATGTGGGGAAGAGGGCTTTGGTAAGAGGAAGGAAGCTGTGGTACAGGGTCAACTCCAGGGCGGATGCTTGCAGCCAACCATTGGACTGAGCGTGGGGTTCCTGATGGAGGAGTTGAAGAAGGGAATGAAGGAGCTGAGGGAGATTTTAGCCCCATGATGGGAGCAACAATGTCAACCGGCCAGACGCCCCTCCCCAAGAACCCCCGGAGATTGGACCACCAACCAAAGATTACACATGGAGGGACCCATGGCTCTGGCCGCATATGGAGCAAAGGATGGTCTTATTGTTCATGAGTGGGAGGAGCAGCCCTGAGGGGGTTTGATGCCCCAGTGCAAGGGAATGGCAGGGCAGGCAAGGCAGGAGTGAGTGAATGGGTGGGGGACTACCCTCATAGAGGCAGGGAGAAGGGGGATGGGATAGGAAGTTCTGGAGGGGAGACTTGGAAAGAGGATAAGTAAATAAAGAAAATATCCAATAAAAGAAAAAAAAAAGAGTAAGGTAGTCCAGAGTCTAAATTGGGGAGTTTTAAGGCACACTGTGCTCTGGCCAGCATCTGAAAGAGGACAGAAGAGGAGAAAAAGAAACTGTTACGTTTTTCTGAGTCAAGCCTCTGAAAGATGGGCTGACCCAGTCTGACCTCATGGTGGCTCATAGGGACTGTCTTAGAGAAGAGAAATTCTGGGAAGGAAAAACATCTTAAAGTGGACCAGTCTTCCTAGGGGTGACTCCTAGCCTGGTCTCCCACTGGCCCCACTGCATTAATCCTTAAGGGAGGAGATGTCTCCACCTAGAGGCTAATTCTATCTTTACAATAGAATTTTACTCTATTTTTTATTTATTTATTTTTTTATATTTTAAAATAGCAATAAGACCAATGTGCTGATTATTATCTACTAAAATAGAAGCTTCTTTGATATGGCCTGACAGATGCATCAATCTATTTGTATAATAATTCAATTGGAATTGGTTTAATAGTATGTGTATTTAGCAAAATAATGGTAGTAGGTCCCTTGGCGCCTTCTAACCACAGGTTCTGGCCCAATCATGGTGCCAGGTAATGGGTTTCATCTTGTGGAGGAAAACTTAAATCCAAGCAGAGAGTGGTTGGTTATTCCCGAGATGTTCTTGTCACTTGCCACTAGTGGGTATGTCTTGCCAGGCCAGTCCTTATTGTAGCTATCAGTGTTCACAGCTGGCTCGGACTGAGGGTTACCTTTCTCCTCTAGTAGCTTCCATAACACCTTCCAGAACCGTGAAGACAAACCAGTAGGGATGAAGCTTCCAAGTCACTACCAGTTTAATTGTTCTATGTTCTATGACTTAAGGATGCAGTGCCTTCAGCAATAGGGTCTTATTGCCAAGTTCTAGATTGTAGCCTAAGAACATTGGCAATAGACCAACATTTGGAGGTCTTTAGAACCTTACTGGTCAACATCTTCCAAGAAGCTACCTATTCCTGGTATTGGGATTTTTATTTGTTAACTGCTGGCATCTAATAGGAGCATTATTGTCTTATTATGAGGGGATTCTGCTTTTTAAAAAAACATATGTGGTAGTATATTTCCATATAGTCTTCAAAAAAGGTCTTTAATGTTATTTATTCTCCCCCACCTACACACACACACACACACACACACACACACACACACACACACACACACATAGTTGACCCAGGAGCAGAAAATAAGAGACTGCTTAATGCTCAGCCCTAAATGGAACAGACACACCACACTCCTCTATCACAATATTCACCACCACTGTTGTTCTAGTGCAGAGGACAATTGTAAAAGAAAGAAGGAGGTAAGAAAAAGAACTTCTTAAAAACCTACTGTATTCTTCTATATGGAGAATGTTAAGAACTTAGACAGAGCCCGGGACAACGGTGAGGAGAAAGCTGGTATGAGAGTCATGGACAGTTGGACCCACTTTGTCTATTGAATACAGACGGGAAAGTGACTTTCTTATGCCTGATGGAGAAGACCGGAGAATCAGCATTACCTTGTGGTTATTCAGACAAGAATAAAGACCAAAGTCTGCTTGGTATAAAAGCTCTTTCTGAAGTAATCATAGACGTATAAAAGGCTAACATTTTTACTACAACTTACTCAATGCCAGGTACTTGTTTTGGTGATCCACATACAAAGTTATGTCTCTCATCTGACATGCTTGAAAATAGTTTCAGATCTCAACTTTGTTGAAGGGGTAGAAATGAAATATGTACATAAACGAGATATTTTGGAGACAGGATCTGCATTTAAACACGACATTCATTTGTTACTAATATTCCCTCTACACATACCCAGAAGTTGTGTGTGTGTGTGGGGGGGGGTGGTGGTGGTTGTGTGTACAGTTGTGTGTGTATACTCATATAAGTGTATGCACATGTGCATGTGGCAGTCAGAGGTCTCCATGGACTGGCTTCACTAACATTCTACTTCAGTTTTTGAGGCAGAGCTTCTCAGTGAACCCAGAACTAATTGATTTGGCAGGGTCGATTGGTCCAATAAGCTTCAGAGATCTATCTGTCTCCCTTTCCCTGAGCACTGGGGTACACACAAGTGTTAACAGATCCAGATTTTACAATTGGGAGATACTCAAACTCGAGTTCTGATGTTTGTGAGATAAACACTTAACTCTCTCTCTATCTCCTTATTTTTATAGAATCTTTCTACTGTGACCCGTCATTTGAAGCTGGGTGTTGGATTTTTCTACTTGTGATGTCTGATTAGAACTCACAATGTCAGAATTTAAAGCCTTTCAGATATCAGAATGTTATTCATCCTTAAAGAGAAAGAAATCTCCTCTCTCATTTTTAACAGTGTGGATTAATGTGGAGGATGCCATGGTAGGTAAAAGAAGCCCATTTTCATTATTTAAATTTATTACAGAAACAAGACACATACAAAGCAAACAACCTACAAACTCATTTACATGTCTGATCTAAAATAATTGATCTTTTAGAGGCAGAGAGCAAAAGAGTAATCACCGGGGCTGTGGATACAGAGGAACAATTACTTGCCAGGCAGTCCCACAAAGACAGGAAACTGAGGCTTTCCTCCCTAGGTGATGGTATCAAGATAGTATGTCATAGGACTAGGGTCGGGAGAAAAGGGGTCAAGATAAGCACCTGAAAGAAACCAAGGGCAGAGAAATATTGGACATGCCCCTTACATACATACTTCAGACTACATACATACAAAGCAAACATGTGCAAAAAAAAAAAAAATCCTGCAGTCTCCAAACACGGGAAGATGTGTGTGTTCTATAACTGACCTAGAGAACATTGAAGTGGTTGGAGCCTGGAGCATTTGAGTCCTTAGTCTATCCCACCTCTCTGGCCTACTTCCACCTTTAGGAATAATTTTCTTTTTCTTAATTATCTGTCTCCATTTCTATCATTTCCATGTGTCTCTATTTCAACTCTTTGTTATGGAACACACCCATCTGGAAGTCTCAGCAGGTGCCCTCTGAACTCTGGTGAATATCTTTACAACTCATGGGGTCTTGAAGGGAGGTGACTAAGTTGTGTGTTCTCCATGCTTGGAAGGGATTAATTTCTATCATGAGACAGTATATTAGCTCTAGAGGAACTGGTTTGGTTACTATGAATGCAGGTTGTTCTAAAACAAAGCCACTGTCACATTTAGCTTTTTTAAAATATTTATTGATCCTGCTAATGCTTCCCCTATGGTGACTTAAACTATCATGTCACAATAAAATAGAAGATCTTAACCCTTAAGCTGCAAGCCACAATGAGTCCTCTCTTTGTTTAAGTTGCTTTGTGTCAAGTATTTGGACATAGCAACAAGGAATGTAATGAAAATGTCTCCAAAGAGTGATGATTCTTTACGCTTAAAATTTCATCGAGGGTAGACCTCATGTCAAGTGCTTTTATGACAAAACAAACTCAGTATTTTTATTTATGTGTTTTATTGAATTCTTAAAAATGTCATGTTGTCAGAATGACGATTTACTTATTTTTACAACCAAGAATACTTAGAATACAAGAATACAAGCAAGTTAAGATGTTACCAAAAAGGTGCATTTTGCTTGAAGCTTATGTGTGAAGGCTATCTAACTTGGGGCATTACTGGAGTCACTGAGAGAGGCTTGGGTTGTGGGGAGCCAGGCTGCATTAGCACATGGAGTGCAGCCATGTATATCTCTGTAGAAGCTTGCAGAGTTTCAGCAATGATACTTTATCTAGGATTTGAACTCTTCTCTGCAACCTCAAAATAGAACTAACCTTTATGCTAGATACCTCATTTCAAATGTATGTTATTGAAATTGTTCCAAACAGCAGTGTAAGGAAATTGAAAGCAGGCCTTTCAATTCCTGGCTCTAGGACCCTCTCTATCAACTCCTGACACAGCAACATACAAATGCACACACATGTAAATTCGAGTCTAAGGTGTTGACTCACAAAACCCGAGTTCTTGCTCCTCATCTGTCCTCCATTCTCACTGCCTTGACTCAGCGGCTGTCAACTCTAACCTAAACAATCCAAACAGTTTTCTGTTTCCCCTCAGGCAAGTGCTCAAATGTGTAAAGGCCTTTCCGCATGCTCTCCAGATTTAGTCTTGAAAATCTAAATCTGATTCTGTTTCTCCCATGATTAATAACTTAACATGATCATGCCTCTTGCAAGATTGTGGCAGTTAGCCATCAGAGAGCTCCTCAAACATCTTTTGCAGATGACCCTAAAGTACCCTTCTAGACAGAGCTGTTCAGCTCATACACTAACTTTTTAACCACCCCACCTTTTCTCCATCCTGGAAACACATACACACCCTTTGCAAACCGTCGATGTCTTACTTCTGGAATCGTTCAGTGCTTTCCTGTAGGAACTCATTCTTTCCTTCTCTGCCTCCACACATGGATTCAGAGCAGTTACGGTGTTTATACTTGTAGCTTTCAAAGCTTGGAGCTCTTTCAAAGAACAGCAATGTCTTTCATTCTTGGTTTTGGTCCTAAAATCTAAAATATGCCTGGCTTATTTTCTGGTACTTGGTAGGAATGTGTGGCATGAGTAAATGGCTGCTATATTAATTTGTGAATTTAGATAGTCATAATCAAAAGTGGGGGGGCTGGAAAATGAAACATGAAAATGTCTTGTGAATCAGGAAATTAAGAACAGTATGCTTACTGAATGAACTATTCAGCTATAAAACAAACTATAAGCTCTTGAAGAATGTGTCTGATCAAGAAAGATTACATCACCAAAAACCCACAGGCAAATGTTAAGTGAAACTCTGGGAATCCTGCAGACAAGGGGAGGAAGGAGTGTGGGATCCAGAGGAGTCAAGGACACCACAAAAAAAAAAAAAAAAAACCCACAGGATCAATTAAATTATGCTCATAGGAGCTCACAGAGACTGAAGTAACAGTCATGGAGCCTACATGGGTCTGACCTAGGCCCTCTACATATATGTCATGAGTGTGTAGCTTGGTCTTTTTATGGGGTTCTTTATCAATAGGACTGACTCAGGGCTATCCCTGCCTCGTTTGCCTGCTTTGGAGACTCTCATTCCTCATACTGGGTTGCATCATCTAGCATTAATATGAAGGGAGTTGCCTAGTCTTACTGCTATTGGATACGCCATGTTTGGTTGATATTCCTGGAAGGTTTGCCCTTTTCTAAAGGGATCTGGGGGAAAGCAGAAGTGTGTGTGGGGGGGACTGGGAGGGAATGAGGAAGGGATAATTATGGTCAGGATTTAGAATAAAGTAAAAGAAAAACACATCACTTTCTGTCATATTGTCTTTACTCAATCTGCTTATAGCTATTATTTTAAAACCTTGTGGTACTTAATTTTTTTTAATTTTTAGATTATCACATAATCACATTATATCTTCCTTCTATTTCCTTCCTCCTAACCTTCCCTTATATCCCTCTCTTTTCTCTTTCAAAGTCATGTTCTTTTTTTATTAATTGTTACATACATACACGTATATGCATACATATTTCTAGATATAATCTGCCCAGTCTGTATAATGCTACTCATGGGAAAACATACATTTTCAGGACTAACCATTTGGTGCTGGATAACTAATTGGTATACTCTTCCCTGGAAAAGACTTAATTCCCTGATTTTCAGCATTTCTCAGTTGCATGTACTTCTGTTTGTAGGGTTAAGGTCTCATGGGCTTTCTCATGTCCTCTTTGGCTGGGCTGTTATTGGTGACTTTGCCAGCTCATGTTTTGGTAGTCAAATTAGTGAAACTTTATTTTGAGTACAGCTTCTGATACATTGGGAGATGCAGACTCACCAAACTATCCAATCCTTTGGCTCAGAAAATCAGTTTACCTACCTCCTCTTTCTCAATGCCTTAGGTAGGAAAGGTTATGTGGGTGTGTCGTTTGGGAATGGAATCCTCAGTCCACATTTTGATTGGTTGTGCTTTCCTGTAACGATCTCTGTCTATTACAAAGAGAAGTTTCCTTAATGAGGGGTGAGGACTAGACTTATCCAAAGGCAAATATTAAATAGTTTAAAACTGTAGTTAGGGATTATGTTTGCCTAGTAAAGTGATAGTTGCAGGTTCTTCTCCATGAGCCATGACTTTACCAGCCCTGAGTAGTTTACTGTGTTTCCTTCCAGTACAAAGCATGGTTTCCCTCTTGTGTGATGGGTCTTAAATCCAGTTGGCAAGCTGCCATCATTTGGAAATTTGCTTTGTGCCTTCTGGTACCATGAAAGCAAGTCCTCGGGGAGAACTTAATGCATTATTTAAAAAATATTTTTTTTGATCCAGGGTCTTATTATGTAGCCTTGGTTGACCTGGAATTCATTATGTAGATCAGGCTACCCTAAAACTCACAGAGATCCCCAGCCTCTGTCTTCTGACAGAGAGAGGGAAGGTTAGGAGGAAGGAGCTGAGACTAAAGGTGTATATCATCACATCCAGCTCATTTAATGCTTTTTATCTAAGACAAAAGAGAACACTTCACATACTTAACTTCATATAACGTTTTAGAATGTGTTACACTAGGGGAGAATTCAGCAATGGCCCAATTGTATATCCTGTTTGAGGTAAGCTAGTCTAAGCAGAAGAATCTATTAATTTGTGTTGTCTCCTGATTACATAAATTCACCCATAATCCCTGCTTTACTTTAAGGTTTATGAACATTTATTTACTTGGAACTTAAATTAATCAGCATTAAAGATTTAAATTATTCCTTCTAAATTGGACTCCATTTATTTAATTTAAGGTTACAGCCTATGTAGGTCTTTTTAGATTCAAATATTCTCCACATAGGGTCTTTGTATTACCTGCACATTTCTTTCTAAATGTCTCAAATTTTGCATCCTTTAAACTTATTTGAAAACTGAATATCACAGACTGAAGAAAGCATGGTGGAACACATTTATTTAAACATGCCTCTCAGTTATTTGTAGGCTGACTTTCACCTATACCGCCTACATAACCAATAGTCAAGGGGAAATTGAGAAATGATCGTAGTCCAGATCTTGACTGTGAATATATTCATGGCTCTCAGTAAGAAGATAGGACAGGCAAGAATTCCAGAAAACCTCAGAATAATTACAATGTATAACTTTTTTGTTTGTTTGTTTGTTTTTCGAGACAGGGTTCCTCTGTATAGCCTTGGCTATCCTGAAACTCACTCTGTAGACCAGGCTGGCCTCGAACTCAGAAATCTGCCTGCCTCTGCCTCCCAAGTGCTGGGATTAAAGGCGTGTGCCACCACTGCCCAGCAATATATAACTTCTGACACATAGTTATTTCCTACCAACTCTATAGGACCATCAGGAAATATACCTGTTCAGGAAAAGGGAAAACATTAATTATTTAAACTACATTGTTGAAATATTTTACTGATTAAAGTTCACTCATACAATTGTAGGGTCACAAACATTGCCTAAAATGTTTTTTCTTATAATCATACCTGTACAAAATGTATAAATCAATTTATGGATCAAGTACAGGAAGCATTTAAACAAGTGTTAACTAGCTTTTGGTTTTTAGCACTGTTCCAGGTAACATTAGCCCATCTAATCTTTTATTACTTAATGACAAAACCATCGATGCCATTGGCTTATGCGATCTCTTACATTATTGCTTGTTAGATGTTTTAGATTTCATCTATGCTAATCTTGTCTCCAGTCAAAACTGGGTTGCCAATTCTGAGTTAGCAACTATACTTACTCTATGGCCACAATAGCTACGAAGGCATCTGTTAGAGCAATATAATATGGTAGTAATTTGATTGCTACTTTTAAATTGGATCTTATTTAGCTAATATGACCTAGTAGTTTTATTCAGTCATTGACCTCATAGTTTTCAAGATATATACATTCAATTTTCCCTCTGTGGATGAGTTGGATAAATGTCAGGATAAAACAATGCCCTCTGCAAAAGTTTATGAGTCTTAAAAATTTGACAAGAAAAAACCCATAAAATGTCCTCTTATCTTTCTTATTCCCAGTGCCTCCACATGCACTGTGGAGCCGTAAAGAGATGGTTTGGTCTCCCCGGTAGAGCACTGGGTTTGAGATAGCCGGAGACCCAACAGGACATGCCTGTGAGGGATGGCATATATCTCCCCACACCCCCAGATTCCAGACTCCTCCACAGGATCTACATCTCTCATTAACCTGCACCTTCAGTCACATAGGACACAGGTAGAGGGCGTGACTAACAGGGGGGCACATCCAGACCCATCCACATTTGCCATGAACAATAAAGACCCAGCCTTCAGTCTGCCGCTGCAGATGTGTCTTCTGGGGCCTGCCGCCAAGTTTTCAGCCTTTGGAAACTCGGACTTTCTCCTCTCTATTGGGACCTGCAGTCATGTGGCCAGCGTGGAGGACTTCCCGACCCTGTCGCCAGTCCACCTCTACGGCTGTGTGTATGTGGAACCTGGCTGGGTGGAAAGCCCGCCTGGGACCCTGCTGCCAGCTGCTGCGGAGTTTGTTCCCACAATGCACCATATGTAGACTAAATAGTATTGAAAGTGCCACAAAAGAAGATATGAGTTGTCTCTATTAACAGGGAGAAGGTACCCTTTGCCCCTAGAGTCCTAGAACTTAAGATATACAGATATGGGTGTGATATACATCCTATATGTGATAAATGTTTAATTTAAAAACTTCAATTTTCACTCAAGATCAGCCATCCTCAGATGATACTGAAACCTGAGATCTCATCTTCCTCTTGATTGGCTTCCTAAACTGCGCACCTCACTAGATGCCAGTTAAATTACTTAATGCAATTATCAGTGGAAAGGACTCTAGGTACGTCAAGAACAGAGTGACGCTTTAAAACCATCAGTATAATATCTAACAAAACACATTTCTTTGGGGAAGATTAGTTATTACAAATATTAATTTTAAATTTGATTAGATTATATGGAAGAAAATATTTTTGAACCATAATATCTAGAATGATTAAAATTCTGTTGAACAGCACACCAGAACCACATTTTTGTGATATTTAGGTATCTGGGGATAAAATATATCAAGAATATATCTGCCAAGATCAAGTTAGTCAACATTTTAGCTGGGAGGATGGAGGGTTCACAAGCCTCTACCCCTTACTTAGGAGCTAAGGACAATTGATGGTTTCTCAGGAGGGAAAGTCAGTTTCTTCCAAGGATGTGGCCCTAGGTTGGAGGACTATGTACCAGTGAATGGTTCCATATTCACCAAAGACAGAATGTCCCACCTCATAGACTCTATCCTACAGAAATGCAAGGAGGACCCCAGTAGCACAGCAATGACCACACACATTGGCAAATGAGTTCAATAAAATTTTTAATATGCTAGAAAATTGTCCACAGAGTGAAGAGGAAGTTTCTGTCCTTCAATATTCCATTCTTACAGTGTTCATATGTGGATTCAATCAAAACTATAACCATTAACTAATTTTTAAAACATGTAAATGTCTTTTTTGTTGCCTACTTTAAGAGGAGAATTTCTTTTCATGTTCCTGATTTGAATTTCTCTATTTTCTTAAGTGATAAACTCTATCAAAAAAGCATGTTTCTATTTCATATTCTTCCTGATTTTCTTGTGACTTGCAGAGGCCTTTTGTTACTTTTTCAAGTTAAAGACTTGAATAGTCCAAGTCTAATTTAACAAAAATACCTGAGTCACAATGGCTATATGATTTAACAAATAAACTTTCTACATAATGACTTCTACAATCCATATGTATTATGAATAGAAGTATGCTGAAAAATTGACTTAGCCTAAGCAATTGTAGCTTCATAGACTTAATGCTTAATGGTAGAACTAGCCTAGTGTCCTAGTCCTCAGTATACAATAGTGTTAGCCCAAAGGGATCCTGTATTTGGACTTTGTGGTGCTTTGGCTCATGGAAAATGACACTAGTCAGAGGTGTGGCCTGTGGAAGTGGGGCTTTGAGGAGATACCGATATCTATCTATCTATCTATATCTATATCTATATCTATATCTATATCTATATCTATATCTATATCTATATCTATATCTATATCTATATTTCTCTCTCTCTCTCTCTCTCTCTCTCTCTCTCTCTCTCTCTCTCTCTCTCTAATCTACATATTCAAGTCTGGCCAGTATGACACAAACCTGCTGCTGCCTGAGGATCAAGATGTTTGGCTCCTCCAGCATCAAGTCTGCCTGCACATTGCACACTTCCTGCCATGATGATAATGGACTGAATCTCTGAAACTGTGAGCCAGTTCCAATTAAATGTTTTTCAAAAGAGTTGCCTTGGTCATCATATCTCTTCACAGCAATAAAACTCTAACTAAATTAGACTTAAAGAACTAGATATTCTGTCTCATAGACTAGCGTCTTAAGGTGATGGGACAGCAATTAGAGAAAATGCACAGAAAGATTGCATAGAAAACTCATCAGCCCTTGAGGAAGGAAAGGATAAGGAAACCATTTGTCTCAAACATTCATTCAGAACAGAAGGGACAGTGATTATGTGAACTCAAGAGTTGGCATTCCGTCGTGTCCTCCAACCCACGATTCAACATTCTTAGAAACTCCTCATCTTTTAAACAGTAATGGGGATG
This sequence comes from Arvicanthis niloticus, assembly GCF_011762505.2. Classification (NCBI taxonomy): domain Eukaryota; kingdom Metazoa; phylum Chordata; class Mammalia; order Rodentia; family Muridae; genus Arvicanthis; species Arvicanthis niloticus. The sequence goes on along the minus strand of NC_047671.1, from coordinate 54,675,413 downwards.
TAGACATACTGTGTCAGTGTGAAGCAATGAAGAGCTGTTGCTTTCACTCTGCGTATCATTTCCTTTGCTGTGCAGAAGCTTTTAAATTTGTATTATCCCACTTGTCAATTGGTAAGGGTTCTCTTATACCATCACGGTCTAATCCAGAAAGTTCTCTCCTATACTTGTGTCTTGATCTTGCTAGTCAGGAGTAGGGAACAGAACATGATCCACTGAGACTTCTGTGTGACTGGGACCTTGGCAAACATGTAGTTCCTACTATAGAGGAGAGCTCTGACTAGTCCAGAGAGAAGAAGCCAGGTTTTCAACCATCAAGACCTTGTGAGAAAGACTTTCCCTTTAAAGTAAAGATTTGCTGCTTGAAAAGCTACACATTTACAGAAGAAAATCAGACAAAATCTGGATTCAAAACCAACAACTGTGAGTAGTAGTTGGTTTCTATTTCTGTATTGCTGCTTTCCTGTTTGTCTTCGACACCCACTCCTGGCTCAGAGTCAACTACTTTATCAGCTTCCCAAGGATTAGTAGTCACATACTACTTCCTTCCTTCCTTCATCGTAGCTTTCCGGGTTTTCCCAAGGACTCCTTTTCATTTGGCATGCTATAAAGGTTAACACAAACATGATTTAATGATAACATTTTGACCCCAGCTTCCCATTGACACATCAACAGCCATGAAACCACAAGGAATGTCCCCATAAAATAAACACAAACTATCACTTATCTGTGACCTATGTTATATGTTTACACAGTAAATAGCAGATATGATGGGAAAGGTCAATTTGCTGACATGGCTAAAAGGCCTGGACTTTATTGTCTTTTTACATTTGTGTTGAGTTCCTTAGAGCTCAAAGTTTTACAATGAATAATCTGTTCTAAATAATCGGTTCTAAAGAAGCTATTCCAACCCCTGTGTTTACTTCTTTTTGACATCTGTTTCTCCCTACCATTTCCCTCTGAATTTACATTGACAAAGTCCATTAATTCAGACCAGCAACTTAGGATTACATTTTCCTTCTATGTTCCTGGAGGAGTGGAAAGAATAATTAAATGGCTTCTATGTAGAAAACAAACAGAAAGGGTTGCAGCATGTGAGATTATTATTATCCGGAGTGATCTCTGAGCCGAGAGGTATCACTGTTGTAACTCAGTTATGTGCTGAAAAGTTATGTGCCCTCTAGAGAAAAATAAGGCACACTTTGACTCCAGAGAATCACACTTAAGATACATTAACTATGAATCTCTCATTCGTTATCTGATACTTGTCAATCTAAAGTGATTTATTGGAGACTAATCACTATATCGAGAAAAAATAATTTTTTAATACTCACAGAGTTGGAGATAAGATATGGTATGAATCATTAGAAAATAAGTATATGGTCCCCATGGAAACAGTCTACTGCCTGGAGATAGGCTGAGTATAAGGCCAACTTCCCCAGGTGTCAAACTGGTAAGAATGAATGGCTGCATGTTGTAACAGAAACAAGGAAGTTAATTCTCTGATGTGCTTAAACTTAATCAGAAGATTAGCAATCAAGGAGAATTTCCTAAAAGCCATGAGAAGATTCTAAGTGGCCCCTGGAAAACCACCAATGCTGATCTTACAATCATAACGGTCATAGTGGGCAAATGAATCATCATCTGTGCAAATGGGGAAAACAGGACATAACGAAACACTGACCTTTGCTAGGCAGATGAGGCACCATGAGAAAACTCTTCATAGTGGACACAGAAGTAATACAGAAAACAATGGAAGCTCAGAGAAGCATGGAGAAAGGCAGAATCTCTATGGACTCAGCATCTAACACATGCTGGTTCTTGTGGCCTTCACTTCATATTTTCCACAGAGTATTAAAAAAAAAAAAACCTGGAGAAACTCTCTTAAAAGTTTCACTTATTAAGTAAGAAACATATACGTCAGAGGAGTACACTGACTTGTTATGAGGTCAAGTCTAATATATGGCAGGGGCACTGTCCTTTCTGAGTCACTGTAATAGCTTCTCTTCCACATCCCTATATGGACAGCAAGAGCAGGCAGAACTGGTTGAAAAGAAGAAAACCCTGTTTTCTTTTATTTGAAAGCTTCTTTGACTCATTGTTGAAACCCAACGACAAGCAATCGCACAAGAATCACATGGCAATGCCACAATTACTTTTCTCACTTTGCACCATTAATTCTTTCCTTTGCACCATAAGTGGAAGCTCAAGTGATCCCCCTATATTAGCCATATTAAAAAACAAAACAAACAAAACAAAACATTTTCTCATCTTTGAACTTTATTTGATCTTACACTTTATAGTGCTTCACTGAGGGAAGCCAAGGCAGGCACTCAAGGCTGAAACCTGGATAGACAGAAACTGAAGCAGATACTGCAGAGGAATGCTGCTGACAAGCTTGCCCTGGCTTGCTCAACTACCTTCTTTCTGCAACCCAAGTATTGGTTTTCCTTGCAGCGTTTTTGTTGACACCATTATTATTTGCTCTTTCTTGATTTCCCACTAGTCTTCCAGACCGACCTACCCTTACCTCTCTTCTTGGTCTCTCTTTTCCATAATTAGTGCTACTTTCTTCTTTATACCACGCACATTCCTTCACCCTCTCACCTGCTCATCCCATTTTAGAGCCTGTCATTGTCAACTTTACATATCTGAGAAGAGGGACCCTCAGCTATAGAATAGTCTCCACGAGACAGGTCTATAGACAAGCCTGTGTAGAGCTTTCCTTTTTTAAAAAAAAAAAATATTATTATGCATGTGGGTGTTTTGCTTTCAAGTTTGCCTCTGCACCACTATATAGTGCCTACAGAGGCCAGGGGGGTGTATCACATTTCCTGAGACTAGAGTTACATACACTTATGATCTACTATGTAAGCTTATATTGGCAAGTTGAACCCAGGTTCTCTAGAAGAGCACCAGTGCTTGTAACCAGTGAAACATCTCTCTAGCACCATGCAGGGAATTTTCATAATTACTCAATGATAGAGGAAAGTTCAGCCCACTGTGAACAGTGCCATCCTTGGGTAGATGGTCCTGGGTTATGTAAGAAAGGGATCTGAGCAAGCAAGAGAAAGAAAGCCAGTAAGCAGCACTCCTCTGTGGTCTCTGCTTCCGTTTTTGCTTCCATGTCCATGCCCTACTTCCCTCAATGACAGACTATAAAATGTAAGATCAAATAAGTCTTTTTCCTTCCCAGGATGCTTTTGGTTATAGTGTTTATCATAATGAAAAGCAAACTAGAAAAGACATCTTCTTTCCCATTCATAGCCTCCTTCTCTTTTGTGTCGTGTTTAAGTATAAACACTTCGTGAGAGGAAAAAAAATCAATACTGGGCTTGGCTTGTTTCATTTAACATGATTTCCAGTTCCATTGAATTTTGTTCTTCTTTGTGGCTGAATGAGAACACATTGTGTTTTATTGAAGCATCTTGTAAGGGGGTAATATTTAGAAAACAGCACCTGGTCTGGCTTGTTTCTGGGCAGCCACCATGTTCCCACTGCTCCTCGGCTCTGACTGGGGCTCCAGATAGCTAGATGCACAGTCCCTAGCACCCACAAGATGCCAGTGATGGGGATGGCTCTGCCAATCCACTATGCTGCATCCACAAAGCTCAGCTGAGCCCCAGACAATATTTGCCATCCTTGCAGTACCCAGTAGAAATGAGACTCTTAAAGCTTAATGGTTATCTAAAGGATTTATATATTTAGAAATGCTCAATCAACAAGATGCCCACACAATTAGAGTTGTTACCCAATATCTAACCTTTTGATAGAAGTTACTACCCAGGACAGCTTTCGACCCCATCCATGGTACTTCATGGCTGATAGCCTCCTTCTTCTCCTCCTCTTACTCTTTCTCCTCCCCTTCCTCTTTTCTCCCCTCCCCTTCCTCTCTTTCTCTCCCAGCTCTACCTCCTCTTCTACTGCCTAATCACGGAGCTCCACTGCGAATACAATGTAGCAGAATAAGTATCCTGCTACAACATCTCATTAGCATTCAATGCAAGCGACTTCTTCTTTTTCTTTTCTCTTGGCTTTTGCAATGATGCAATGTTTCCCTCTACTATCATTTATATTATCATGTTTTTCTCTCCTAGATTCTAGTTATTAGAAAACCTTCTAGAAATTATCTTTTTAGCATTGATTCTCTCCCTAAGTAATCACATCTCATCTTGTGAGTTTTATTTTATTTTTAATTTTATTTACTTACATATTTTATGTATGAGTGCTCTGTCTGCATGTATGTCTGAATGTCAAAAGAGGGTATTGAATCCCATTACCAATGGTTGTGAGGCACCATCTGGTTGTTGGGAATTGAATTCAGAACCTCTGGAAGAGCAGCTAGTGCTCTTAACCGCTGAGCCATCTTTCCAGCCTCAACTTGAGTTTTAAATACTTAGCGTACAATGAAAACTTGATCACATCCCCTGAAATTTCCCTCTGAATATTTAAAAAGAATCTCAATCTTAAAATTGGTAAGCCAGAACTCCTGATTTCTCCCTTGGTTTAGTAAATGGTTAACTCAGCAGACCTCAGCAACAGCCCCATAGATTCTAAAGGTCTTCAGGACTGTGCCTTTGCTGAATCTGAAGACTTAAGATCTGAGTTGCATCTTTATAAATCTCGGAAGTGAGTACTGGGTTGAATTTTGAGGGTTTTACAGGCACAGGCTGGGCATTGTACATTGGGATACCCCATGCCATATAACTGACTGTCAAGGACTGGATGGTACACGTAGGATCATTCAAGGTTGCTGAGAGAATTAAACACTGCCCATGTGAACTCAATGGAGAGGACAAGTGAAAATGTGCACTACTTCCTCCCAGCCCAAGCCATCTTTATTTTTCTTCCCCATAATCTCAAGGCCATCATACTAATAAACAACAACCACTGATACAATGGAATTTATTGTTTTTCTTACTCCTTTAAATAAATCCAACTTAAGAATTATCTTAGGGTCCTACCTTCACTTGTAAATTAATTTTCCCCTATTTTTCTCATATCAGTAACTGCAAACATGCTCACACACTTGTTGAAGGCAAGCCCATTAATATATTCTGGGCATCTTTCTTCTTATGGCATCTACCCAATCACAAACTCTCACTGTCTAAACTACATCTTTAATCTCTGTGCTTCTCTCTATCTCAGGTAATGAAATTTCAATACAAATAATAACCATCCATGGTCTAGACCACTGTAGTGGCCTCTAATGTCCCCACAGACATTCTACAAGTATTCTCCATATATCACATAGAATGACCACTTAAAACCTGCAATGATTTCTTCTTGTTCTTAAAGACTAAAGTCTCATTGTTCACTAGGTCAACGAGTGATGTATGATTTTGTCTTACCTAAATAATCTACTATTGTTTACATGTAGAATAATTAGACTTTGGCTTTAAAAAATCCATCCAATACTCTAAAATTTTCTTTCTTTCTCAAAATTGACATCTCCTTTCTGATTTTCTAATTTCTATTGAGGGTGACATTAATATTGTTCAGTTCTAAGATTTAGAACTTTGTTATCTTCTTTTCATTAGCCACATCCCTAGGAGGGAATAGTTTGTCCCTGAATGATTCAAATTAAGTTGCTTGTTTATTTTAATGAAAGGCTACTATTAACGGAAAGCAAAAGAAACCAAAGGAACAAAAAATCATGATAAATCCCGAGACAAACAACCACAGGAAGCCGTTGATAACTCTAAGGATGAAGGATAAGAAAAAAGAATGTAGATTAGATGCCGAACTGTGACATACGGCCCATGCAACAGCTATCATGGTTGTAGGGAGATGCAGTCATCAGTAAAATACACACCCAAGTTCAAAGGAGAGGTAGTAAGCGCTCATCTGTATCTCTTGCTGCCATCCAGGCTATTGTTCCTCCCATGGGTCTGGGAGATGAGAAGGGAGCTCAGATGAGATAGTTCACAGAGGTTGTCTCCATGGCACAGAGCAGGGTAGAAAGAGGAGGATAAGATAGAAGAAAGAGAGAAGGCAGAAACTCCTGCATCTTGCACCCCCTTCTATACTCCCAATGTTCACATTCCATCCTTCACAAAGCAAGATTAAAACTTTAAACCTTCTCTTTAAAATATACCAATTCCCCACTATACATTTTGATGCCAGAGTTTTTTGTAAGGTGGATGACTTTACTTTCAGTCCCTGATGGGATTCCTCCCATGAGAAACCTAAAGTGCACACAACTCTTGCATTAATTTCCTTAAGATTTGACTTCATTCATGTCACTCTGTGTCACACCATTTTCTGTTTTTCTCTGCATGGTTGTTATAGGAATCTTAAAAGAAAGAAAGAAAGAAAGAAAGAAAGAAAGAAAGAAAGAAAGAAAGAAAGAAAGAAAGAAAGCAAACCTCACCTCAATATGATTTTCTGTCTTACATTCTACTTAGAAGGTAGTAAATGCTATAAAAGAATGGGACGTGTCAGTGAAGTCTGTAACTATAAAAGTGCTCAGAGTGGGCTTGATTAAGGCACAGATAACATCAGAATAGAGATTTCAAAGGCATAATCATGTGACACAAAGCATTAGTAATAGAAGGAATGGCAAATTCCAGGATACCAAGACTAATGTTGTCTGGCAGGTTGGAGACCTAGCAAGAAAGGATGGCTGGTATATGACTGAGACGGAAACTGTATAGGAGATGAAGCGAGAGAGGTAATGCAGCCCACCCCATCCACCTCATCCACTGCACAGAGAGTTGCAGGCCCTCTTTAAAAGCTTTTACTCCAACCAAACTGGCCACCACCTATATTACACACACACACACACACACACACACACACACACACACACACACACACATTTGTTATCCTAGCTTTCCTTGTCAGTTTTCCCTTTCCTAAGAAGAAGAATTTTCTCTTGAGGTGCTAAAAAGGAAAAAAGAAAGAAAGAAAGAATTGGATTATATCCCTCTTTCTTTGTAACATCTTCCATAACTTCTAAAGTCTGTCATAACTTTTCATTTTAACCATATATGTTAACACAAGGGTTATCTATCATTTAAATATTCCTGTAACTTGTATTTTTGAGATAATCTATATTGAATATGAGGGTAGTGATTATGTTAACTAATAATAATGAGTTTGCACTTACAAGTATCATTCGGGAAACTGAAAGATAGTTCTATTGGTAGAGAACTTACTGGGCAAGCATGAGGCCCTATGTTTCATTCTTAGTAGCCATGTAGAAAGTGCAAAGCTGAGAGTGGTAACATGTACTTGGAACCCCAGCACTGGGGAGACAGAAGCAGGTGGATCCCAGGAATGCACAGGTCACCAGCTGAACCCACTCAGGTAGCACTGAGAATCCCTGTTTCTATGAGCATGATTTACAGCACCTGAGGAATGGTACCTCTGGCCTCCACATGCATGTGCACACACGTGAGCACACACACACACACACACACACACACACACACACACACACACACACACACAAGAGTTTAGACTGGTAAAGTGTTTTAACCTTGAAATATTAGTTGTCTATCTCAAATACAACATTGGCCCAATAAGTAGTCATAGTTCCCTTCCTCTTTGTATCTTCTTAAGAGACTATTTAGATTCTATTCATTTGAAGTTTTAAAGTGCGTCATTTAATGTATCTATTTATAGGAAATATTTTCAACTCCAATCATTAGAATTGTCCTGCCTGCCCTCTATTTGCCTTTGGATGTACTCACCACCTTTCTCCACAAGGGGTTATTCTTGGACTCTACTTTTTGTTTGGGCTCTGGTTTTGGGATCACAGATGCAGAGAGAGGACCAGTAAGCATAGACAGCCATGTTTCTGGCTCCTTCATTCTAGTGTATACTTTGGGTCCTCTGTTTGCCATAACTAGGCTTACAGCTACAAGCAAACTGCTCTGCCCTATGAGCTGGCTCATCCTGAGGATCCAGCGCATGCCCTGCTCTTGTCCTTCAGATCAGAGGGTTAGAATAAATTGTCTTGCTCTTTGCTCCTTTCTGCACCTTCTTGTAATACTCCCTCTGGCTTTGCTGCATCCTGCCCTGAGCTTCAGCTTTGTGATAGACCCTTCATTGAATTCTTCTCAAATGAACAGATTGAAATGGACCTCATGACTTCTGCCTGGGACTAATTGATGGGTAACAAGAAACTGCAACTATTTACTTCAATACAAGTCAACCATATAGGTATTTAATATTTATTTGAAAACTCAAAACCGTTTACTTGTTATTAATATCACATTAAAGTACAACTTAAGCTATAAAAAAAAGAAATATTAGCTGCTATGCTGCCTGCACCTCCAATGTGAGAGGAGAATTATTCATAGAGTAACAGTGAAAGGCTAAAAGGTATGTGGCATGCTTTAGGTAATCAATAATCCACACTTGTAACTCATATAACAAGTTTCACAATTATTGTCGTCAACGCGACATTTAACATAGAAATGATAAGGACAAGTATTTTTTTCGCCACCCAAAGTACCTTTTAGACAGATGGGAGTGCTGGTTTGACCAGTCTGTGGTGGGGCTTGTTCCTCACTTGTATTCAATATCTGAACCACTCAAGTCCTACCTGGCCCATGCTATCTCAGGCCGTGGTTTGTACTCCTAATCGGCTCCTCTCGGTTGGTTTCACAAATGTATCATGTCTTTTCAACTAGACAGACATCTTGGGGCAAATTTTAATTTCTTTTGTAGTTCTATGTACTTCTGCTAGCTTTTTTAAACCACAAGTATGCAAATGGATAGGCTAAGAAGGGCACTATTTGTCTAGACTCTGTCTGCTAGTTTTCTGCTGTGACAAGGTCATTCCAGGAACACTGAAGAAAGATAATTCAGGTACTTGGCTACAGCCAACTCCTGTTGTTGGAGCCAGAGCTAACACTTTGGCATGCAAATCCTTGCAAGAACTAGCAGGTCCCAGGTTGGTCCTGCCTTAAGCAAACTCTTAGAACTGAGAATAGTCACAGGTTTCTTATCTCTTTATCTTCAGCCTTTTGGAAGGTAGAGAGGAAAGTGCCAAGATATTTAGTAAGATACAAAACCAAGAATATGCATGAAGAAAAAATTTCCTCTTCTCAGACCTTTGGCATGACCTTACATTAAAAGGTACAAAATAAAAGGAGACTGGTGTGGTGCCTCACATCAATAATTCCAAGACTTGGGAGTCAAAGGCAAGAGGATTGCTCTGAGTTTCAGGCATTCAAAGCTAGCCTAGGCTACAGCATAGGATGCTGTTTCAAAAAAACCAGGAGGGATGGCTTACAATTGAGCAAGATCTGTAGCAATCTTTAAAAGTATTAACTAGTGAGGAAGAGGCAGAACCAGGTAACACAGCTCACAAGTGCTCCTCCCTTACCAGTCAGTGTCTCTGCATAAATAAGTAGATGGATGAAGCAACTACCTAGTGGGACTCCAAAAGGCAACTGTGACCAAAAAAAAAAAAAAAAAAAAAAAAAAAAAAAAAAAAAAAAAAATGCTCGTTGAACAGATTGCTCATAGTATTACTTAAAACTACAGAAGCTTACAGAGTTTTTTGTCTCATTTTTTCCTTTTTTAAATTTTTTAATTGGATATTATATTTACATTTCAGATTTTACCCTCTTACGCCATTGCCCCCTACCCAGGAACCCTCTATCCTATCCCCCCTTCTCCTGCTTCTATAAGGATGTGCCCCCACCTACCCCCCTACTCACACCTCGCCACCCTCAAATTCCCCCCCACTCGGTGTCCAGACTTCATGGGACCAAGGATCTCCTTTCCCACCTATGCCCTACAAGGCCATTCTCCTGTACATATAGAGATGGAGTCATGGATCCCGCCGTATGTACTCCCAGGCTGGTGGTTTAGACCCTGGGAGCTCTGGTTGGTTGGTATTGTTGCTCTCCTCATGGGACCATGAACCCTTTCAGCTCCTTCAGTCTTCTCTCTCACTCCTCCATTGGGAACCCCTTGATCAGATCAATGGTTAGCTGTGAGGATCTGCCTCTGAATATGTCAGACTCTGGCAGACCTCTAAGGAGACAGCTATATCAGGCTCTTGTCAGCATGCACTTCCTAACATCCACATCAGCGTCTACCATTGGTGACTGCACATGGGATGGATACCCAGGTGGAATGGTCTCCAGATGGCCCCTCCTTCAGTTTCTGTCCCACACTTTGTCTCCATATTTGCTCCCTTGAGTATTTTGTTACTCCTTCTAATCTTGGCTATTTCAAGCTTTTGGGCTAATATACACTTATCAGTGAGTAAATACCATGTGTGTTTTTTGTGATTGGGTTACCTCACTCAGGATATTTTCTAGTTCAATCCATTTACCTAAGAATTCCTCAAATTCATTAGTTTTAATAACTGAGTAATACTCCATTGTGTAAATGTACCATATTTTTTGTATCCACTCCTCTGTTGAAGGACATCTGGGTTCTTTCCAGCTTCTGGCTACTATAAATAAGGCTGCTTGAACATAGTGGATCATGTGTCCTTGTTATATGTTGGAGCATCTTCTGGGTATATGCCCAGGAATGGTATAGTTGGGTCCTCAGGTAGTACTATGTCCAATTTTCTAAGGAGCCACAGACTGATTTCCAGAGTGGTTGTACCAGCTTGCAATCCCACCAACAATGGAGGAGTGTTCCTCTTTCTCCACATCCTCAACAGCATCTACTATCACCTGAGTTTTTGATCTTAGCCATTCTGACTGGTATGAAGTGGAATCTCATGGTTGTTTTTATTTGCATTTTCCTGATGACTAAGGATGTTGAGCATTTCTTAAGGTGCTTCTCAGCCATTCGAATTTCCTCAGTTGAGAATTCTTTATTTAGCTCTGTACCCCATTTTTAATAGGGTTATTTGGTTGTCTAGAGTCTAATTTCTTGAGTTCTTTGTATATATTGGATATTAGCCCTCTATCAGATGTAGGATTGGTAATGATCTTTTCCCAATCTGTTGGTTGCCGTTTTGTCCTATTGACTGTGTCCTTTGCCTTACAGAAGCTTTGCAATTTGATGAGGTCCCATTTGTCAATTCTTGATCTTAGAACATAAGCCATTGGTGTTCTGGTCAGGAACTTTTCCCCTGTGCGTAGGTATTCGAGGATCTTCCCCACTTTCTCTTCTATTAATTTCAGTGTATCTGGTTTTATGTGAAGGTCCTTTATCCACTTGGACTTGAGCTTTGTACAAGGGGATAAGAATGGAATGATTCTTCTACATGCTGACCTCCAGTTGATCCAGCACCATTTGTTGAAAATGCTATTCTTTATCCACTGGATAGTTTTAGCTCCTTTGTCAAAGATCAAGTAACCACAGGTGTATGGGTTCATTTCTGGATCTTCAGTTCTATTCCATTGATCTTCCTGCCTGTCTCTGTACCAATACCATGCAGTTTTTATCACTATTGCTCTGTAGTGCCATTTGAGGTCAGGGATGGTGATTCCTCCAGAAGTTCTTTTATTGTTGAGAATAGTTCTCGATATCCTGGGTTTTTTGTTATTCCAAATGAATTTGTAAATTGCTCTTTCTATCTCTACAAAGAATTGATTTGGAATTTTGATGGGGATTGCATTGAATCTGTAGATTGCTTTTGGCAAGATGGCCATTTTTACTAAATTAATCCTGCCAATCCATGGGCATGGGAGATCTTTCCATCTTCTGAGATCTTCTTTGATTTCTTTCTTCAGAGACTTGAGGTTCTTGTCATACAGATCTTTCACTTGCTTGGTTAGATTCACTCCAAGATATTTTATATTATTTGTGACTATTGTGAAGGGTGTCATTTCCCTAATTTCTTTTTCAGCCTCTTTATCATTTGAGTAGAGGAAGGCTACTGACTTGTTTGAGTTGAGTTTTATATTCAGCCACTTTGCTGAAGTTGTTTATCAGGTTTAGGAGTTCTCTGGTGGAAGTTTTAGGGTCACTTAAGTATACTATCATATCATCTGCAAAAATAGTGAAATTTTGACTTCTTCCTTTCCTATTTGTATCCCTTTTACTTCCTTTTGTTGTCTAATTGCTCTGGCTAGGACTTTCAGTACTATATTGAATAGATAGGGTGAGAGTGCTCAGCCTTGTCTAGTCCCTGATCTTAGTGGGATTGCTTCAAGTTTCTCTCCATTTAGTTTGATGTTGGCTACTGGCTTGCTGTATATTGCTTTTACTATGTTTAGGTATGGGCCTTGCATTCCTCATCTTTCTAAGACTTTTAACATGAAGGGATATTGAATTTTGTCAAATGCTTTCTCAGCATCTAGTGAGATGATCATGTGTTTTTTTTTCTTTGAGTTTGTTTATAAAGTGAATTACATTGATGGATTTCCAAATATTGAACTATCCCTGCATTCCTGGGATAAAGCCTACTTGATCATTATGGATGATTGTTTTGATGTGTTCTTGGATTCTGTTTGCAAGAATTTTATTGAGTATTTTTGCATCGATATTCATAAGAGAGACTGGTCTGAAGTTCTCTTTCTTTATTGGGTCTTTGTGAGGTTTAGGTATGAGTGTGATTGTAGCTTCATAGAATGAATTGGGCAGTGTTCCTTCTGTTTCCATTCTGTGGAATAGTTTGAAGAGAATTGGTATTAGGTCTTCCTTGAAGGTCTGATAGAATTCTGCACTAAAACCATCTGGTCCCAGACTTTTTTTGGTGGAGAGACTTTTGACTGCTTCTATTTCTTTAGGGGTTATGGGACTATTTAGATGGTTTATCTGCTCCTGGTTTAATTTTGGTACCTGGTATCTGTCTAGAAAATTGTCTATTTCATCCAGATTTTCCAATTTTGTTGAGTATAGGCCTCTGTAGTAGGATCTGATGATTTTCTTAATTTCCTCAGTTTCTGTTGTTATGTCTCCCTTTTCAGTTCTGATTTTATTCATTTGGATACTGTCTCTGTGCCCTTTGGTTAGTCTGGCTAAGGATTTATCTATCTTGTTCATTTTCTCAAAGAACAAGATCCTAGTTTTGTCGATATTTTGCATAGTTCTTTCTGTTTCTACTTGGTTGATTTCAGCCCCGAGTTTGATTATTTCCTGCCATCTACTCCTCTTGGGTGTATTTGCTTCTTTTTGTTCTAAAGCTTTCAGGTGTGAGAAGCTTGCAGTTTTAACAGTAGTATTGAGATGCCTCTACTTTCCATAAGTGTAGCTTACTGAAAACTAACTGAAGATTTATGAATTTTGTCATTTAAAAGGATGGCAGACAGTCCCTTATTCTGAGATAGCATGTAGATGGTTGTTATCAAGTTTGACTTCTTTTTGTTTTTGTTCATTTTGGTTTTAGCTTTGAGATTCAAACTGACCTGTAAAGCCCTCCTTTGTCAGTGTAAAACTTGACTATGAAAGGAAATTACTAAAAGAAACAATTTTCTCTTCAAACAATTCCATAGTTTTGTAAATTTCCTCTGCTGGCCTCACTTCCTTGCTCATTCTTCAAATATCCCCCAAAGCAAAATACTTTGTGGAGATTTAGAAGACTAGTGAGCATAGACTGTGTTCACCATCCCCAAATTAGAATGTTACTAATCTTGTTTTAGAACAAGATTCCTTTATGGTTGCAGCTGCAGGAGAGTCTTTGTGCTCACAAACCAAGCAATTGCATTAGCTAAGTCTGTCAAAATCTTCTAGAAATTGGAATGTGAAAGGCAGAGCAACCGTGTAGCACTAAGCTCTCCAGATAACTCCCCTTAGAAACATGGATTGGAGTGTCTTTCCATTTATAAGGTTACTGTTACAAGAGTTAAGAAACTGGGTGAGAAACTGGAGTATAGTCATGCTTGTAGGATGATAATAAGCAAAGAGACATTGAAGAGGGTAGTAACAGAAGTTTCACATCACCCACATCTCCCCTCCCAAACTCAGGTCAGCACAGTACCAGATACCAGGGCCTGACACTGCAAAGATATCACTGGGTGTGTCCTATGGGTCCAGATTCATTGGCATGCACCAATGGACTGTGAACTCAGTTCTGCCTTGGCTTAAGACAGAAACTGAAACCTCAACAAAATGAAATCAATCTGACTATATCACTACAGCCATGGGTTGTATTAAAACCTTGGTAATCACAGACTCTCAACCACACCCCCAAACTGTGTCAGCATCAGCAGGCCCAGGATTCCATCTTAGGGTTTTAGCAATTACAGGAAGGCCTTGCTTAAGACAATCCCACTACCACCATGGCCATCAAGGTCCAAGTACAAGAGACTATCAGATAGCTTACCTGGAATATCTGGATAGGCTTACTGTTGAAAAGTATTCCCACCTAAAGCCAGTCTGTAAGGGGAGAGGTGGATTGCAAACCAATAATGGTAGACTTTAATAGCATAGACATAGTTGCCATAGGCAGATAGTTAACAAGAAATAATTAGATGTAACTATAATCCCAGCCAACTAGGCCTAAAAGACATTCACAGAACATTCCATCTAGTGGCTCAAAACCAGACACTCTTCTTGAACATTCTCCAGGATAGGTTACATCGGGCCTCAGAGCCGTTTTTAAACAAATATGACAAGATTGAACTCATATCAATTATATTTTTCTATCAAAATGTTATAAGATTAGAAATGGGTCAATGACAAAATTAAAGGAGAAATTTGATTTCTGAAAACAAGCAAAAAAGAAAAACACAGTATGTCATAATGTTTGGGATTCAGCAGAAGAAATTTTGAGAGGCAAGCTTACGGAAATAGATGCCTTCATTCAAAAAAGAAACATCAGCTATCAGAAGATTTCAGTGTAAGAAATTAAAACAAGAATAAATGAAACCCAAAGTTGGGAGAAAGAAGAAAATGAAGATTGAGGTAGAATGAAGGAAGCAGAAGGATGAGAGGATGAATTGGGGAATTAAAAAGATAAAATCAAGAAGCTCGGGGAAAGGGGGGAAACTCTTTAATATATGAAACTTACCAAAGTCAAATTATAAGATAGAAAATCTTAACAGAATAACAAGTTGGGCTATGCGCCAGTGTAGAGGGTCTTTGTGAGACAAAACAAAACAAAATAATCTAGGGATGTCTGATGTCCTCACTGCCAACTTCTACCAAACCAAAGCAAACAAAAACCAAAACAAAACCAAACACAACAGATACAGCAATTCTTGTGAGATCCCTGAGAAAATTTAAAAGAATGAAATACTTCAAAATTATTCATGAGGCAAATATTATTCTGACACCAAAACTAGTTACAGGGACAATGACAGGTGGGATGGGGGGGGGGGGGCTGCAAAAGGAAAGGGGAGAGCAGAAAAGAGAGGAAAAAAATGAAAACTACAATCGAATATCTCTGATGAACATAGAAAGTCCTGACAAAATAGAAAGTTAAACCCAACACCACTGGTCCCATAAGATGGACTGGCAGGTAAAGGCATGTGCCACCAAGCCTGACTAGCCACAGAACCCACAAGGAGAGCAACTTTCACAAATTGTCCTCTGACCTTCACATTTATGCTGAGTCAGGCTTGCCACCTCCCTACCCCCCTCTTTCTCCCCCTTACCTCCCTCTCTCCCTCCCCCCTCTCTCTGTCTCTCATACACACATATTAAATAAAAATTATAATCACCCACACTTGAAAGGGCTTATTTACTATGACCAAGTTATAAGAGTGGTTCAACACAGCAACCCAGTATAAAATATACCATGTCAACAGAACAAAAGAACCTTACCAGTAGTTTAATATGTACAGAAAAGATATTTGACAAAATTTGACATCTCTGCACCATACAATCTCTTAATGAGTTAGGTGTAGAGACAAAATACTTCCACACAACAGAGGTGACATCCTCAAAGATGCTGAGACATTCAGCAAGGAAATTAAAACACTCTCCTGAAAACAACAAGAATATTCCACTCTTGCACGTCTGTTAAAATGCTAGAAGTCCCAGCCTGGGCAATTCAGCAAGAGAGAGGACAACCAAATTTGAAAACAGTTAAGTCATCTTTGTAAATATGACCTTATATAAATAGAAAGCCCTGACATATTGCATTGGGCAGGGGGTGCTGTTAGAGCCAATAAATTCAAGAAAGTTTCAGAACACCAAGTCAACATGTAAAAAACAAATAGCATGTGTACACACTGAGATATATGGGGGAAAACACTAAAAGAATCCCATTTACAGTGGCCACAAAATAATCACGTATTTAGGAATCTAACTGTCAAGGAGGTGAAAGGTCCCTATACTAAAAACTATAAACCACAAATGAAAGAAATTGAAAAAGACACAAAAGTGTGGGGAAAAAAAGTGTCTCCTCCCGGTTCTGGATATAGGCAGGATTTTCTTAACTTTCTGGCAGGGACATAATGAGACAAACGATGTCTTGTTACGTTCTTGACATCACAGGAGCTGGGACTCTTGTGGAAGAAAGAAGCCCCATTGCAAAGCAGAAAAGCAACTCTGCAGACAAGCTTGCTCTTATGGCAAGTATTCCTAGAAAGGCGCAGGATCTCAAGGAGATTTGATGGGCAGTTCCTACAGCGAGTCCCCCCAAGCCCTATCTGTTAAGTCCGATTACTTCTTACCATTGCTGCATTGAGAACTAAACATCCAGTGCAGGAACTCAAAAGGGTCAGATTCAAACCTCTGCAAATCAGAGTGGTAGACTAAACAACAGAGAATTGGCACAAAGACATACATAATCTACCCACAGATTATAGTAGATGGCCCAGAAATATAGCCACACGCTTAAAACAAACTGTTTAACAAAGGCACCAAAGACAGCAATGAGGAGGTGTGGCCTATTCAATAGATGATATTAGGAAAATTAAATAGCCACATGGAAAAGACTGAAACGAAGCCTTGATCTCATAACATATGCAAAAGTCAAATAAAATGGATACATTTTTTTAAACTATAAAATCAAAATTATGATATTACATAAAGATATAGGGGGAAGCTTGGTGGCACTGATCTGGACTTTGACTATTTCGCCGTGACCCCAGTGCACAGACAGCAAAAAACCAAAACAAATAAGAGTCAGTAAATCAAAACACTTCTGCTCAGTATGGGAAATAGCCAGCAATGCGAAGATGGAGCCTACAGAATGGAAAGAGACATTAAAATTATACATGGATTATCAGTCAAAATATACAGCAACTCAACGGCAAGAAATGAATAACCAAATTATTTTATAAAGTATGTTAATGATCTAAATACACTGCTCCAGAGAAGACAAATTGCCAATAGATTTGTAAAAACAGGTGTTTGCTTCACCATCAATAAGATTGAGGTAAATGAAAATCAAAACCACAATAACGCTAGTAACTCTAGCAAGAGTGACTACTAACAAAAAGTTAAAAGATAAATGGTGTTAACTAGTATACAAAAAGGGCTAGAGAGATGGCTCAGTGGTTAAGAGTACTGACTGCTCTTCCAGAGGTCCTGAGTTCAATTCCCAGCAACCACATGGTGGCTCACAACTGTCTGCAATGGAGTCTGATGCCCTCTTCTGGTGTGTCTGAAGAGAGAAATGGCGAATACATAAAACTAGTATACAAAGAAAACGGAACAGCTATGCTACCACAGGTGAGAGATGGGGCCAGCTCTGCAGAGCACTGCAGCCAGTGAGGTGCAGGGCCAATTCTGCACAGCTCCTGGACATGCACGTGGTCCCCAGTGGCTGACTAATGAAGAGATGTCCTCCTGTTCTCTAGAGGTGACAGGAGCTACAAGCATCTGTACTGCCTCCTGTTGCTGCAATATGCCACCCTCACTCCTTACCACCTCAGGTAGCTGGGAAAGTTGACCTCAGAGTCCCCAGCTTGGGAGAGCTATCCCTGTCCCTCTCCAGCTGCAGCAGTTAGGAGAGTGGACCCTGAACGTCATCTGCACATCACAGACAAGCTGACCCTGATGGTGAGGTGCAGGCAAGGCAGCCCCAAGGGTAAAAGCATGGAAGAGCTTGCCCAGCCACTAATCTGTAGTCTGCTGTGAGGTGGCATGGGTATGAAGGTGAGGTGCTTCCTCCTTCTCACGGAGCTCCCACCATCTGTGGCAGTTGAGAGAACTGTCCCCGCCCCTCTGCCCCTCACCAGCTGCAACACTCAGGAGAGCAGGCCCTGAGCTTCACCTGAGCAGCACAGCAGGGCTGGCCCTGGTCAAGGGGGTGCAGGATAGCTGGCCCTCTGCCATTGCCATGAGATGGCATGGGTGTGGGAGTGATGTCTTCCCCCTCCCCCTCTCACCACCTGTAGTGTTGGGAGACCTGGCCCTAGGGTCATAAGCAGGAGAGTTATCCCTGCCCCTCACTGGCTGTCGCACTCAAGAGAGTGAGCCCTGCATCTCACCTGGGCAACACAGTGGAGCTGAGCCTGATAGAGAAGGCACAGCTGAGCCAACCCTGAGGGTGGGAGAGTGGGAGAGCTGGCCCAGCCCCTTGCCAGCTACAGCACATGGGAGAGTGGGCCCCAAACCTTGATGGGCACACTGGATCTGGCTTGGGAGGCATAAGTGAAGAAGCTGAGCAAATGTGGGAGCAAGTATAGAAAATTAGGGTGAGATAGAAAGAACAAGTCTAAGACATCTACTGTACTTCATGGCAGTTGATGATGATGTGCCCTTGAAGAATGCTGAGTGAGTTAGAGTTCTCACCACCAACGTGATGCCCTCGAAGTACAATGCTTATGACAGTTGGTAAGTTTAGCAATCATGGTGCATGGCAGAACAAGAAAGAGTATGGTAAATGCATGGCGCTCTCTCTGTCAATAGAAATGACTCAATTTGTACTTAGGATGATGTAAATGTTACTAACTAAAATGTTTATGAGATTACCAATTAGTTTTCATAAAGTTGGAAATATATTTCCATAGTAGCTTTTATTAAATTTGGCTTTTCTAGACAGAGTTTCTTTGTGTAACATTAGCTGTCCTGGAACTTGCTCTGTAGACCAGGCTGCCTTGAATTCATAGAGATCCGCCTGCATCTCTCTCCTTAGTGCTGGGATTAAAGACATACACTACCACTGGCCAGCAATACCACAGCTTTTATTTCATATTGAACTGGGAAGGGAAAAGCTTGTTTTATGATTGGTTTGCAATAAATGACATGGATTTAAAATCATCGTGACATTAGTTTCTACATATGTTTCTGCCTGCAAAGCCATCACCACATCCCTCTACCTCCCAAGCTTCACTGTGTAGAGTCTCAGCCCCCAGACCCTGTTACTCCTTTTCTAGGGATTTTGTTCTTTAGGCCCACTTTCACTCTTTAAAATTGTCTCTAAGAAAAACTGTTCAAAAGGTCCTATTTTTACTCCATTTACAAATTCCATTCTACAAAATTCCTTCCTCCTCCTCCTCCTCCTCCTCCTCCTCCTCCTCCTCCTCCTCCTCCTCCTCCTCCTCCTCCTCCTCCTCCTCCTCCTCCTCTTCTTCTTCTTCTTCTTCTTCTTCTTCTTCTTCTTCTTCTTCTTCTTCTTCTTCTTCTTCTTCTTCTTCTTCTTCTCTTCTTCTCTTCTTCTTCTTCTCTTCTCTTCTTCTTCTTCTTCTTCTTCTTCTTCTTCTTCTTCTTCTTCTTCTTCTTCTTCCTCCTCCTCCTCCTCCTCCTCCTCCTCCTCCTCCTTCTCCTCCTCCTCCTCCTGCCTGGAGTATGTCCGTATGTCACTGCAGGGGTTCTGCAATTTTTCTTTACTTCATTCAGCTACTATGCTATTAATGGAAACTGTTGAATAATTTCTGTCTTGTTGTTATTACAAGCACAGCTGCTGTAACATTTATATATTTTTTTTAAATCTTGAACTTGGAAGTAAAGAAGGCTTCTATCCCTTTTGGCAGCAAAGCAGCTGTGGTTGATGGTTCTGGTTCTAAACACAAGGAGGAAACTTCTCAGAGGTTACTTTAGATCAGAAAGGAAAACAAAGTCAGAGAACAGGCACCTTCAAGCTCCAGAACATTGAGGGGATCTGCACTGTTTATATAAATAGCCAACTGACTGTCAATTTTGCTCTTTGTCTAAGCTAGTTCCTTCTGGCCTTACTCATTTGAGACCAAAATATCATGAACTATCACCATTAAGGTGCCCAAAACACCTTAAGCCATAACTGGAACTTCTTTGAAGAAATGATTTTGGAATCTTTTGAATATTTCACTATTGCCCCCATGAAAAGTAGCCCTAAGCAAATACAAGTGCTTTGAAAACTCCTGTTGTTCACTAAAGAAAACAACAACAATCACTTGCCACCAGCACTTGCTGGGAGAGCAGGATAAAAGCGAGTTGTTCTTCAATTCACTCTGCAGAAACAAACCTAGACACAATTTACAGTTTCAAATCATTGCTCTTATCATAAAAAGTACCCCAAATTTCATCATACTTATAACAACATTCTTTTCCTCTCTGACTAAACTGGTTGCTATTGGGGTGTCCATATGAATGAGTAGAGTTACTCTGGTTTTATTGAAAGACTTCGGAGACATTGTAAACAACATAACCATTGCATGACTTATTTACCTAAGAATACCCATGCTGGTGAGCTCGTGGCTAAGCAATAGTCTTACAAAGATTAAATTCTAAGTGTGTGGGGAGCCAACAGAAGACAGTTATCATCCTTGAGCCATCTTGAGCCATATACCCTGACTAGAGACTTGTTTACAACAGCCTACAACAGCTGAGCACACTCTGATAACATCTTGTTTTAGATACCCAGGATTTTCCCTTGGGTGTGAGACTTAAAGGTGTGATTTAGAGACAAGACTTAAAGGTGTGACTTAAAGGCGTGACTTAGAAGTGAGACATATAAAAGGCGAGAGGCAGACAGAAGAATCAGTACTAGAGATTTGGAACTTGGAAAAAGAACTTGGAACTGGGAAAAAGGCAACTTGGAAAGGACTTGCGACTGGAAACTTGGAACTTGGAGGCACTAGGGACTAGGAACTAGGGACTAGGAACTAGAGACTTGGAACTTGAAACTTGGAAAGAGAGAAAAAGAGAGGCCAGAGGAGAGAGAGACACAAGAATAAATGGGACTGAATCACACTCTGTCTGGTCTCTATTCTTCAAGTCCATCTTCTCTCTCCTGCTGAACCCTGACCCTCTGACTGAAGCAGAAGTACAAGCCAAACAATTTAGCCCTAAAGCTTGGGGCAGTGCAGGCTCTAACAATTTTGGCTCCCAAGCTTTTGGCAGTGTGGGTTCCAACATTTGGCAGAGTGGTCCCCGACATAAGTGGTCTGTGACCACTTAGCCAAAATATACCTACAAAGGCCATTATGAACAAGATGTACTCCAAGTCACCAGACTCAGAATTTGACCTTTATTCTTTCCTTTTAAGTGTCTGTGTTCAGCACTTGGCTTCTTGTTTCATCATTAAAGCCACAATAACTTTTCTAAAGATAAATATTAATACTCTAGCCGAACACGTATGCTCTGCAGAATTCAGAGAGCTAAGCATTAGTCAGGATTCATCTGTGAATACCGCAACCTCAGACCACTTATGATCAAACAAGAGATAAGTGAGCTAACAGAGGATAAAAGCACAGAAGTGTATTGATTGAAGTAGAAGACTATACTGTACAGCAATGGCACCTTTGGTTTTAGAGTAATTATTACCTGGCAAATGCTTTCTCAAAAGTTTGCAACATGAATATGGTTGACTTCATTGACTAGAAAAGGAACTGCAGACTTGTGAGGTTAAGAGATTTACCAGAATATTATGTAATTACTAACTGTAAGACAAATGACTAAGTGCAGATAAATATCCAACTTTTGGTCAGTTGTTTAATTTTGTTCCTTAACCTAGGAACAATCTGCAGGCATCCTCCTTAACTTCTACTCTGTCTCCTAATGCTAATGCCTAGCTTTATTCATATATATATATATATATATATATATATATATATATATATATATATATACTTTCTGCCCGTCTTACTACTTTGGAATTTCAGATGTATCTAGAATGGGTTTACAAATCTTCTACTCTGTCTATATAACTTTTCATCAACATAGAAAGACTTGGTTAAAGGAAAATAAGCTGAGGTTAAATCTTTATCTCACTACCTACTATGAATATAGTCAGATTCATAGCGTTTCATGTGTCAGGATAAATTTTTGTCAAGGAAGACACTGAAAACTGGAATAGTTCATTCAGCAGCAGTTTACAGTTCTATGACCACAATGAGTGACTTCTGAACTCAGCTAACTCATCCTTCAAGGTCAGAAGTCTAGCTCCAACAGAAGATAGCACTAGAGGTGTCATAAGAAATGGTATTCTTCACACATGTTCATCCTATTGTCCATCATGTTAGTACCTAAAACAATTCAAACAAAATGTGTTAATAAGTGGAAATGAATGGGAGGAAATAAATATGTCCTCCCATTTATAAAATATTTATGGAAATATTCACAAATATTTTGTTGAGTTAGATTCCCAACCCCCCCCCAAAACAGGTGACTCACTTCAAGTGTTTAACTGATTGCTGTAAACTGTTTTCATTATGGGAAATTTTATGATTATAAAATACCATTTGAGCTATCGTCTTAGTCAGTATTCTATTGTTGTGAAGAAATATTGTGACCATGGCAACTCATTTTAAAGAAGCATTTAATTGGTGATGCTTATAGTTTCAGAGGTTTAGTCTATTATCATCATGGCAAAAAGCATGGTGGCACACAGAATGACATGGTGCTGGGGAATTAGAGTTTTACATTCAGATCCTCAGACAGCAGGAAGAGAGAAACACTGGGCTTGCAATGAAAATTTCAAAGCAGACCCCCAATGACACACCTCCTTTAACAAAGCCACACCTTCTAATCATTTCAAACAGTGCCACTTCCTATGAAGCTATGGGGGCCATTTTCATTCAAACCAATACAGCTATGCAATGTACCATTTTATATACATGTTATAAAAATCCACACTTATGAATCCCCTGGAACTATACATTCACAATATTTTGCAATCATCATCTATTTCCAGAACTTTTTATCACCCTAAACTGAAACTGATTTATGGGCTCTTTTAAGTATGGAGTTGATTCCATGTCTGACATTTTATATTCTGCTTTTGAGGAAATATTTTCATTTATCAATAGAAAAACACTTTAACAGAGTGGTAAGAAGAGTTACTGAAACCTATGAAAACTCATTAGGAGATACATGGGCCCATGTTGCTTTCACTTCTAGGCCTGAGGTGAAGAGAAGATGATAATGCCAGATGATATTAAGAGTCAGAATTTGCAAGGGACCCTGGAGATAGAATCTTTGGTGGTGAAGAAATAGATTAACCAGGACAGTCGCAAAGCCAGGAGATAGCAGGGAAGCATAATAGGCTAGCATTTTGATTGACTCTTCTGTCCTTCTAATCTGAACTGAAGATAGGAAATGAAGAAGCTCATGTGTTGAGTTCACAGAGGCCAGTTCAAGACTGTAGTGGTTTGAAAGAGAATGGCTCCATAGGCTCATATTTTTGAATGCTTCATGACCTGGGAGTGGAAATGTTTGAAAAGATTACAAGGATTTAGGGACTGTGGCCTTGTTGGAGGACATGTGTCACTGGAGGTAGGCTTTGAGGTTACAAAAGTCCATTCCAGACAAAGTCTTCCTCTCTTCACTCTCCTCTGGATTGTAGCTCTCAACTACTTCTCCAGCACCATGGCTGCCATGCCTACTGCCATGTTTCCTACCATGATGAAATGGACTAAACCTCTAAAACTGTAAGCAAACCCCCAATTAAATGCTTTCTTTTGTAAGATTGCCCTGACACAGGACTTTGCTGAAGATGCAGGGCTGAGACAGAATGAGTGTATCTTCTCAGGTTGGATGCTCTTAATATTTATTCTGTTGTTTCCAGACAACCTTCTTGAAGAAATTTTGTATAAAATAATAAACACAGGACATGGATAACCTTTGGCCAACAATGGAAAACATCAGTCCTGTTTACCTTTATGACTCACCTCTCTGTATAAAGCAATAACTTTTCCAAGAAGAGGTAGAAAGGAATGTAGGGAAGGCTTTTCACTAAGAGAAATTCCCAGTTATAACAAATGGATCAGGGCTTGCAAACACAGTTGGTGGCTGGAAATAGGATATGAATTCAATGGTGTTATACATCCCCACTATTGATATGAATCCAATGGCATTGTACATCCCCACTATTGGCCTCTTAACTTCCTGGGAACCTGTGAACATAGCCACCCAAGTGTGAGCTGAATAAGGACACTGATGAGCAAACCAGACTGAACAGGAACAAGCCCAAGAGGTCTCAATCCTGCACAAAGAACTACAGGTAACTGAGGAATGCTGGGAGTAGGAAAGGTAGTCCTCTTGAGAGATGAACACACCAAATAGTTGTCCAGTGCCAAATAGTCAGCCCTGAGAACAAACATAGAAGTAATATTATATAGACTCAGCTGATTATAATTGGGAACACACACACACACATATATATACATATATATATGCATACAGTATATATGCATACAATAACAATTGATGAAAAAAGAGACCATGTATTAAAAGAAGAGTGGGGTTTGGTGTATAGGATGGTGTGAAAATAGAAAGAGATGGGAGAAATGTAATTAAAATACAGTCTCAAAAATTTTTTTTAAAAGTAAGAAGAAGCAAAATAGCATTTAATGAATATTTGATCAATTAACTTATTACTATATTCTGTCCTAGCCCAAACCAAACCATTTGTTTAAAAAATGAGTAATTTCAACAAATCTATTTTGCAAATACAAGAAGGCTCCCGTGAGTATCATTGAATGATATCTGGCTCAGATATTATGAGTGTAACTGAAGTTAATGCTTATGTATATGATGACTTTTTATCATCTTCTCTTTTCCAAAGAGTATTTCCCAAGTGTAATTAGAAAAGTCTCAAAATTTTAATGAGATATATATATATATATATATATATATATATATATATATTTATAGATAAAAATCTTTATTTTATTCTTTTTTATTGGATATATTATTTATTTACATTTTAGATATCATCCCCCTTCACCATTTCCCATCCCTAGAAATTCCCTATCCCATCCCCCTCCTCCTTTTTGCTTTTATACCATTTTAATTACATGCAAGTATTCAGATCAGTTCTAGGTTAAGGAACTAGCAATACAATAGATGCAAATAGTCAAGGAATGAGCAAGACAATAAACACAAATAGTCAAAGAACTAGCAAGGCAATAAACAAAGTTCTGTGAACACTCCCCAGATCACTGTTTCTAAGGGCTTATCAGGATGACCAAAATATCTCAGCCTACTTCCCTGTCCTAGCCCAAAGTCATTTTTATGTCTGAAGCCTATTTCCTTGTTCTAGCCCAAGATTTAGATTCCTACCTGAAATTACTTCTTTGTTCTAGCCTAATATTTAGATTCCTGTCTGAAATTACTCCTTTGTTCTGGCCTAAGATTTAGACTCCTGCCTGAAATTATCTCTTTGTTCTAGCCTAATATCAGATTCCTGGCTGAAGTCCACTTCCTTGTCCTTGCCCAATGTCATACACCTGACAAGCAGTTCATTTCCTTGTCCTTGGCCCATGTCAGATTCTTGCCAAGCAGCCCCAAAAGCTCTTCACCTCTCCACCTTTTTATTTCATAAACAAAACTGAGCCTGTCTTAGGTCATTCTGCCAAGAATGCCTTTCTTACCCATCATGGAATATGCATTATCAAAAGCAATACACTTCTGTCTTAGGTTAGTAAGGATATGTGCAAAATCTTACCCATTCTTGGCTTGCCAGCCTGTTAATTTAATAACTCTGTCTAGGGGTCCATTTTCAGATTCAAGCCATGTACTTTGGCTGCCAACATGTTGATGTTGCTAAAGACAAGCTTTAACATGATTGGCAGGAATAAAAGTATTCCCAGGACAAAAAGGGCTAGCATGATCAAGTTATATATGCCATTATTGAAGCTTGACCAAAATAGAAATACTGACCTCAGGCCATGGGTAATTTTATCAGCAGTATCTGCCACATCAACCTTCAGCAGAGCAGCATTCTTTAAATTTTTAAGCTCACTATGCAAAGTTAAAACATCCAGAGAGGTGTTAGAATTATGCCAAATACACTGCAAGTGTCTTTAAACTTTTTACTAATTATAATGACTACCACTGTAAACTGTAGAACTAATGCAAATCGAATGGTATTTTGCATGACACTTGAGATGGCTCCTTACTCTTAAATTCTGAACCTCCTTCCAATAATTTGAATAGGATAAAAAGCACCAGTCTGTTGTTCCAAATGCCTGTATAAATCTTGTATATTCAACACATTAGTAACTTTTTTGCTAAATGATTAACAAAAGTAGCTGTCTAAACTTCTTATGTTAAAGCAATTGCAGAAGCAGTGGTGCTAGCAATTAAAGCTGTTATACCAGCAATAATCAAGCCCACTACCCTCTTGCTTTTGCTTAAAGCCTGACTCACTTCTTCCAGTACTTGTAAGCTTTTTTTTCAGAATAACAAGTTTCTAGGATACTCAGAGCAATAAAGCAAAAGCTGGTTTATAGACACATGTAACAGACATGCTGGGTTTCAACACAATAACATAATTAGAAAGTGTACAATCAATGCAACTTACATTAAATACTTTAGAAGAAATAAAAGTAATTTTAACTTGACAATTAAAAGAGCCTTAACACATGTACTAACACTTGTTTAAAATCCAGATCCTGTCCCAACTTTATCTCTTGCTAACACAACATCATAGAGAACTGAAACTAACTTCCAAATATGTCTCTGAAAATGTCCAGAGCCAGTCTTCCAAATGAAGAATGTTATTTCCAATATTGAATTGATTTCTAGACCAGTCCATGATTGAGTCCGAATAACTGGTCACATTTAAGAAAAATACAAGAGTCATTATAACTTCTTTTTGATTCTCTGTTTTACAAGGTCTAAAAACTTGAGGCAAGGCATCTTGTCCCATCTGGGGTATAGATAAGCAAAAGTGTGTCAGGAGCTTATGTCCAACACAGCTTCCCAATCACCATTGTCAGGGCACTCAGCAAGCTCACAGGTCAACATCATTTGTCCTGGCATCAGCATGTCTCACCCATTGCTCTGGCATCCACCATGCTCCTTCAGCATCCTACAGAAAAATACACAAACATACCCTCTTCTCCATATTAGATACCAGATTAGGATTATGCCATAAGCCAGTAAGTGGATCCTCCCTTTTCACCTATGCATAAATATGTCTTGATGTAGACCGCAAAAAGTTGTACTCAGCTATACTCAGTTGTACTCTAGATGTACTCAGCAAAAAATTACTTGGCATCCAATTTTATTAAAAACAAATTTAAAATAAAAAGAACAGGATTTAAATAAATTTGTGGTTATTGGGGATATACCTTCCCCTTTTTTATTTTATAAAGATATTGTTTTAAAGTTCCATGGGCTCCTTCCACAGCCCCTTGTCCTTGACAATTATAAGGAATCTCAGTAATATGGGTAATTAAATTGTTGCCAAAAAGTCTCAAATGCTTAGCTTCAATAGCCAGTTCTGTTATTTGTTTTTTTAAATTATTGGATAATTTATTTATCTACATTTCAGATGTTATCCTCTTTCCTGAGCGCCCCTCACCACAGAAACACCTTATTCCATCCCCCTCCTTCTACTTCTATGAGGGTATGCCTGACCCATCTACCCACTCCCACCTCCCTGCCCTTGAATTCCCCAACACTGGGGTATCCAGCCTTCATGGGACCAAGGCCTTCCTCTTCCACTGATGCCCAACAAGGCCATACTCCACTACATATACAGCTGGAGACATGGGTCCATCCATGTGTTCCCAGCTATTTAGACCCTGGGAGCTCTGAAAGATTAGTATTGTCGCTCTCCCCATGGGGATGCAAGCCCCTTCAACTCCTTTAGTCTTCTCTCTAACTCCTCCATTGGGGACCCCATAATTAGTTCAACAGTTAGCTGCAAACCTCCTCCTCTGTATATGTCAGGCTCTGGTAGAACCTCTCATGAGACACGTATATGAGGCTCCTGTCAGCATGAACTTCCTGACATCCACAACAGTGTTTGCATTTGGTGATTGCACCTGGGATGGATCCCCAGGTAAGGCAGTCTTCAGACAGTCCCTCCTCCAGTCTTTGCTCCACACATTGCCTCTTTATTTGTTCCTATGAGTATTTTGTTACTTTTTCTAAGAAGGACCAAAGCACCCACACTTGGTCTTCCTTCTGCATGAGTTTCTTATGGTCTGTGAGTTATATCTGTGAGCTTTTGGGCTAATATGCACTTATCAGTAAGTGCATACCATGTATGTTCTTTTGTGATTGGGTTACCTCACTCAGGATGATATTTTCTAGGATATTCAGGATGATCCATTTGCCTAAGAATTTCATGAATTCATTGTTTTTAACAGCGGAGTAATAGTCCATTGTGTAAATGCACTATATTTTCTGTATCCATTCCAATATTGAAAGACATCTGGGTTCTTTCCAGCTACTGGCTATTATAAATAAGGCTTCTATGAACATAGTGGAACATGTGTCCTTGTTAAATGTTGGAGCATCTTTTGGGTATATGCCCAGGAGTGGTATAGCTGGATCCTCAGGTAGTACTATGTCCAATTTTCTGAGGAACCACCAGATTGATTTCCAGAGTGGTTATACCAGTTTACAATCCCATCAACAATGGAGGAGTGTTTCACTTCTTTCTCCACATCCTTGCCAGCATCTGCTGTCACCTGAGTTTTTTATCGTAACCATTATGACTGATTTGAGGTGGAATCTTAGGATTATTTTGATTTGCATTTCCCTGATGACTAAAGATATGGAACATTTCTTTAGGCACTTCTTGGCCATTCAATATGCCTCAGCTGAAAATTCTTTGTTGAGCTCTGTACCCCATTTATTTATTGTCTGAAGTCTAATTTCTTGAGTTCTTTGTATATTTTGGAAATTAGCTCTCTACCAGATGTAGGATTGGTAAAGATCTTTTCCCAATCTGTTGGTTGCCTTTTTGTCCTATTGACTGTGTCCTTTGCCTTACAGAAGCTTTGCAATTTTATAAGGTCCCATTTGTCAATGTTTGATCTTAGAGCATAAGCCATTGGTGTCCTATTCAGGAACTTTTCTCCTGTGCCTATGTGTTCAAGGCTCTTCTCCACTTTCTCTTCTATTAGTTTCAGTGTATCTGGTTTTATGTGGAGGTCCTTGATCTATTTGGACTTGATCTTTGTACAAGGGAATAAGAATGGATCAATTTGCATTCTTCTACATGCTGACCTTTAGTTCAACCAGCACCACTGTTGAAAATACTGTCTTTTTTTCCACTGAATGGTTTTAGCTCCTTTGTCAAAGATCAAGTGACCATAGGTATATGGAGTCATTTCTGGGTCTTGAAGTCTATTGGATTGATCTTCTTGTGTATCTCTGTACCAATACCATGCAGTTTTTATCACTATTGCTCTGTAGTACAGCTTGAGATCAGGGATGGTGATTCCCCCAGAAGATCTTTTATTGTTGAGAATAGTTTTCACTATCATGGGTTTTTTGTTATTCCAAATGAATTTGAGAATTGCTCTAACTCTTAGAAGAATTAAGTTGAAATTTTGATGGGGATTGCATTGAATCTGTAGATTGCTTTTGACAAGATGCCCATTTTTACTTTATTAATCCTGCCAATCCATGAGCATGGGAGATCTTTCCATCTTCTGAGATCTTCTTTGATTTCTTTCTTCAGGGACTTTAAGTTCTTGTCATACAGATCTTTCACTTGCTTGGTTAGACTCACAGCAAGGTATTTTATATTATTTGTGACTATTTAAATGGTGGCTTTCTCTAATTTCTTTCTCAGTCTGTTTATCCTTTAAAAGAATGCTGTGGGTAGTGTAGCTGAAAATGCTGAAAGTTCTTCCAGGTGGAAAGTTAGGTGCAGCAGCTGCAGCTACAGTGGCTCATTAAAGGCCTTCTCCACGGTGCCTCACAGCAGGGCCCCAATGACATGAGAAAGTTCTTGTGTTTCTAAAATGGCTTTATTGACATGATGGATGATGGTTGAACTGGATGTGCACCCCCCTGAAACTCAGGGCAGACCGGAGTTAAATAGGGAGGGAGAGAGAGGGGAGGGGCTGGGAAGAATGCTTAAATGGCTCCACCCTCTGGCCTTTAGGCATCTCATTAGTAACTAAATCTCTCTAGGGCCTGAGACCTGTAGTCATGACCTCTACCTGTGCTCTTTGGGTGGGTCTGCATTGCCCTGAATGTGACTGAACAGTGCAGGTCAATGGAGTTCCATGCCACATGTTAGGAGCCTGGATTCTGGGAGCACGGTGGAATAGATGCCAGTCCCTTACAAGCAATGGACACCTGTTGGGTCTCCAGGCTTTTCAGCCAGCACTTCTACCAAAACCAAAACCCCTTTCATGTACCTACATCTCCCCCTGTTTTCATTTTTAAAAAAAGAAGGGGGAGTCACTGTCATCTGTAGTGAAAATTTTGAATGAGGAAGTCAAAAGAAAACACTATGAAGGCCATAGGGTGTGGCACAATTAAGCCATAGGGTAAGGGGAGCTGAGGGTAGGGTTAGGAAGGCAAGAAATCATTGAAACAATTAAACACAGGTGGTACAGTTTGAGGGTAATAACATCTGATTAATCTAGATAGACATTATGTTTTCCTTACTAACATGTAACTTTTAGCTATTTGACTTTGGCAAATAGCTGTAGCTGGAAGGTCTGGATCTGTCTTCTGTAGGACTCAGTGTGTGTCTCTGGGTTTCAGTGTGTGTCTCTGAAGTCTTCAGTCAAATGTGGTGGCTGGAAGAAGGTAGCTTGGAGTCCCAGGCAGGTTCTAGGAGGTGGTGTTGTCTCTGTTGGATCTCAGTGTGTCTCTGGAGTCTTTAGTGTGTGTCTCTGGATCTCAGCGTGCATGTCTGGGGTCTTCAGTCAGATGAGGTGGCTGGAACAAGGCAACTTGGTGTCCCAGTCAGGTTCCAGGAAATGGCATTGTCTCCGCTGGACTTGTGGGAGCACCTATAGGATAATCACAACAGGAAAGCAGCACCCCGGCAAGGGGATGTCTGTAAAGGGTGTGTAGCATTAAGCTACTTGGGAGCAAGCACATCATGCTCTGTTGTTGAGATCCTAAAAAAGCAAAGGTGTTTGAGGAAGTCTTAGTCCTGGAATGTATCTTCGAGTCTGTTTTGGATGGCTGAGGAAGAAAAAATTATGTTAATTATGTATCTGGGGTAGGCAGCAACAGTTTATCTGTAAAAGGGAACTAGTTGTTAATTAAGAGCTGAAAAATGGTGATCAGCATAGTTGACTTGTCCTGTGGAAGTAGATTAGATGACTTTTGAACCTTGAAGAAATTTTAAAAGTTGAAAAAAAATGTTGGACATATATCACAAATGTTAGAGAGAAAAGGAAACATTTAAACATAAACAAGAAAATTTTCAGTTGAAAAGCAGGAACATTGTTGCTTGAGGTTTTCCTGTTAGGGAGAAAAGGAAAAGTTTAAAATTTTTGGTTGAAAACCAGGAACGTTGTTGCAGGTCTTCCTGTTGGGGAGAAGAAGAAGTAATGGTGGGTTTAGAAGCAGTGGGTGAAGGGCCTGCCCTGCCATGTGGTAGCTGTTCCACCACGTGGCTGGGTGTTCCAGCAGAGAGGCCCCCTGTATTCCCCATTTGGTTTTTCTTAGCCAGTAAATCCTAAATGTAGAGGAGAAAAAAAGGCCAACCTTGGAAAACGCTCAAAGCGAGAAACATAGGGCCTTGTCAGGAGAGTCAGAAGCAGTTAGATTTTGTGTAAAATACTGAGCCATAGGAGACATGTGGGAGCTGGGTTGGAGCTGGCAGCTCTTGGGAGAAGCTGGCAGGCAGCAACCAGGCCTGACCTGGCATTTTTAGCCACAAGAAAGAAACTATGAGGAACACAAGGGTGAAGGGAGCAAACAGGGTTTGCTTTAGGAGAGCCGGCTGAACTAGGTAGTTGTAGCCTGTCACAAATGACAGAGGATGAGGGGAAGCCTATGTTAGCAGGTAGTGTGTGAAAGACTGACCCCCCCCCCCTGGGGAAAATGCTGGGAACTAGAGTTCGGAGTCAGTGTTCTTGAGAAGTTAGTAGGGGGCTCTCAAATGACTGACTCCTGAGGGAGGGGCAAAGAGTGGAGATTAGGGAGTTGCTGCCATTGAAAGAGTTAAAAATTTTTAAACCTTCCACAGATGGAGTCAAGAGTGTAGATCAGCTTGTTCTGTGCTCTGTGTCCTAGGAAAGTAGCTATCCACAAGACAAAATAGATAAGATAGGAGTTCAGAGCTGAGAGTTCAGGTCAGCATGACCGTGTACCATGGGTACCAGGAACTAAAAACTGACCATAAGATAGATTAAATAGGGTTTGAGCTGGGAGTTCAAGTTAGCATGCCTGTGCATCCTGGATACCAGAAACAGAACTAATCACAAGACAAATTAGATAAGATTTGATTCTTAACATGACCATTTCTTGAACCTGTCACGGAAGCTGAACACTGGACAGGTGCTTTCTATAGATACTTAATCATGATTTCCCCCCTCGTCTCCCTGGGTTGTGGTTCTTCCTTTAAAAGCTCTATCTCTTCTCTAAGTGGTCGTCATACTTCATTGCTTGCCTCTGCGTAGGACAGGCTTGAAGTGTGGCCTCAATGCCTTGAAATCAAATATACCTTGTGTTAATTTCATCAAGTTTGGTGTCTTGCAGTTATTGGGGTGGCCGTGAATTCCCGTGGGCTGAGAGGGAGTTTCTCCCTTCCTGGCAGGCCTTACACCATCTTGTCGAGTTGGAGAACATGTGGGGAGAAAGAAACAGAGAAAGAAACTTATGCTAGCAGGCAGTATACAAAGACTGAAGTCGGACTCTCCTGAGAGCTCAAAACAAAAGGGGAATCTCTCAGGAAAGGGAAAGAGTCTTAGAACGAGGGTCACGGCAGGCACTGCTGCTTGAAAAACAGCTGTTAGCTGTGAAGGACCCCTCTCTGTGGAGCTGGGAGATGGGAAAAGTGGAGGCTAGGGAGTCTCCGCCATCTTGTCCTTGAGCTGAAGAGCACGTGAAGAGACAGAGAGAAAGAGGGAGAAAGAGAGAGACCTAGTCTTTTTGAACTAGGCAGGAGCTAGTGGTAGCTAAGAATCAGAGAGAAGACGCTAGCCAGGAACACATGGAGAAAGAGAGAGGAGGGGAGACAGAGAGAGAGAGAGGCTTGTCTGGTCTTGTGAACCAGGCTGGATTTACTCATTGTCCCATGGAGAGGCTTTTTCCGAGGGTGCCAGCGGGAAAAGCTCTTGGAGCTGGCTTTATATGCCTCATCTACCATCTGTAGGGAACGATGTAGGCCCACATGTGGGCACGCATGGGCATGAGTCTCTGTTGCGTTGTGGGTCTGTGCATCTGCCACTAACTGGTCGTCTGGGATTGTAGCTCAGCCTGACAGGAGTGTGCCAGATCTTGTCTGAGTTTACTCCATGCAGCACTGGGAGAGTGTGGCAGGGCCCCACCTGGCCTGGGGAATTTTTACTCAGTCTGGTTCCTCAGGAATGCAGAGCTCTTGGATTGGGGATCCCTGGGCCCTGAGGCAGCCAAGGACCAGCTGGTCTTAAGCCCTTGGGCTCTCAGACGATGCTGGGAAGCCATGGAAGAACCGAGACTGGGGGCATGTGGTTGTGCGACTGGCCAGCCCACAGCCAAGAGAAATGTGGTGGGGGGCGGGGGGAGGATAGAAGAAAGAGTCCCCGGTAGCACCCCACAAGAGACACTTGGTTACTGTACTCTCTTAGAGACTTGGCGGCCTGGCTAGATTTTTTGAAGAGGGCTGTCCCAGTGGCTGGAACATAGAGAGGTCCTCCTTGATGGCAGCATGATAGTTGAGACATTTTCCATGCTTACTCACAGTATCAGTTTCTGTAGTTGTGTCGCTGTGTCTCACATTGGTTGTGCCAGCTGTGGGAAGCGTGGCTGGAAACACTGAAAGTTCCTTCAGGTGGAAAGTTAGGTGCAGCAGCTGCAGCTACAGTGGCTCATTAAAGGCCTTCTCCATGGTTCCTCACAGCAGGGCCTCAATGACATGAGAAAGTTCTTGGGTTTCTAAAACAGCTTTATTGACATGATGGATGATGGTTGAACTGGATGTGCACCCACCCTGAAACTCAGGACAGACTTGAGTTAAATAGGGAGGGAGAGAGGTAGAAAAGGCTGGGGAAGAATGCTTAAATGGCTCCACCCTCTGGCCTTTAGGCATCTCATTAGTAAGTAAATCTTTCTAGGGCCTGAGGCCTATAGTCATGCCCTCTACCTGTGCTCTTTGGGTGGGTCTGCATTGCCCTGAATGTGACTGAACAGTGTAGGTCAATAGAATTCCATGCCACATGTTAGGAGCCTGGATTCCGAGAACACATCGAAATAGATGCCCGTCCCTTATAGGCAATAGACACCTGTTAGGGCTCTGGGCTTTCCAGACAGTGTTTCTACCAAAACCAAGACCCCTTTCACCAACCTACAGAAAGCTACTGATTTGTTTGAGTTGATTTTATATCCAGCCGCTTTGCTGAAGTTGTTTATCAGGTTTAGTAGGTCTCTGGTGGAAGTTTTGGAGTCACTTAAATATACTATCATATCATCTGCAGATAGTGATATTTTGACTTCTTTTCCAATTTGTATTCCTTTGACTTCCTTTTGTTGTCTAATTGCTCTGGCTAGGACTTCAAGTATTATATTGAATAGGTAGGGAGAGAATGAGCAGCCTTGTCTAGTCCCTGACCTTAGTGAGATTGCTTCAAGTTTCTCTCCATTTATTTTAATGTTGGCTACTGGCTTGCTGTATATTGCTTTTACTATGTTTAGGTATGGGCCTTGAATTCCTGATCTTTTCAAGACTTTTACCATGAAAGGGTTCTGAATTTTGTCAAATGCTTTCTCAGCATCTAGTGAGATGATCATGTGTTTTTTTTTCTTTGAGTTTGTTTATATAGTGGATTACATTGATGGGTTTCTATACATTGAACCATCCCAGCATTCCTGGGATAAAGCCTACTTGATCATGATGGATGATTGTTTAGATATATTCTTGGATTTGATGCAAGAATTTTATTATTTTGCTTCAATATTAATAAGGAAGATTTGTTTGAAGTTCTCTTTATTGGGTCTTTGTGTGATTTAGGTATAAGTGTAATTGTGGCTTCATAGAACAATTTGGGTAGTGTTCCTTCTGTTTCTATTTTGTGGAATAGTTTATAGAGAATTGGCATTAGGTCTTCTGGGAATGTCTGATAGAATTCTGCACTAAAACCATTGGTCCTGGGCTTTTTTTGGTTGGGAGACTTTTAATGACTGCTGCTATTTCATTAGGGGTTATAGGATTATTTAGATTGTTTAGCTGATCCTGATTTAACTTTGGTACCTGGTATCTGTCTAGAAAATTGTCCATTTCATCCAGATTTTCCAGTTTTGTTGAGTATATGCTTTTGTAGTAGGATGTGATGATTTTTTTAATTTCCTCAGTTTCTGTTGTTATGTCTCTCTTTTCAGTTCTGATTTTATTAATTTGGATACTGTCTCTGTGCCCTCTGGTTAGTCTGGCTAAGGATTTATCTATCTTGTTGGTTTCCTCAAAGAACCAGATCCTGGTTTTGTTTATTCTTTTTATAGTTCTTTTTTTACTTCTACTTGATTGATTTCAGCCCTGAGTTTGATTATTTTCTGCTATCTACTCCTCTTGGTTGTATTTGCTTCTTTTTGTTATAGTGCTTTTAGGTGTGATGTCACACTGCTAGAGTGTGCTCTCTCCAGTTTGTTTCTGTAGGGACTCAGAGTTTTGAGTTTTCCTATTAGCACTTCTTTCATTGTGTTTCACAAGTTTTGGTATAATGTGTCTTTATTTTCATTAAATTATAAAAAGTATTTAATTTCTTTATTTCTTCCTTGACCAAGTCATCATTGAGTAGGGTGTTGTTCAGCTTCCATATGTACTTGGACTTTCCATTGAGTTTATCATTATTGAAGACCAGCCTTAGTCCATGGTGATCTGATAGGATGCATGGGATTATTTCAATTTTCTTGTATCTGTTGAGGCCTGTTTTGTAACCAATTATATGGTTGATTTTGGAGAAGATACCATGAGGTGCAGAGAAAAAGGTATATTCTTTTGTTTTAGGATGAAATGATCTATAGATATCTGTTAAATCCATTTGGTTTATACCTTATCTTAGTTTCACTGTGTCTCTGTTTAGTTTGTGTTTTCATGATCTGTCCATTGCTACAAGTGGGGTGTTGAAGTCTCCCACTATTGTTGTGTGATGTGCATCCATGACTCCTGATCTCTTTTGTAGGTTTTTTTATATTCAGGGTATCCTTGAGATTTCTTTATTGTTTGTACTTCCATTTTTGTCCTGCATGTTTTTGTTCGACTCCTTCACCTATTTGGTTGTGGTTTTTTGTAATTCTTTAAGGAATTTTTGTGTTTCCTCTTTAAGCGCTTCTACCTGTTTACCAGTGTTCTCCTGTATTTCATTGAGGGAGTCATTTATGACCTTCTTAAAGTCCTCTATCATCAACATGAGAAATGATTTTAAATCCAAATCTTGCTTTTCTGGTGTCATAGGGTATTCAGAACTTGCTATGGTGGCAGAACTAGGTTCTGATGATGCCAAGTAACCTTGGTTTCTATTGCTTATGTTCTTGTGCTTGCCTTTCACCATCTGGTTATCTCTAGTGCTACCTTCACTCACTGTCTCTGACTGGAGCCTGTCTTTCCTGTTATCTTGGTTGTGTCAGAACTACTCAGAGTCCAGCTGTTTCTGTGATCCTGTTATCCTGAGATTCTGAGTGTTAGAGGTCCTGGGAGTCAGGCTGCTTCTGGGACTCTGAAATCCTGGTGTGACCAAGCTCCTGAGATCCTGTAATCCTATTATCCCATGTTCCTGGGCATGTATGTTAGAGTTCCTGGCAGTCCAGCCTCCTCTGAGTTTTGGGGGATTGAGTGCAGAGCTGGCACCCTAGGACTGCTCGGGGCACTGATGCAGACCAGATGGATAGATAGAAATCTTATCAACTGGAATTTGCACGCCTCTATTACTGCCAGAGAGACTCTTCTCTCCATGGAGATATAAATGTTTATTAGTTCCCTCAGGGGACTAAAGCAAGTCACACTTGTAGGGCAGGCAGACACATACAGGTTACCAAACCTATGTTCAACAGGACAGTAAGAGGCCATTTAGAACTGCTGTCAGAACTACCCACAGCCAGTGTGTGGTCAAAAGTGGTCTGATCAACAACATCTGTACCCCAACATCTGTCTTCTCCTACCCTCCCTGCCTGACTGATATGGAATACCAATCCCTAGGTGGGGCCATATCCATGTTTTTGGCAATAGCCATGGTATTGCCTAGGTGATTTGTCTCCACCACATATGAAAACTCTTGTTTGTCACCTGGAAGGTGCTGCATTCTACACTACATGTAGTTGACATGTTACCAAGAGGGTGCAATGCATGAGCCTGGATAATGTGCTTTCCTTTGCCAATCACAGAATGGGACATAAGGCACAGAGAACAGGCCTGAAACAAGAAACTCTGAGGAGAAACATAGCAACTTCCCCAGATTGCCAGACCTCTGTGGTGCTTTTTCTGAGGACTGTCATCCTGCTGTGGTGATGAGTTGGTCCAAAATATGGTTACTCTGCCTCCCGTCTATACTTCCTTCCTACACAAGATCCTCTTATGCAGGCTGAACATGCTTCAGATGTAGGTGACCAGCAGAGGAAAGTATAACTGTTTCTCTGTTCACAAAAAGGAAGATTTCAATTTCTTTATGTCAACTACAAATTCATAATATTGCATCTCCTCCTACTCAACCACATTTTCAACATTCAACAAAAACTGGTTTTGAGCATTTTTCTTCTATTCAGGAATATGATAGACAATTGGTAGGGTAAATGATAAATAGATTATATCTAAGGGTTTCTACTGTTGTGAAAAATACCATGACCAATTCAACTTATAAAAGTAAGTGTTTAATTAAGCCTACAGTTTTGGAGGGGTGAAGCTCATGATGCTGAAGCAAAGGCATGGCGGCAGAACATCTGAGAGCTTTCATTTTGATCTGCAAGCAGGAGGCATAGAGCACACTAGGAATGATATGAGGTTTTGGAACCTCAAAGCCCACCCCCAGTGACACACCTCTTCCACATGGCCATATCTCCTAATGTTTCCCAAACATTCCCATCAATTGATGAGTTGTTAAAAATACTTGAGCCTATGAAGGTTATTTCCTTCAAGCTACCATAGGATAATGATGATGATGATGATGATGATGGTGAAGACATTACGATAAAAATAGGTAGATTAAATAGTAGGTACATGATGGATAAAAAGGTGACAGATATGTGAACTATTGATAGAGGATAGATGTATTAGATAGATAGATAGATAGATAGATAGATAGATAGATAGATAGATAGATACAGACAGACAGACAGACAGACAGACAGACAGACAGATGACAGATTCTGGGCATTATGTAACTGAGGCAGGAGGACCATATATTTGAAGCTACCCTGAAACACATAGCAAGACCTTATATAAAAAATGAATAGTCAAAGACAGAAGTATATACTGACTCATATGCATTCATATATTCATTCATATATTTATATAAATCAGTCACTGACTTCTAATGGCTTTACTTATTTTTCAATATTATAAAAATGATAGGCATTCCTGAGAGGCTACACTTTCAATTATAATTTTTTAATCTTTTTCCAAACTAGCAATATATAGTACAAGTGTTAAATGCATTTCCAATGTCAGTTGATTCCAATTTGTGAGTTTACAGGGACATGAACACACACATGGTATTTTAGGAACATTGAAAGGCAATGTGATCAAAAAGAAAGGGGAAAGTCAGTTCGATAATACATTTGCAACATTATATTATATGCTTTCCATGCTAGATCAATCAGCTTGAGTCTTAAAGGCCTTTCTATGTGAAATGAGTGAAGTCTTACTGAAAATCATTGAGAGAACAAAATGCTGAAAGTCAAAATATGTATCTGTTCAATAAAACTTAATCATAAACCTGGTTTAATATAGATATAAAAGCAAGAATCTCTCTAACAATATCAGAGAAGAGATTCCTCAGAGGATATAAAATTCTCCCCAAATATTCTAACAACCTGTGGTTAACTATTACACTTTTATTTTATTCAGCTACAAAGGAAGAAGAATAATGAAGAAATACAGTTTCCTGATATACTCTCATTGTCCTTTAGAAATGTATTCGCTGATATCACCAACATCTTACCAGTAAAGCAAAAGCAGAAGTGTATGAGCTTTTAAGATGTCCCCTTACAAGAATATACATGCAACAGCCACTGATGGTTTCAGTCATATTTGTGGTTCAAGGTCAAACTGCAGAGGAAGACTAGAGTAGAAAGACTGAAGTGGTATGTTCCTAATGACCAGTGTCCAGCTCTATCAGACCTGTACATCTTAATCTAGACTTTCAAAGGATAAATTATTGAGTTTTTTAAAAAGAATTTTCTGGTACATGCAACTAAAACTAACCTTAAATAATACAGAACTCTTTGTCATTATCAAATATGAGCATACATGTTTTTCAGAAGCAAAAGGT
Source organism: Arvicanthis niloticus (assembly GCF_011762505.2). Classification (NCBI taxonomy): domain Eukaryota; kingdom Metazoa; phylum Chordata; class Mammalia; order Rodentia; family Muridae; genus Arvicanthis; species Arvicanthis niloticus. The sequence continues at coordinate 54,635,895 of NC_047671.1, read as the reverse complement.
GTTTTTACAGTTCACTGAATTTTCTATGAGAAACCAGAGCAAAGGACTGGAGAGACAGATAACTGAGCAGTTATAAGCACTTGCTGATCTTTCAGAGGACCTGAGTTCAATTTCCAGCATCCACATGGTGGCTCACAACCATTCATGGCTCCAGTTCCAGGAGATTTAATGCCCTCCTATGGCCTTTGTGGACACTAAGCATGCAGATGCCACACAGACATTCATGAAGATCAAACACCCGTATATGTAAAATAAAGTAAATATAAAAAAAATTTAAGGAGAGGGAAAGAAACACAGACAGACAGATAGATAGACAGAAGAAAGAGGAGAGAGACACAAAGAGTAAGGAGACAGAGAGAGGAGAGAAAGAGAGAGACAGAGAGACAGAGAGACAGAGAGGAGAGAGAGCAAGTGAATCTGTAAGCAAAATTGTCGAGTCTGGTAATTTATTTCAGTTAGACTTCAGGCTAGTTTATGCTAATAATTTAGTTTCAAATTATTTGTTTTCAATTTATTTCTTAGTTAATTATAATACCCACTACATTGCCACCACCCCTCTCAAATGTTTATAAGGGTATGCCTGGCTGGATATTGGATGTTAATAATTGGAGTTGTGGCGATTTTTATCAGGAGCCCACGGGTAACAAGAGATCAAAGTGCTCTATAGTATACTGCTTCCCTCTAATTAGTTTTATATTTCTGGCCTCATTTATGCAAATACTTGGGAAAATCAGATGTGTGGAATTAGACTATTAAAGGACGAGGGGAACAAGCTGAAATGGAGTTATCAACTGAAGGTCTGCAGTGGTTTCCCTAAAACTCTAGTTTTCCCAGAAAGATTATGTTTGGGTGAACACCTGAATTTGTTTTTTATTTGATAATTGGTCCTTTATGGCCTTAAAATAAATAAGGCAGGTCACAGTCTACAACTGCCTCTGAATCACCCCAACTGAAATGTCACTGGTGGGGATTTGCTTCATTGATGGTAATGTAATTCAGACATAGTTTAGATTATGTTGATCAGAAGACAGTTTGGCGAAACGAGAATGTAAATCTTGCTGAGGTAACAAAAACAAACTTTTAATGCTGTCAGATAAAGGCAAACTGCTGCTGGTATTTACAGTGTCTTGTTCTTTAGAAGAACATCCCCATATATTATCTAAAGACGAGTTAGAAACCTTCACAAATTAAAAGATTCAAGCACAGTACTTGCTACATTTGACAACATTTCTGTCATTTCCTGGAGTCAATGGGTATCTTCCTACATATGAATTCTGAGGGCCAAATTGTGTAATCGTCAAGGGATTCTGGGAAACAGCACTAGTCTATCCTCTGATCTGTTTCTCCACATTCCTTTGCGGAGCCCGGCTTCCTTGGCCATCTGGATCTCTGTTTGCTTTCACTGTGGCTCACTGCTGCAGACTGTCCCAGAGCTGCTTCTACTGGTCTGCACTCTACAAATCTGTACCTTCAAAGATGTTACCAGGATTGGGCAACCATCCTGTCAACCCCAACTCTTTTCCACAGAGGTCAAAAGTGTTTTGATCCTCTGTATCAAACTTGCCGTGTCACCCCTCCCTGTGTGTGATACAAGTACTTTCCTCATCTCATTCAATGAGCAAAGAATTCCCATCAGATTCAGTTTCCAAAAGTCATAATTTGTCCTGAAGCCCTTGAATATTATTGCTTGTCCTCCAGAACACACATCTTGGATCTCCCCAGGAGATGTGATCTTTTAAGGCATTTGAAGAGGGGAGAAAATGATATTTTTAAAAAGTTCTTCAAATCTGGAAATGGACAAATATGTTTAGATTTTTTTAATTAGAAAAATATTTTAAAGGGCTAGAGAGATGGCTCAGCAGTTGAGAACACTAGCTGCTTTTCCACAGGATCTGAGGTTTGATTCTCTAAACTGATATGGCAGGTAATAAATTTATGTAACTCTAGTTTCAGAGGATCTGATATCCTCTTCTGACCTCTGCGGGCATTGTATGCACATGTAAGCAAAACACCTATAAACATAAAATAAAAATCAGCATCTCTTTACATTTTAGGATAGATCTGAAACATTAAGCTTTTATATAAAATAAAATTCAAATATCACTGCTAGATCACTTTAATATGTCAGAAATAATACAACTATAACATTTTAAATTTTTTCACATTATTATTTCATGGGTATACATATATGAGAGGAATTTGTGTGCATGTGTGCAGATCCATGCATGACACAGGACACATGGAGGTCAGAAGATAATTTTAGGAAGTCAGTTCTCCCCCTCCATCATGGGTTCCCAGAGATTGAACTCAGGTTATCAGGTTTGGACAACCATCCTGCCAGCCCCAGATCTTAATGTTTTGACATATTAACTTTATTCTTTATTGATATTATTTATTATCTGTCTAGATTTGGGGCTGTTCAAGCAAACTGTTTACTGTAACTTTGCTTCTGGTTATGGTACTTCATTGGTTGTTATGGTTCCAAGTGTTGCAATCATATTAATTTAAAACTGGGCTTAATTGAGCATTATCTATGCTTTGGATATCATTAGCGTGTATCCCCTTGAATTTTGTATGTTAGTAGCTTGACTTCAATGTAGCACTGTTGTCATAGAAGAATCTTTTAGAGGGAGGGCTTAATGGTCATGTCAGTAAAAGCAAAACCTTTGGAAGAGTTTAATCAGTGTTCTTGTTACATATGAGTTCCTGTGAAGTTGTGTTGTTATAAAAAGAGGAAACCTTATTGCTGAATCCATCTGGCTTTCTATCTTGCCATATGACTACTCTCTTGCAGGTATTTCCACCAGAATATCATCGGCCATGTTGGGACATAGCCAGAAGCCATTCACCAAACTGGATCTCTATTTTTTATATAGTACCCAGCCATGGGCATTTAGTTACAAGAAAAGACAGAATCATGCTGAAGATTTGAAGTTCTTGTATTACAGAATCAGCTGACACAATCCAGTCACATTGGTTCTATTCAGACTAAATGACAGATCAAAATATTGACCCCCATAAAGTGTTTTTTATTATGACTCTCTACTCTAGCCCTGCATTAAGCACAAGCTGTGTGGAGAAGATAATTACACTTTCTGGTGAGAATAAATCAGGCAGTTTCTTTGCATGTCAATAAGAATCAAATTATGTAGGTGGCTGAAGAAACTTGTTCTCACTGATCAAGACAGCAGATATATGTGTTGAGGTCTTCTTACTCACCTGCATGACATCATGTTTCTGTCTTATAGACATTCTTGGCTAGGGCTTCCCATTTCCCAGATATTGGTAATCATAACCAACATCTGCTTTCTTTATTTATATATAGTTTTCTCCAGTGTGTCCAACTCTAACAGAACCCACTGGGGAGGCTTTGTTAACAAGAGTCCATGGTGTGTTAGTAATAGACTTTATAAGTAACTGTTGGGTAGATCTATTCTCTGACCTGACATATGGAATAGGAACCCATGAATGTAAAAAGTATATGACAAGGCATAAATGTATGCCAAAACTCATAAAACTCACAAAATTACAATAGAAAGAAAGTAGCCCAATTCATTTTTTAAGCTTCTTCTCAGTTTACCAAACTCATATGCTCAGAATTTAAGGAAGAATTATTGTGTGGCTAGTTATCATCGATGGCTGAGAAAACCCCCTGATTTTTTGAGGTGAGTTAGAAGATGTCTTGAGTTCTAGGGAACTCACTATGGTGTGTTAGTAATGGACTTTATTTCCCTCCACTATAAAATATGAGCAATTTGGTTAGTGTAGCTTAGAGTTTATTCCCACCTCTTGCTTTTCAAAGTTGAACTGAATGGTATAATTTGGATTTTTTTTCACCAATGCAGGGGCCTGTCATTATTTTTTCTCAGCTTGAGAGTTTAGATATAAAGATAGGAGGATACGACATTATAAAGCATCTTGGGTACATTCAGACATCAAAGATCCAAGAAAGACAAGGATGCTATCCTGTCACACAACAGAATAAAATTTTCCATGCTGGATCATAAAGTTCAAAATTGAAGACACTTCATGAAAATCAGTCTCCAAGTTGCCAAGACTGCATAGTCCTCTTGTTGGAGAGAAAGTAATAAAAGGTATGAAAGGCGTGGTTAGATGCATGTCATGGATAAGATCTACTAGGGCAGTGAATTAGTAATTTCATTTCATCTATAAAAAGGTGAGACAAACTGCTATAAACTATGTCCCTAATAAAATATGAGCAAAGTGTTAGAAGCCAACGTAAGAAAATGCAATTTTAATATTCATGTCATGCATCAAGTCATTCCCTCTCTTCCTTCCATTTCTTTTCTCTCCAGCTAAAGGACCATGCAGTCTTGGTTAGAAACCAATTCCCATGAAGTGCAGTTAGTATAGCCTGGTGCATCTCCGTCTCCACGTCTAAGCTGTGATGGGATGCAGAACTGTGGTACATGAGAAGAAGCACAAGGATGGTGAGAGCAGTTGTGGATGGGATGCAGAACTGTGGTACATGAGAAGCACAAGGACAGTGAGAGCAGTTGTGGTGGGTTTCATCAGCAGTGTGGCCTGTGCTCACTTGAGCAAATTAAGTATGGGGTTGGTGGCCACATCTGGGTGAAAAAAAAGTTTTGTGGTGGTCTGTGTTTCTTTGCTGTTTGTTTTAACCACAAAGTATGCTTTATTTTATGAAGTAGCTATTGTATACTATTAAATATTTCTAAGCTATGAACATTTCTCCATTCCAGCCATGATTATTAGTCATGTACCAGGTCAAGTTTATTAATATGGGTTTCAAGTAAATTATTAAATTTTGAAAGTGTTTGAGCTGTAAATTCTTTGCTCTTATAAATTATACTGCTATAACATAAACTTTATTTGTTTATGAAAAATTGCTATGCTCACCACATTTACTAAAGAGATTTGTCATTTGATATATCAGGTCTTATCTTAGTGTTATTCACAGATTGCTCATAGGTCAATTTGTGGTTCCATCTTACCCAGATAATATCTGTTAGTTTTACTTAAATCAATCCTACTCCAAGAAAAATAATATCCAATATCCTATTAGATATTATCAAAGCTATGAATTAAAACTCACAAGTTACCTCCCTTCCTGGCCCTCAAAGAGAAAACTCATTCATTCGAGACTCAAACCTGCTTTTGCCATAAAATACTGTTACTCACACAGGATATGCTGGTTGAACCCTTCTGTCAACAAACATTTCATTAATTGTTATGTGGTCAATGATGTAACAGCAGATGATTGTATATTTCTGTTAACCAGAAGCACTTACAAGTGTCATAGAAAGTTTAAAATGGCATCTTTTACACATCTGCCAGGAGAAACCAGCCACTGGATCTCTGTTTTTCTTTCTTCTTGGTTGTCATGCCTCCTCCTCTCTGCCCACCCCTGAACTAAGAAATCAGACTTTGGCCTTTCTGTTTCAACACCAAATTCTTCTAAAGGAGAACATTTGGCTCATTTTATTCAGAAATCTTCACAGCCCCTGACTCATTGTTTTAAGAAGGTGGTTTTCCACAGTACAGATATGTTTGTGATAGAAGCAAGGAACTCTTTTCAGCAGAAAGTCTCCCTAAGGTTTGGGCTACAGGTCTGTGGGAGAGTGTGTAACTAGCATGAAAGAGGACCTTGGAACAATCCCTAATACCAAATGTAAAATCCTCAGGGAGAAATCTACCCATACTTGAGTTGAGGCTGTGTACACATAAGTTATTCTTGCCAATATATACTCTTTTATATAGGTTAGTTGTATTGTTTTCGACAAAAATATATTTCTTACATATCTATAAAATATACACAAGGTTAATCAGGTTCAAGGACCCACTAATGTCCAATAAATTCATTCCATGAGTATACTTTATTTTTTCTTAGCATTGCATTGATTCTTCTAACCTCAGTCTTCAATAACTTACAAAGGAAAAAAAATCACATGTACAACATTAAGTGGGCAAAATTAAAATGTTTATAAGACAGCTCATGATACATTCCCTGTAATAAGTCTCTATAAATTTTTTCCTACTATAGTTTCTGTGAATTCATAGAGTTGGTACAGCATTAAAGATATAAAATTTAAAACATTTATAGACAGGTTATGCTAAATTTCCTGTAATAAATTTTTCTGACAGGTTTTTTTTTTTTTTTTTTTTTTTTGCCCAATATAGTTTCTGCATAAACTTAGCTTCAGGCAAAATAGGTTACAACACCAAGTTTTCACTTAGATAGAACTGATAGGTAGATGTTTCCAAACATCCTGTCTAGCAGATTTAAAAAGAAATAATAGAATAAATAAGTTGAGACAGGAAATTTGTCAGAGTCACATCATTATTGGTTAGTCTAAAATTTAAAAAGCCTTTGAGAAGTAGTATCTCCAGTCCATGGTGTACCCAGCTGTGGATTTCAGGAAGCAGCAAAAACACGGGTCTGAGTATTCCAGCAGAAACCTTTTATTGCCTTAATAAGGTTAAAATATAGATAACCTAGCATCTTCTGAACTGAGTGAAATCTTCTGCCTCTGGTCTGCTGACACTTTGCTATGTCTACAATTCTGAGTTACATAAAACTAAAAGGGCAGATGGAATTAAATGTCTCTGCTAATTTAATAATCTCATAATGCTGTCCTGGGATACAGAACAGCAGATTCTAAGAGTCTGGGTCTAGTATGGTTGAAACTCCCTGTATTATGATTAGGTCTCTAATATGCTTAGGTGTTTCCTGTCTTCTGTGTGCTCACATGTTGCTCCGGTCCTCATAATCTTGGATCTAGTATGTCAATAAGCTTTATTTTTCACAAGTGCATGCCCTCAAGACTACACATGTTAATCTTTTTTGAAGGTATAGATTTTGCTGAAAAAACAAACAAACTAACAGCAACAACAAACATGGCTATCAGAACAGGACTATGTCCTATGTAGAAAATAAAAATGGTTAAAGTTCACACACAGTCCACTTCTGCTCCATGGGGCTCTCTTGTCTGGGGGTTCTGCCCTGCAACTTGCTCTGTGCAGAATCCCACCTCCTGTTGCCCATTGACTTTGTCTGTGGTGGCCTCAGTACATCTTTCCCAAAGTCACCCTCTGGATGTGGAATACTCTTTTACCACCATCAAAGTCTGATGGCATTTAGATCCCTTGAGATACTCAGCTTCCATCTAAAGTGTTTCAAGAACATTTTTTCCAAATAATATATTTTTTATGCTCAAAAGAATTTTGTTTCTGATGGTAAAAATAATAATATTTTCCAATTCTCTCTTCCCCTGCACACATAAAAATACATGTACATATATAATAAATATGTATGAAGTATGTAGAAATACACATACCACTCCATTTTGGCAAAATGATTCATAAATAGTTTCACTTTAAGTTAAACAAATATGTGGAGCTTATTATACCATTTTATGTTCAAGTCACTGTTTATGAACATAGATACATTTACTTCAAGTTAGATTATTGATCATGTTAACCTTGATATTTACCTCTCCCATCAAAAATTATTTTAAAATAAAACAATATATATGTACAGGTGTCATCAGGAAAGAGAAGCAAAAGTAACCATAAAGTATGACAGAACAGCTGCAAAAGAGTTATCTGCAGCTGGTTTAAATTGCACAAAATAAGCTTTATTATTTCTTCAAGCTTTGCTCTTAATGATTGTATTTATCAATGACTATATTTCTATTGTGTCTATTTATATATTTATTTTATTTATTAATGACTATATTTTAATTTATATTTATTTGTAACTGTATTTATTTATTAATGACTATAAAGGTTCAATAAGTCTTCGATGAAATTTATATATTTCCACTTGAGAATAATTTTTAAAAGAGAAATAATTCAAACAGGAGGAACCTTCTAGAAACTTTAGTACTTTCAGAATGCAAACATTCAAAAAGGAAAGAGTGCCTTCGGAAGAATCAAACTGGAGTTCTGAGTCACTAATGAAAGTTGATTGAAACCTGAGACGAGGGCAACTAAACTACAAGTAGGATAATCAGTAAGAAGTAGTTTGTTTCAAAAGCCATCTAATTGTTTTTTTTTCTTCAAGAAGAGAAAGAAAACAGATGTCATAGTCACACCTGTAACAACAGCACTGGGGACAGGGAGATCACAAGTTCAAAGTCAACCTGGGATACATAGCATGACCCTTCATCCAAGAGAGAAAGGTGTGAAGGGAGGGAAATGGGAGACAGACAGACAGACAGACAGACAGACAGACAGACAGACAGACGAGACATAGGATGCTTTCCTCTGTAGTTAAGAAAAATAGGTAAGCCAGCCACAGAACTGAGTGATTTATCTTTATTGACTTTTCTTCATCAAGTTTCACAATTTACTTGAAGCTCTGCCAAGTAAACTAAAGCAACATGGGAAGACCCGTACAGCCATTACCAAGTAGGACATTAAGGAAGAACTCACACATTAGCATGCAACTTCTACTATGTAGGACTTTGATCCATAATTATAGCTAGAGGTACCTCAAAAGAATTACAACACAATAAATATAATGAAAATATGACCTCTATAATTTCTACAACCATTGTGTCTTACCAAAGACTAGCCACAATAGGGACTTTGGGGGTAAGGCTGCATATATAGCAACTAAATCACTGACTAATACAACATCTGTCTTCCCTTTCCTTTCCTAGGATGTGTCATAAAAGCTAAACACCCTCTAATGGAATCAGGGATGGAGACCTGTCAAAAGCTTGCTTTATCAGCATCTCTATCCCAGGAACTTAAGACTGGAATGTAAAAGTACTTATTTCCTTTAAAGGTTAACTCTTGAACACATCTTAAATAAACTCACAAGCTGTGGTGTGATCATTTATGTGAGGAAGAACCAAAAGCCACTGTGAAGAGGAGGAGGAAAATGGAAATAGAAGCCAGATAGAAAGAGAAGCAGGGCCTACGTGGTTCATGGCCTTTCATTTCTTGGGTGCAGTGGTGTACACGCTGCTTTGAGTTCCTTGTTCTATCTATGCCCTAAAAACGTATCAAATACCACTTCCTTGGTTTCAACTAATCAATTATTCCTGGTTATATGCGATCAAAAGGAACTTGACTCAGACACTGTCATTCTTCTGGCAGTGCAGTTAATTTCACATCAAGTCGCCGGAAGGAAACACATGCCCACGTGTTGTAACTCTATATATCTAAACAGTGCCAAGGGATTTTACAATGAGAAAGATAGGCATATATCCTATTCATTGTTTAATCTGAAGAACTTGACATAATTCTTGGGACATAAATGGAACCTTCAAACAACTTCTGAATGAGTTAAAGTGAATACACCCTCATCACAAATAAACCGTGGTAGGAATTTTGCTAAAAATTTTGGAAGAGTGAGTTCTGAAGTTTGTCTGATCTCATGACTCAATAGAAGCTTATCAAGTCACCTCATCACATCCTGCATGATACAAGGTCTAGAATCAGATCTGGTTGGCAGGCAGTGAATGAATTCACTCTTAAAACCAGAGTAGAAATAAAATAGTCTCATTGCTGCAAAGGCAGCAAACTAGACAGCGACAACCCCACCACCTGCATAAGGTAGTGAGGTTGCGGGTGTCAGCATTTTGTTCTATGTTTGTTCTATTGTGCTTCCCATAATTTCAGTTAACTCAGTCATTCTGGATTTCTGACGGGGTTGAAAACTTACAGTCTCATAGCCAATCCTGGCTATTTACTTTGAGAGAAAAGATTTGAGTGGATGGTTTTCAGCTGACATTCATTCTAAAGCCAAGAAAAAAAGCCAGGTTCGGGACTAAGTGTTTTAGTTAGGAGAGATGACAGAGGTTCTGGTTAGTCAACAAAATGGTGGACTGGGTATTAGGGCTATCTTGTACCTCACTGGTACAAATTGGTATAATTATGCTCTAATTGTATTTTGAGATAAAAGTTTTATTTTAACAGGAAGGGTGATATGTAGGAGGAGCTAAGGTGGGAGGAGTACCGAGAGGAAGAGAAGGAGTAAGGAGAGGAGGAGAAGGAGAGGAGAAGCTAAGTGATGAGACAGAAAAAGAGAGAGAAAGGAGGGGGGGACATGGAGGCAGATATTCATGTGTCTCCACCAGTCAAAGATAGTTGATATATCTAGGTTGGGTATTGGGTCACACTTCTGATTGAGCATTACCAAACTTATAAAGCCTTTGATTAACATTTTTTTAAAAAACTGTATAAAAGCAAAAAGGAAAAGGGGGCTTGGGATAGGGGTTTTCTAGGGAAGGGAAATGGGGAAAGGGGATGGCATCTGAAATGTAAATAAAATATCCAATAAAAAATAAATTAAAAAGAAAGAAAGAAAGAAAGAAAGAGTTACTTTGTGTGCCATTGTCCATCATATAATTCCCACTATGTGAATGAGGGTAGTCCAGATTGGCATGTGTGCTCTTCTCTGGGGAAGACTGTTTCTACAGCTCTCGACTTTCCTTAGTTGTCTGTAGTTCTTTGAATAGAATTGAGCCCATTCCCCCATGTCCAAATTGATGGTCTATTATTGCTGTCTTTGTTCAGCTCATGTTTAAGAACTCATGTTGGTGAGACTCTATGGGTATAGTTTCTGACATTCCTCAGAGACACAGTCTCGAAGCAAACTCCCCAATCTTCTAGTTCTCAGAATCATTCTGTGCCCTTTTCTGAGCCTTAGGCACTGGAGTTGTTTTGTAAATATGTAGCTGTTGGCACTGGGCTCAGCTCTGCATTTTGATGTGTGGTTTTCTGTACTAGTCTCTATCTGTTGCAAGAGAAATTTCCTTGTTGATAAGAAATGAGGACTATACTTATCTATGGTTATAATATATGATATATAATTATAATATATTATAATTATATATATATAATTATATATAATTATAATATATATATAATATATATATTATATATAATATATAATTTAGAATATAGTTAGGGATTATGCTAGTTTAGTAAAGTAATGGTTGTGTGTTCTTTTCCATGATCTATAACTTCACTAGCACCATGTAGCTGGCTAGGTTCCTAGTACCATGAATGATTTTCCTCTTGTTGAGTTGGTCTTAAGCTCAATTAGAGAGCTATTGGTTACTACCAGGGTGTATGTATCACTACTGCACACCTAAGAGTTATCATGATATGCTTGCTGGTCACTGTAGTAATTCACAAGTGTCATACCTAGGTAGGACTTTGCTCGCTTTTCTCATTTGGAAATTCACATGGTGGCTTCTGGTACCATGAAAGCTAGTCCTCAGGAAGGAGGCATCCAGGTCAGTTCCAACTCAAGGGCCTCTGTGCCCTGCACCTGAAGTGTAAGATGTCTTCAGAAATAGGAACTTACCCTCCATCTTTGAGGGAGGGGAAATTAAGAGTCTGTAATATTTGGGGGAATCTTTTGACACCCCTTATCAGCAACTCAAAGGAGGGTTTCTCATGTTTAGGTTTTTATTAGATGTCTTTGGCTCTTGGAGTATTGTCAGCTCAAATGAGAAAAATTCATTTAAACTACACATGTATATGTATTATTGTAGGCTTTTTTTATGTAGATAGTTAATAGTATAATTCCTTGTAACATTTTCAGACATTCTTACTGTTAATTTATCCTACTTATGTGTTTATCTTCCTCCTCATCCTTAATTAAAGCCCCCCGTTTCCCATTTCTCCAGTCAGATTGCTTGTACCCTGCTATTCCCCTCTGTTCTGATCTCCCTAGATTCCTATGCATTGGTACCTTTTTAATTTCCTGGTTTGTGTAGTTAGTTATTCTAGGCTATGTAGTCACATCTGAAGATTTGGAGCTGGGAGTCCTCAGTGAGAGAGAACATGTAACATTTGTCTTTCTGGGTCTGAGTTATGTCACTTTGTATGAAATAGTTTTTCGTGACAGCTGAAAAGTGTTCCTTAGATTATATATGTATTGTACTGCACTTTCATTATTCATTATTAAGTTAAAGGACATTTAGTTTGTTTCCATTTCCTAGCTACTGTGAATAAGGAGCAAAGAACATGGCTAACCAGGTATCTATGAAGGAGGATGTTGAGTCCTTTGGGCATATGCCCAGGAGTAGTCTGGCTGGATCACAAGGAAGATTCAGTTTCAATTTGTTGATGATTCTCCACACTGATTTTCACAGTGACTACAACAGTTTATGATTCCTACATTAAATGAAAGCTCCCCTTTCTCCACACCCTCTCCAGCATTTATTGTTGGTTGTTGTGTTGATATTTGCCTTTCTGACTGGAGTAAGATGAAATCTCAAATGTATAAGAAAACTTTTTAATTTTTAAATTTTTTACTGAAAATACAATGTATTTTGATCATGTGTCCTGTCCATCAGGGCAGTGAACACCTGAAAGAAATAATGGGGGAAACAGGGGCACGCAAAGAACCACGGCTTGTCTACAGTCTGATCAAATCGTTATTTTAATTTTTTCACACGGGGGTTATATACAAATAGAGGCAGGTTGTGGGGAAGGGGATGACACAGGAGCTTAGGTGTTCTCAGGGGGAGTACAGATATCTTCCAGAACAGAGTGTTGGCTAGGTGAAGAAGCAGGCAACAGATCACTACGACTCTGTCTATGATTCATTTGTTCCTATCTAAGCTGGTACCCTCCACCAAGGCTACCTATCCACAAGACCTATGACTACTTGTTCTTATCTAGTTGGTAGTTTTCCACCAAGGCTGCCTGTCTTCAAGATCTATAGCTATTTGTTCTAGGGCCAGTGTTTTCCCACAGAGACCAAGACTTTATGTTAGCAGGCATGTATGGCTGACTTAGGTCTATGCCTGATTTAGGCCTTCAGTGTATAACAAGGTTGCTCCCAACAATCATGCTTTTCCCATCTCCCAATTCATCCCAGAATCTCCCCTCCTCCATACCTACTCAACTTTCTTTTCCTGTTTTTTAAAAAACTATGTATGTGTGTATACATATATACTTATATATAAACAAAATGAAGAAATACACAAACATGAATAAATTTAAAACAAACAAAAGACAAAAGTATGTCAAAACAAAGCAAGAGATGAAACAGAAAGTCCACAAAAATACCACTGAGCTAGTTTTGTGTTGGCCAAATACTCCTGGTTGTGGGGTCTGCCCTGAAGTGTGGTTGATATACCAAATGAAGGTCCATTAAAAAAAAAACTAATTTTCACTTTTTGTTTTGAAAGGGAGAAGAGAGAGAAAAAATAAAGGGATAGGGAAGGGGAGAGAGAAAGGGGGAGAGAGAAAGAGAATGAGAGAGAGACAGAGAGAGAGCATGGAGGTGTGTTGGTAGGAGTTATCTCAGAAAATTTGAAATCTTTTTTAAAAATTTTCAGCTGGATGTGGTGGTACACATCCTTAATCTTTCACAAGTAGAGTCATACATATCTCTGTGACTTTGAGGCTAGCTTGGTCTACATAGTGAATTTCAGACCAGCCAGTAGGAGACCCTACCATAACTTAATTTATTAATAACTCGTTTTATGAGGTTACCCCTAGAAGAGAAACATGGCCCAGATCCCAGCCTCAATGTTACTCTTTTCTACTATGTAGTAGCTAATCACATTCTTGGCACAGTAGACAACATGCATGTGCTTAATGAAGAAATAATACTATAAAACATTTACAGAAGAAACTTATTTATAATAAAATGTGATCATGTACAAGCTGATTAAAATATAACTTTAGAATCACACACACACATACACAAATGTATGCAAGGTATATGTGTCAGTCAGAAAAACCTCTTACTTTGCCAAATATATTAGTGGTTTTTATTTATTTTACTGTTAATTCCACTGAGGACACTGGATTCTTAGAAAAAGACAATTTACCTTCTGCTTACTGACACTTCCACTAAAAGGTAAGAGCCTTTCAGTTCATTCTCTTATTGCATCTATAACATTTTATATTAGTTATTTTTAAACCACATGATAAATTTGAGAATTCTAATCAATAATGAAAACAGAAGCTCACAGAGTTGGGAGAATTACAATCCAAAACATTGGTGCTTCTTGCATGTTTTTTTGCATGTTTTGCTGAAAATATTCCATTTAGGACTGAGTGTTCCACTTGCTCCCATTGTCCACTTGCTCCCATCTACTGCAAGAGGAAGCATCCTTGATGATGGCAGAGTCAGACACTGATCTATGGGTATAGCTATAGGCTGTCTGTGATTTATGGTCCCTATGGAGATCTTCAAGCTAGTGATAAGGGATATCCTTAAGGAACTTGCACATTCTCCAAATAAAAGATGTGCCATTATTTTGAAGTATAGTTTTAAAAGTTTAGTTGGATGCAAAATCCACTCATATTAATGTATTGCATTTTTCATTAAAATTTAGACTTAATTAAATTAAATTAACTCACATTTTAGCTTGAAATTCCTTCACATAAAAATTCCTTATATTATTGAGCTAGTAGAAAGATTATGGGAATTTTATGTCCTTATAATTCCGGGCTAGCCCTCACCTGGATCCTGGTGACTGGAGCAGACGTCCAGCTGATCTGCTTCCCTGTGGAAGCTGCATCCCGAGACATCATAGAGAGGCTACGGCCCACAGAGCTGAAGTGACTAGAGCAGACACCCAGCTGATCTGCTCCCCCATGGAAACCACGTCTGGAGGCATCCCAGAGGGCCACTGCCCTCAGAGCTGCAGACATCCTTGAGAGGCCACTGCCCTCAGAGGGGCAGAAACCATATCTGGAGACATCCTAGAGAGGCCACTGACCTCAGAGCAGGGGACACCATATCCTGAGGCATCCTAGAGGAACGACTACACTCAGAGCAGCAACACCTAGCTGTTCTACTACCGTGGAGACGCCATATCCTGAGATATCCTAGAGGAGCCACTGTACCCAGGACAGCTGGAACTCAGGATCACAGAGACATCCAGACCCCGAGGAGTTCTGACACAACCATGATAACTGGAAAGGCAGACTCCAGTCAGAACCAGTGAGTGCAGTTAGCACTAGAGCTAACCAAATGGCAAAAGGCAAGCGTAAGAATGTAAACAACAGAAACCAAAGTTACTTGGCATCACCAGAAACCCGGTTCTCACACCATAGCAAGTCCTGAACACCACAACACATCGGAAAAGCAGGATTCAGAATTAAAATCACTTCTCATGATGATGATAGAGGACTTTAAAAAGGACATAAACAACACTCTCAAAGAGTTTGAGGAGAACACAGGTAAACAGGTAGAAGCCCTTAAAGAAATGCAAGAAAACACAACCAAACAGGAGAAGGAATTAATTACACAAAACCATCCAGGATCTAAAAATGGAAGTAGAAACAATAAAGAAATCTCAAAGGGAGACTACCCTGGAGATAGAAAACCTAGGAAAAAGATCAGGAGTCATAGACACAAGCATCAACAACAGAATGCAAGAGATAGAAGAGAGAATCTCATGCACAGAAGATATCATCGAAAACATAGACACAACGGTCAAAGAAAATGTGAAATGCAAAAAGCTCCTAACACAAAACATCCAGGAAATCCAGGACACAATGAAAAGACCAAACCTAAGGATAATAGGTATAGATGAAGGTGAAGACTCCCAGTAAATATCTTCAACAAAATTATAGAGGAAAACTTCCCTAACCTAAAGAAAGAGATGTCCTTAAATATACAAGAAGCCTACATAACCAGAAATAGACTAGACCAAAAAAGAAATACCTCCCATCACATAAATAATCAAAACATCAAATATACAAAACAAAGAAAAGATACTAAAAGCAGTAAGGGAAAAAGGCAAAGTAACATATAAAGGCAGACCCATAAGAATTACACCAGACTTCTCACCAGCGACTATAAAATCCAGAAGATCCTGGACTGATATTATACAGACTCTAAGAGATCACAAATGCCAGCCCAGACTACTATACCCAGAAAAACTCTCAATCACTATTGATGGAGAAACCAAGATATTCCATGACAAAACCGAACTTACACAATATCTTACCACAAATGCAGCACTTCAAAGGATAATGGATGGAAAACTCCAACACAAGGAGGGAAACTACAACCAAGAAAAAGCAAGAATGTAGTCTTCCAACAACCCTAAAAGAAGATAGTTACACAAACATAATTCCACCTCTAATAACAAAAATAACAGGAAGCAACAACCATTTTTCCTTAATATCTCTTAATATCAATGGACTCAATTCTCCAATAAAAAGACGTAGACTATCAGACTGGATACATAAACAGGACCCAGCATTTTGCTACATACAGGAAACACACCTCTGTGACAAAGACAGACACTACCTCAGAGTAAAAGGATGGAAAACAATCTTCCAAGCAAATGGTCTAAAGAAACAAGCTAGAGTAGCCTTTCTAATATCAAATAAAATTGATTTTCAACCAGAAGTAATCAAAAAAGATAAGGAAGGGTACTACATACTCATCAAAGGAAAAATGTACCAAGAAGAACTCTCAATTCTGAACATCTATGCCCCAAATGCAAGGGCACACACATACATAAAAGAAACTTTAATAAAGCTCAAAGCATACATTGCATCTAACACAATAATAGTGGGGTATTTCAACACCCCACTCTCAGCAATGGACAGATCATGGAAACAAAAACTAAACTGAGACACAATGAAACTAAAAGAAGTTATGAACCAAATGGATTTAACTGATATCTATAGAATATTTCATCCTAAAACAAAGGAATATACATTTTTCTCAGCACCTCATGGTACCTTCTCCAAAATAGACCATATAATTGGTCACAAAACAGGCCTCAACAGATACAAAAATATTGAAATAATCCCGTGTACCCTATCAGACCACCATGGACTAAGGCTGGTCTTTAATAATAACAAAAACAACGGAAAGCCAACATACACGTGGAAACTGATTAACGCTCTACTCAATGATGACTTGGTCAAGGAAGAAGTAAAGAAAGATATTAAAGACCTTTTAGAATTTAATAAATAGGAGGACACATCATACCAAAACTCCATGAAAGCAGTACTAAGAGGAAAACTCATAGCTCTAAGTGCTTACAAGAAAAAAAAAACTGGAAAGAGCATACACTAACAACTTGACAGCACACCTGAAAGCTTTAGAACAAAAAGAAGCTAATATTCTCAAGAGGAGTAGACGGCAGGAAATAATCAAACTCAGAGCTGAAATCAACCAAGTAGAAACAAAAAGAACTATACAAAATATCAACAAAACCAAGAGCTGGTTCTTTGAGAAAATCAACAAGATAGATAAACCCTTAGCCAGACTAATCAAAGGGCACAGAGACAGTATCCAAATTAATAAAATCAGAACTGAAAAGGGAGACATAACAATAGAAACTGAGGAAATTTACGAAATCATCAGATCCTACTACAAAGGCCTATACTCAACAAAATTGGAAAATCTGGATGAAATGGACAATTTTCTAGACAGATACCAGGTACCAAAGGTAAAGGAGGAGCAGATAAACCATCTAAACAGTCCCATAACCCCTAAAGAAATAGAAGCAGTCATTAAAAGCCTCCCCACCAAAAAAAAAGTCCAGGACCGGACAGTTTTAGTGCAGAATTCTATCAAACCTTCGAGGAAGACCTAATACCAATTCTCTTCAAACTATTCCACAGAATGGAAACAGAAGGAACACTGCCCAATTCATTCTATGAAGCTACTATTACGCTTATACCAAAACCTCAAAAGACCCAACAAAGAAAGAGAACTACAGACCAATCTCGCTTATGAATATGGTAGATGCTGGCAAGGATGTGGAGAAAGAGGAACACTCCTCCATTGTTGGAGGGAATGCAAGCTGGTACAACCACTCTGGAAATCAGTCTGGTGGTTCCTCAGAAAACTGGGCATAGCACTACCTGAGGACCCAGCTATATCACTCCTGGGCTTATACCCAGAAGATGCTCCAACATATAACAAGGACATATGCTCCACTATGTTCATATCAGCCTTATTTATAATAGCCAGAAGCTGGAAAGAACCCAAATGTCCTTCAATAGAGGAATGGATACAAAAAATGTGGTACATTTACACAATGGAGTACTACTCAGCTATTAAAAATAATGAATTCGAGAAATTCTTAGGTAAATGGATGGAAGTAGAAAATATCATCCTGAGTGAGGTAACCCAATCACAAAAGATCACACATGGTATTTACTCACTGATAATCGGATGTTAGCCCAAAAGCTTGAAATAGCCAAGATTCAACTAACTGACTACATGAAACTCATGAAGAAGAAAGACCAAGTGTGGATGCCTGGGTCCTTCTTGGAAGGAGTGACAGAATGCTCAAGGGAGCAAATAAGGTGACAGAAAGTCAAGGAGGGGCCATCGGGAGACCACTCTACCTTGATATTTGTCCCATGTGCAGTCACCAAGGATAGATGCTGATATGGATGTCAGGAAGTGCATGCTGATAGGATCCTGATGCAGCTGTCTCCTCGAAGGTCTGCCAGAGTCTGACATATCCAGAGGTGGATGCTCGAAGCAACCCATTGATCTGATCAAGGGTTCCCAATGAAGAAGTTAGAGGACTGAAGGAGCTGAAAGGGCTGGTGGCACCAAGAGGAGAGCAACAGTGCCAGACAACCAGAGCTCCCCAGGGTTTAAATCACCAGCCTTGGAGCACAAAGGCAGGCACCCATGACTTCAGCTGTATACTTAGGGGAGGATGGCCTTGTCGGGCATGGGTGGGAGAGGAGATCCCTGGTCCCATGAAGGACTTGGCTCATACTGGAGATGCTTGTGGCTGGCTCCTTTACATCTTTCGAGCATTACGTTATTCCAAGCCACACAAAATGGTTTTACACAAAATAGGTTCACTCATGTTCCTAACAGCGACTCTGTGGCATTACCATTACTGGCCTACTGTCATTAAGTAAGAAACTAAAGCACAGAGAAATAAAATAATGTGTCTAAGTTAATATGGCATGTGAGTGGAAAGACTAACATTCCATTAGTGTGGCGTCTGTGATACAACTTTGCCTCCTAACTCGTCTTAAAAGCAGGAACCAGGCCAGGTGCGCTGGTGTGTGCTTGTAATTACAATCGGAAGGCTGAGACAGGAATGCTACCATGGATTAGACACCAGCCTCAGTAACATAGTGAGACCCTACCCCAAAAAGCTCAAAGTGAAACCAAACAAATGACAAGGATACCTGAGACCAACAATAGTGATATTTTCAGATCTAAAAGGGAACTTCCAAGAACTATTATGGCAAACTGAACTGAACTGGCCTACCTATGTGTGACATATCTGAGGATTTGTGGAAAACGTCATTGCTACAAACCTCAGTAAAGTGTGTAAATGAGAAACAATATCTCACTGCAAATTTGCTCTGCAAAAAAAAAGGAGATTCTGGTAATTATAGTTAACTTCAATTAAATGGATAAGGTTTGAGCTTTGAGCAGATTCTAAGAGACAAACGGGAAAAACAACAGGCTGCCATCTGTGATCTTCCTTTCCCTCCTTTTCCACAGTCAGCCTCAACATTTCCTAAGAGTAAATATTGGAAAAATGTCTTAACATTGTAGGCGTGAGGGGAATGTCAAGGGAAACCCATTGACACAAAAGCTCAGCCTCCATCGGTGACACCAGTCCTCACTGGGAAATGTCCAGCATGGGAAATGAGTAATTGGCTCACAGAGTGACTTCCTTAAAAAGGAGCCCCGAAATGAGAACCGAGGAAGGCACTGTCCTTTCTATATATGGACCTTTCTTCTGTTGTTACCCACTCCCAGGAAGAACAGCTGGCCCCTAACTCCAGCTCTCTGCAAACCTGCTCCCCTCTTTGGGCTGTAGGAGAGGACCTGTGGATTCAACTGTCTACCTCAACCCTTCTCCACTCAAGAGCGTCCTCACCTGCCTTGAGCTGCCTCCGCCATAGATGAGGCAACCAACCCTCGACCAGCAGTTACCTCTCTGTGGCAGTGCTGGACCTCACAGGTGCTCCTCCTCGGCTCCCATCTGAGGATAATGGATAAACAGGAGACTGAAATGGAAACTGAGTCTGGACTTTAAGGTTATTCTGGTTTCTCTCCAGACTCTATCAACCTTTGTTAGGATTTTTAGCAAGAGTCATATATGGAAATGAACTCATGCTAAAAATTGAAACCATTTGGCAATGTTATTGTCATTTCTCAAGAATTTAATGTTTAAATCATTTCATTCACGGTATTAATTTTTAAAAAATAAAATCATGTGTAATAATCTCCTATACTCTATCATTTTTTTAGTTGGAACACTCCAGGAAAGAATCAGGTTTCAGGTTTCTTTGGCTATTTTCTTCCCTAAGAGACATGTAAGATGATAAGGTTATGTTAACAAATGTCTTTTTTCTTTTTACTATGGTCTCATCACCATAATTAGATCATTTTTTCCCCTGAAGTAAGAAGAGTTTTCTCATTAGCAAAGGATGTTGGCATAGTTGAATGGGTCGTGGCATTTGGCCATGTCTCCTAGCAATGAAACTTGAATAATAGTGTCAGGCCATGAAATGGGAGAAGACATTTTTCTTTGAAGCACAATATGGACACTCCCAAATAGCCTTAGGTCACAATTTTAAATATAGTACATAGTTTTATTTTGTAGTAGTGTCTGCTCAAAACCAACTTTATTTTCCCCAGACCTAAATGGAAACTATTGTTTTCTGCTTAAATCTTGTTGGGAATTTTTTTTTTCTTTTAGCTATAGATACATGAACATCAGAAAAATCATTTAATGAGGCCAAATGAGAAATCAGCCTTTATTTTCCAAGTTATTTTTAAAATGAGTAATGGCATTTTAAAAATTCCAAAGTTAAAAGTCATATATTATACAGAGAGGAAAGAATGAAGGCAATGAAATTAGGAATTTCCTCTGAGTCAGTAAACTTAAAAATTTATTAACAAATAAGAGGCACAGTAGAGGAAAAAAGAATGAGAATGTCATGCTTAGGGCGTTGACATCCATCTTCAGTGAGAATGTGACTACAGCAGTGTAATCTCTCACACACACAAGAGCTCTTAGAGCAGTGTAAACTGACTTATGTCTTCTCCAAACATGTGTCATACTCATTTGTTAATCCTTCCAATCGGTAGTCTACATTAGACATTTAAACTCTACAGATCACAGATCACAAATTCTTTTTTTTGGGGGGGGGGGGTTCGAGACATGGTTTCTCTGTGTAGTCCTGGCTGTCCTGGAACTCACTCTGTAGACCAGGCTGGCCTCGAACTCAGAAATCTGCCTGCCTCTGCCTCCCAAGTGCTAGGATTAAAGGCATGCGCCACCACCGACCGGTGGTCACAAATTCTTTAATGTCAGGGGACATAACTTTCATAATTCTGTCAGTATGTGATACTTGCTACATAGTAAATATTTTATTACAAATTAATCATTTAACCTATTCCTATGTCTTATTAATAAATTCCATATCTGAAGAGCAACTGAAGAGCTGAGATGAATAAATGTCAAAAGAAATGCACGCTCATTCTGAAGACCCTAGGGATAAAATGATTTCTGCTCATGGCCACAATTAACTTAGCAAGGTCAAGCCAGGATCTGCCTCTTCATTCACGTGTGTCTAGCACGTGGTTTGGTGTCCATCTGGCTCCTCAACTACTCCCATTTGTGTGCACATGAGTGTACTCACATTTGTGTGCACATGAGTGAGCCAGACAACTCTTTGCATCTGCTTTTAACTTACCCTTCTTCTCACCTTTAGTCCACATAAGCTAATTATTTCAATAGTCAGAATCTAAAACCATTGCCACAATCTATCAATCAATCAATCAATCAATCAATCAAACCACCTTCCAATTCTCTACTGAAAACTTCAGAGTACTCCAGGGCTGACGTGTGTATGTTCTCGGGGCATCTTGTCTTTGGTCTTTTCTTCATTTTTCCATAGCTCTCCCTCTTCTCTTCAACTCTGCTTGTTTGTTTGTGATATACAACTTTGATTCTCTTCCTCCTCTGTCTGCCAGCATGTTCCCTATTCCTGAACTATGTTCTCCTCTGTCACCTTCTCTCAAAAATCCATTTTGAGCAGAAGTTAATCAGCATCGAGCTTGCAGAGTATTGGTGGCAAAAACCAATCGGAATTATATTACATTACAGATTGCTGAAAGTGGAAAAAAAATCTTTTTTCACCTCAATTTGAAATCTCTGGATTTGGCATGGTCAGAAATCTTTTCTCAAACGTTGTTTCTTGAACTCTAAAGCATCAATAGAAACAGGAATGTGGTGGGGTTCGAATATGTTGTCAATGTAATACTCTCCATTCTTAAAACGTTATTCTTGAATGGGAGATGGTATCTTCTTACCGGTGTCAGGACTGGGTTCAGTACATGTTCCCAGGTGTGGACCTGGGCCAAGCTGAGACCCTCATTTCCTGAGAGAGAACGGAAGTATTTCCAAAACCAACTTAAATTTCTTCTAGAGAAATATTTTAGCTGCAACCCGAGAAGATCGGTCAAGGAAGGAAGAAAAAAGGAGAGGGACAGCAAAAGGGAAGCAAGCCTCAACGGACAGAGGAATAACCACGAATGCCCACGCTGCTCTCTGAGGCCAGAAGGGAAACTTACGCATCCCTGGTGATGAGCCAGGCTCTTGACCAAGCAAATACTTGCAGTTCCCCCTGCACTACTTCCTACCTGCCACAATCCTTTCACTCTGAAGATGGCCTTAACTTCGATGTTAAAGAGAATCCATGAGTCATAAAACAGGAATCCTACAAACTCCGGACACCGCACCTGGAGAACTTTCCACACCCACACCTCCACTGTATTGCTTTCTTTGAACAGAATGAAGAGGAGCAGCCCTGCAGGGCCTCATTTCCTCAGTGCCCTGGGTGCAGCCCTCCTCGCAAGACCTGATCTTCTGGTAATTGTATCCTCTCTTGCCTCAGCCTTGCTCTCAGGACTAACTCTTTCCTGTCATTATAAAATCACTCAAGTCTTACAAATTTTAACCAATAAAAATCAGCCTTCCCTGTATCTTGAAGTGTTTCCTTCCACTAGGTTCAGGGTTTAAGGTTTCAGATTAAAGTGTTTGATTCGTTTTGGTTTTGTGGCGGATCAGCTACATGGATATGATCTCATTCTTCTTGGGGTGGATTTCCAGTTTTGTCGGAACGATTAGTTGTTTTCCAGTGGCTGTATTTAACACCGTGGTAAGGAAAAAAATATTGGCAAGCTATAAGTATAGGCAAGAACTTTCTGGAAAGAAGTCAAGTAACACAGGAAATATAAACAAGAATTAACAAGTAAAATTACATAAAATCTACAACTTTCTACACAACAAAGGAAACCATCAGTAAACAGCCAGCCTAACATAGCTTCACCACTCTTAGACACACCCCCCAAAAGACTCTGTATCCTACTACAGACATACTTGCATGTCCATGATCATTATTGTAATCTTTACAATGCAGGAAGGAACTAGCCTAGCTATCCAGATAAACAGATAGCTGAAATGTGGCAAACTATACAACAGAATTTTATTGTAAAGAAAGATGGAGTCATAAAATTTGCAAGAAAGTGGGTAAACCTGAAGTATTACTTGAAATAACCTAGGCTCAGAAAGATAAATATCACATGCTCTCTTGTATGTAGCTCATAGCTCATAATGACCCTAGGCATGCGTATAAGTCATGGTAAGGGATATGGAACAAGGAGATCACTGTAGAGAGAAGGGTGTTGAGGACACAGGGAAACATGACATGGAAGTGGAGGCTATGGTGGGATGAGCATGCACTGGGGAAATCTGCAGGAAGATAAAAGAGAAGGTAGAGGAAGAGAGTCAATACCAAAATCTATCTGAGATGTCACAAAGAGACCCAACACTGTGGATGCGGACTGTTTTAACTTAAAAAAATGTGTCCAGTATTTTATCCTCCAAGTCCTAGCCCCAGTTTTCAGAGCCACATTGCAGTTTTTCCTTCTTTCTTTGACCCAGGTGAACAAAAGTAGACAAGTTATAACTTCTGGACTGTGATGCTGTTTGGTCACCACAGAAAGTCTAGCTCAGTTTATTTATGTGTCGATTCCTTTTTCTCAGTTCTGTAAAGTCGGCCACAAAAACTAGTTCCTCAGATAACCATCCTACACTCCCAACCTAAGCCAACATGCGATCTTTCTAAAGGTTGGGTCAATAATTCAACGGCTTTCATATGGGTGTTAAATATATATTAAATTAGTAAATGTATATTATAGATACTTTACCTTGCATTTATATATAGTTTTTTCTGGCTTATTGAATTGCATTTCAATAAGCTCTTAGAAAGTTGAAAATATGAGTTTAAGGCCAGCCTGGACTTGAGACCCTAAAGGGAAAAAAAGCAAATGTTGGCAAGGATGTGAGGAACTTGGAAGCTTCTCTGTAGGGAAGTGGAACCTTGCTCATCAGCTGTGAATCAACAATCACAGAGGCTCTATGAGTCTGAGCTAAGTTCTCTGCACATATGCTATGGTTGTGTAGCTTGGGGTGTGACTCCTAGCCATGGGAGTGTAGGATAGCTCTGACTTGTTTGTCTGCTCTTGGGACTCTTTCCTCTTACTGAGTTGTCTCATCCAGTCTTGATCTGAGGGTCTGTGCCTAGTCCTATTCTGTCTTCTTATTGCACGGTCAGTTGATATCTGTGGGAGACCTGCACTTTTCTGAAGAGAAATGGAGAAGGAGTGGATCTGAGGGTGAAGAGAGGTCGAGGAATGGAGGGAGGGGGACCCGAGCTCAAAGTGTAATATATGAGAAAACAAGAAAGAGAGAGAGAGAGAGAGAGAGAGAGAGAGAGAGAGAGAGAGAGGAGAGAGGAGAGAGAGAAGGGGGAGAGGAAAAGAGAGGGAGACAGAGGGAGGGGGAGAGATAGAACAGTATATAAACTCAAAAAACTAAAAACACAATTATATTATTTAGCAGTTTCATGTCTTAGTGTATGTTCAAAAGGATTGCAAGTAGACTCTCAAACAGACATGTTTATTCCATCTTCATAGTATCATTTTTCATAGTAGCCAAAAGGTGGAGGAAACCCAGATGTTTAATGAGAGATGAATGAGTAAAGAAATCCTGGTATATCCATACAAATAAAATATTGTTCATCTTTCAGAGGAAGGAAGGAGATTCTGGCACATGCTACTCCATTGATGATTCTTCAAAACATTGTTCTAAGTCAAAGAAAACAGATACAAAAATATAGACACAATGCAGTTCTAGTTATCAAGTAGGTAGCATATTCAAATTCATGGATTTGGAAAGTATTCTATGATTTCTAGGGACTTGGTTGCGGGAGGGTGGTTAATGAAGCAATACTGTTTAATGGGCCCAAAGCTTTTGTTGTCCATGGAAAGTTCTAGAAATAAATAGTAGTAATGCCTACACAATGGTATGAATATGTTTAATACCAGTGAACTCTACCCTTGATGATTTAAATAGAAAATGGTGAAGTGCATTTTACCACAACTAAAATAATTTTAAAATGGAGAATTCCAATAGTACTCTGTGCCATGGGTGGGGTTTTCTTACTTCCTGGTGATTCTTGGAATCAATTCTGCCTCTTTCCATCCTCTCACCCTTAGGACTTGCTTAACTCTCCGGGTGGACCCCATGGTGCTTAGATTCCCACCAAGCTTCTGTCTCTCCATGCAGCTCCTGGAATGTGCCCTGTCTGTAGAGCCTCTTGGCTCGGCTCGGCCCACACACTTGTTTCCGGGAGCTGTTTCCAGTTACCTGTGTTTTTTTTTTTTTTTTTTTTTTTTTTTTTTTTTTTTTTTTTTTTTTTCACACTGACAGCCTCTGCTCTCAGATTTGTCACTGTTGAGTTTTATTACAGCAGAACACGGCCAAGCCTCATAAGCAATGACTCCACTGATGAAAGCTATTGGAAACAATGGCTATGAGAGTGAGCTATGTTCTCTCCGAGAATGCACACTCCTTTATGTTAGCAACAAATAATGGCAGGCCTCATTGCCCATTAATTTACACATCTCGTACCATTACAATAAAATAAAAAACAAAACAAAAAACCAAAGACTACCTTCTTCGATTAAATAAAGGGAGTTAACCTACCAGTTAGATGAGAAAAATGGACTTTAAAAATTAGCATTTATGTATCCATGTGCATGTGTGTGTGTGTCCGTGTGTGTATGCTCATGCATACCCATGGTGTGTGTGTGTGTGTGTGTGTGTGTGTGTGTGTGTGTGTGTGTGTGTGTGCAGATTGGAAGACAACTTGGGGGAGTTCTTTTCTTCCAGGTTCTGGGAACTGAACTTAAGTCACCAGGTTTGACAGCAACTGCCTTTATATAATTTAGTTTTTACATAACTTCTATAACATGTCTGTCACCTAAGCTTTCAGCAAAATTCTACATTAGAAGTTCAAAAGTCACTTGCTTCTGGTAATCTTGTAGCAGTCCTCGTGCATTTATAAGGATTAGTATTTATTTCTGAACATATTTGCAGCAAAAGCTCAGAGCCTAGTTATAAGACTAGTCAGAACACCAAATTATACGAGAAAGATTGTCACATTTTTCTTTTGTAAATATTTGAAAGTTCTTGGCACATTAGGGACACAAATGGCTATGTTCAATCAGGAATTTTGTTCTTGAATTTTTCTTAGTTTTAATAGACTGTTTGGCCTGAAACTACTTATTTTTTTTTACTGTGATTCTTTTTTTTTTTTTTTTACTTTTTTTTCTTTTCTTATTGGATATTTTCTTTATTTACATTTCAGTTGTTTTCCCCTTTCCAGGTCTTCCTTTTGGAAACTCCCATCTGATTCCCCTTTCCCCTGCCTCTATGAGGGTGCTGCCCCACCCACCCACTCCTGCCTTCCCATCCTGGCATTCCCCTACACTAGGACATGGAACACCCTCAGGCCGAAGGGCCGTTCCTCCCACTGATGTCCAACAAGGCCATCCTCTGACACATATACATCTAGAGCCATGTGGCCCTCCATGTTTACTTTGGTTGGTGGTCCAGTCCCCGGGAGTTCGGGGGGGGGGGGGTGGCCTGTTGACACTGTTGCTCCACAATGGGGCTGAAAACCCCCTCAGCTCCTTCAGTCTCTTCTTCAACTCCTCCATCAGGGACCCCAGGCTCAGTTCAGTGGTTAGCTGCAAGCATCCACCTCTGTATTTGTCAGGCTCTGACGGAGCCTCTCAGGAGACAGCCATATCAGGCTCCTGTCAGCAAGCACTTCCCAGGATCCACAATAACTTCCTTGTTTGATGTTGACTATTGGTTTGCTGTATATTGCTTCTACTATGTTTAGGAATGGGCCTTGAATTCCTGATATTTCCAAGACTTTTACCATGAAGGAATGTTGAATTTTGTCAAATGCTTTTTCAGCATCTAATGAAATGATCTTGTAGTTTTTTTTTTCTTTGAGTTTGTTTATGTAGTGGATTGTATTGGTGGATTTCCGAATATTGAACCATCCCTACATCCTTGGGATGAAGCCTACTTGATCGTGATGAATGATCATTTTGATGTGTTCTTGGATTTGGTTTGTGAGAATTTTACTGAGTATTTTTGCATCAATATTCATAAGGGATATTGGTCTGAAGTTTTCTTTCTTTGTTGTGTCTTTGTGTGGTTTTGGTATCAGCGTAACTGTGGCTTCATAGAACAAATTGGGTAGTGTTCCTTCTGTTTCTATTTTGTGGAATAGTTTGAAGAGTATTGGTATTAGGTCTTCTTTGAAGGTCTGATACAATTCTACACTATCTGGTTCTGAGCTGTTTTTGGTTGGCAGACTTTTAATGACTGCTTCTATTTCTTTAGGAGTTATGGGACTCTTTAGATGGTTCATCTGATCCTGATTTAACTTTGGTACCTGGTATCTGTCTAGAAAATTGTCCATTTCATCCAGATTTTTCAGTTTTGTTGAATATAGGCTTTTATAATAGGATCTGATGGTTTTTTGAACCTTCTTAGTTTCTGCTGTTATATCTCCCTTTTCAGTTCTGATTTTGTTAATTTGGATACTGTCTCTGTGCCCACTGCTTTGTCTAGCTAAGAGTTTGATTTCTTCAAAGAACCAGCTCCTAGTTTTGTTGAATTTTTGTATAATTCTTTTTGTTTATGCTTGGTTGATTTCAGCCCTGAGTTTGATTATTTCCTGCCATCTACTCCTCTTGGGTGTATTTGTTTCTTTTTGTTCTAGAGCTTTCAGGTGTGGTGTTAAGCTGGTAGTGTATGCTCTCTCCAGTTTCTTTTTGGAGGTGCTCCGAGGTATGAGTTTCCTTTTAGCACTGCTTTCATTGTGTCCCATAAGTTTGGTTATGATGTGCCTTCATTTTCATTAAATTCTAAAAAGTCTTTAATTTCTTTCTTTAGTTCTTCCTTTAACAAGTTATCATTGAGTAGGGCATTGTTCAGCTTTCATATGTATGTGGGCTTTCTGTTGGTTTTGTTGCTGTTGAAGACCAGCCTTTGTCCGTGGTGATCTGATACTATGCATGGGATATTTCAATCTTGTATCTGTTGAAGCCTGTTTTGTGATGATTATATGGTCTATTTTAGAGAAGGTACCATGAAATGCTGAGAAGAAGGTATATTCTTTTGTTTTAGGATGAAATGTTCTATTGATATCTGTTAAATCCATTTGTTTATAACTTTTGTTAGTTTCACTGTGTCTCTGTTTAGTTTGTATTTTCATGGTCTGTCAACTGATAAGAGTGAGATGTTGAAGTCTCCCACTATTATTGTGTGAGGTACAATGTGTACTTTGAGCTTTAGTGAAGTTCCTTTTATGAATGTGGGTGCCCTTGCATTTAGAGCATAGATGTTCAGAACTGAGAGTTCTTCTTAGAAGATTTTTCTATTGATGAGTATGAAGTAGCCTTATCTTTTTTGATAACTTTTGGTTGAAAGTTGATTTTATTCAATATTACAATGGCTACTCCAGCTTGTTTCTTTGGACTATTTGCATGGAAAATTGTTTTCCAGTCCTTTACTCTGAAGTAGTGTCTGTCTTTGACACTGAGGTGGGTTTCCTGTATGCAGCAAAATGCTGGGTCCTGTTTATGTATCCAGAAGTCTACATCTTTTTATTGGGGAATTGAGTCCATTGATGTTAAGATATATTAAGGAATAGTGATTGTTGTCTCCTGTTATTTTTATTGTTAGAGGTGGAATTATGTTTGCGTGGCTATCTTCTTTTGGGTTTGTTGAGAAAAGATTACTTCTTTGCTTTTTCTAGGGTATAGTTTCCCTCCTTGTGTTGGCGTTTTCCATCTATTATCCTTTGTAGGGCTGGATTTATGGAAAGATATTGTGTAAATTTTGTTTTGCCATAGAATATCTTGGTTTCTCCATCTATGGTAATTGAGAGTTTTGCTGGGTTTAGTAGTCTGGACTGGCATTTTTGTTCTCTTAGAGTCTATATGACATCTGCCCAAACTCTTCTAGCTTTTATAGTCTCTGGTAAGAAGTCTGGTGTAATTCTGATAGGTCTGCCTTTATATGGTACTTGACCCTTTTCTCTTATTACATTTAATATTCTTTCTTTGTTTTGTGCATTTGGTGTTTTGACTATTATGTTACAGGAGGAATTTCTTTTCTGGTTCAATCTATTTGGTGTTCTTGTAGGCTTCTTGTATGTTTATAGGCATCTCTTTCCTTAGGTTAGGGAAGTTTTCTTCTATAATTTTGTTGAAGATATTTACTGGCCCTTTAAATTGAGAATCTTTACTCTCTTCTATACCTATTATAATTAGATTTGGTCTTCTCATTGTGTCCTGAATTTCCTTGATGTTTTGGGTTAGGAGCTTTTTGCATTTTGCATTTTTTTTTGACTGTTGTGTCAATGTTTTCTATGGTATCTTCTGTACGTGAGATTCTTTCTTCTATCTCTTGTATTCTGTTGGTGATGCTATTACTCCTGATTTTTTTTCTTAGGTTTTCTATCTCCAGGGTTGTCTCCCTTTTTAGACCCTGGATAGTTTGTTCAATTCCTTCACCTGTTTGGCTGTTTTCCTGTAATTCTTTAAGAGATTTTTGTGTTTCCTCTTTGAGGTCTTCTACCTGTTTATCTGTGTTCTCTTGTATTTCTTTAAGGGAGTTATTTACGTCCTTCTTAAAGACCTCTATCATCATTATGAGATGTGATTTTAAATCTGAGTCCTGCTTTTCTGGTGTGTTGGAGTATCCAGTGCTTGCTGTGGTGGGAGAACTGTGTTCTGATGATGCCAAGTAGCCTTGGTTTCTGTTGCTTATATTCTTGCCCTTACCTCTCAACATCTGGTTATCTGGTATTAGCTGGTCTTGCTATCCCTGACTGTGGCTTGTCCCTCCTGTAAGCCTGTGTGTCAGTACTCCTGGGAGACAAGTTCTCTCCAGGGAATTTGGATAGGGAGAGGTGTGTCCAGAGTCAGCTCTGGAGTGTAGATGGAAACCTGAAGGATCCTGTCCCTGGCTATTCCTTGGTTCCTGTGTCCTGATTGCTATGGGCGGGTCCCTCTTGGGTCAGGAACTTGAGCAGAAGTGATGTTTTTACCTGTGCTCACAGGCATGTCTGAACTCCTGGGAGACCAGATCTCTCCCTGTGGTATTTGGGTATGGAGCACTGTGGCACAGGATCAGACCCTGGTGCAGACCTTAAAACTACTTATTAATAATGTGTACATATTCTGTCTCTATCATGTACTGTGTAGAATATAGATTGTGTCCTATATGCTCCTAACATGGATTTATTGTATGACTATGTAGATGGCAGCAATTCAAATGTAAGAACCTAATTTCTGCAATAAAATAGCCTTATAATTACCTAAGGAAAATTCAATACCGGCACTTGAAAAGCCAAATCTCTTAAATTTGGACCCCATTTTAGAGAACCTGACCTAAGTATGAACTCAGGTAAACAGGCTGGTACCTAGTATTAGTTTCAAAGTTGCCCCACCACAAAACCTGAGCCTATTTCCAGGCTCTAGGCTAATCCCCAATAAGACCAGCATCTCCAGGTTATTCCTCTGGAAACTGCACCACCAGGTTACAAGCCCACTCCCTGCCTAATGACCACCAATGAACAGAGGAGCAGAAAGTAAGTTTATGATATGACTTTCTGCACCAGCCAATTTTATTAAAGGTCATAGTAACTTTCCAATTAGATGCTTGCACACTTACTCCCCACTTGCTGGCACAATAAATATTTGGGGCTCCACCACCACCAAAACAGTCCTGCCTGACTGAGGTGCACTGGAGGGGGGCTAGCTTGAATAAAATAAAGACCCTGCTGTGAGTTGCATCACATTGGCTCCTGTGTGTTTGGGAGGGATCACTACACTTCTCTGGCATTATACACTTTCACTGGACATCTTCAGACAAATCATCAGAATTTACCAACCTGATTTGGCCTGCACAGTGTCCTTAGAGATAAAAAAAAAATGTACATTTTTGAATCTTAATCGATTTAAAGAGGTCACAAAATGTTGTAGTAAAATTTGCCAGGTTTTTTTGTTGTTGTTGTTATTAAATGTATAAACTGAATGTTAAGCCCTATTTTGAAAATATAGCAAAATAATTATACTTACTTCTGTGACAACAAGTTTAAGTTCATGAACTCTACTCCACTTTGTTCTAGGCCAGAGTCTAGCTTAAGCCTTGGTCAATTTCCATATAATAGTAGTATAATCAGCTGTAGGTCTTAAAATAAACCAAATGAGTATATCCATGATTTTGACAAAGGCACCTCAACACTGTATTTTTCTATTGTTAATACAATATAAGCCATAGTTAATGAACACTATCACTGTCTGAGAGACAGGACAAATCTACTAATGGGTGTTTTGCTTGATTTGATGACATAATTTTCTTCAGTGGTCGCCTAAAATAATATATTTAGACATCCAAATAGTTTAGACTTTGGTGTCTCATCAAGTCATAATATTAGAGAAATATAATTACAATGTATCACTTTGGCTACTTTGTACACATTAATGTTGAAATACCTATCTTGAGAAATATTAGATCTAAGTTTTGTGACTAAGTTTCTCATCACCCCACTGGCATCTTTGGTGTGTGTGTCCGTGTTTCTCCGGTTTAGCATTGTCTAAAAGCATAATTAAGGATCCAATAAAAATTGGCATCTCCAGTTCCTGGCTTTTGTTTAAATATTAAAAATGTTTTTGCTGCTGGGCTTCCTGTTTTGCTGAAGACAAATCACAAGCATTTTTATATGTCCCTGTCAAATGTGTGACACAATGAGTGTCAACCTTTTCTACTAACTGTACTTTTAACACATCTTAATCTCTTAGCTGGATCTCACTTTACTAATATTTATCCACTTTTATATTTTACTCTATCTTATGTTTATGTAAAAGCCATTTTGTTCTTTCCAAGAAAATGAGTAATCTAAAATGAACAAAAATACACACATAAGCAAACAACCAAAATGTATCACGTGGCCAGCCCCTTTCCCCAAGTTATTATTACATCATGCTGCTCATGTGAACACATAAGCAAACCTCCATTTCTCCAACAAATTTCACTCAACACATGCCTTGCCTTTGACAAACTCTAGACTACAGCCCCTTCTTTCCTCTACTATCTCTATTAGGAAAAAAAATTATCCTTGTTCCCTGCTTCTATTATTTATATGCACACCTTCAGAATCTTGTACTTCCTCCTCGGGACTTCTTAAAGAACAAACATTGTTTGGAACCCATTCCAAACAAAGTCATTGCTCCTCCTAAAAAAAAAAAAAAAAGCCTTCATGATTTGCACACGCATTTAACTAGGTATATCAGACTTCAGAGCCTGAAAGCCGGGATTTTATACTGATTTTATAGACCACCTGAACTATACTCTTCTTTTCTTTTTTAAAACACCAAACCGAAATGGTGGCACACGCCTTTAATCCCAGAACTTGGAAGGCAGAGGCAGGTGGAATTCTGAGTTCGAGGCCAGCCTGGTCTACAGAGCGAGTTCCAGGACAGCCAAGGCTATACAGAGAAACCCTATCTCAAAAAAACAAACAGACAAACAAACAAAAGACTTAGATATTTAGTAAGAACTCAAAACAACTGTATTTGAGCACCTATACTACTGGGCAATAGAAGATTAAATGTAACAAAAGTAATCTTGTGTCAGTCAGGATCGGACTCCCTGCCTGTATCGGCATAATTGGCCCTCAATCTTGATCAGCAGAGAGAGGAAGTGGGGATGGCTGGGAGTGGAAGAAACCTCAGACAGCTGAGTCCAACAAGAACAGACCCTTTGGAGACAACTTCAGTGAGACATCTCTTTTAATGGGGAGAACAAAGGCTACTTAAACCTTTGGGGATAGTTAGGAGTTTTTGAGGTGAGTGTACATCACTGGCCAGGGGCATGCCTCATTTGCATAAAGGGGAATTCCTGCTGTTCCTGGACATGACCTTAGAGCTAGTTACCTAGCTATATGACCTGCTGGGGGAGGAGTGGGCAAAGGTGGAGGTGCAAGGCTCCGTGTGCTGGAACACACAGGCCCTAGGCAGGGTATAGGGGAGAGTGATCCTACTCCTGCCAATCCCAAAACGAGATTTCTGGGATTTGGACATGCCTCAACCCCACTGTAGCTCCGGAGCCTGCCTCCCCTGGTCCCGCGGCTTCCTGACTCCACATCTCCCTCTTTTCATTTTATAAAGGGAAGGTATCATTCCAGTCTCTAGGTTGGGGATGATTTGGTGAACCAAATCCTGGTTGGTAGTGACTTTGGCAATGTTGCTTACTTACTGTTTTAGAAATTGGATGAAACGGGGAGGAGGAAGAGCCAATGGCTAGTACAGAGTCAGGGAGGGAAGAAGTCAATCTACCAAAAGGTTTGAGTACCATGGTGTAAAAGTACTCGGGGCATGGCAGGCTCAGAAATCTCACCGGAGATCCTAAGTACCTCTATGTTTTGTACTGCTAGTCCAGGTTCATTAAAACAGAATTAACATTCCTTTCCTGCAACAGCACAAATCCCTTCCTGCTCAGCTGTCAGCAGTCAGAGCTCTTCTGTGTTGTAAGGCAACCCCTTCGAGGGAGGTTATCTGCCATTGGAGGGACTGGAGGCTTTCTAGGGTGGAGGCCATGGCCTGATCAAGCTTGTTCTGGAAGTTGCCAGCCAGGTATTGTGTCTGTTCCAGGGCCACCTCAACAGCCCCTGTTGCTCCTGCTGAGTGAGATAGTCAGGCTGAGTCCAACAAGCAGGAGGGTGAAACTCTCTTTCTCCAGTCCCCTCTTAGCTGCCAGGCGATTTCCTGAGCCTTGTACAAGTAAACCTGTGGGGTAATCATTACATCGTGCAAAAACCTTGGAGGGAGGAGTTAACACAAGGACTGATGATGGTATTGCACCAGAGAAAATTGGGGGTTAACTAATATATATTGGTTTTTTGACAGTGATGTTATGGAGACATGCAGAATGGGACCTGTAAGAGGGCCCTGTAAAAATAACTTTTAGTCACCTGATGTAATTCTTGACTCCAAGGCTTACTGCCTCAATCTGCTAACCTATGCCTAATCACAGAAGCTTCTAGCCTCTGTACAGTTTAATCTAGGCCTAGACTGTTTTCTGCCTCTGAGACTTACTGTTGAGTAAGCTCACCCTTTCTTGTGCTTTCTGAACTCTTGCTGGTTTTGGTCAGTTCAGCTGTTCTGGCTCAAACTCCTCCAAGCTGACTGAATCAATCTGGCTTCTCTCAGCCTCTGACTTTTTGCTCTGCTGGGCCTCAAACTCACTTTGGCAATCTGTTCTAATCTTCTGGCTCCTCATTCTGTCTTGATCTATGTTTAGCTTATTATCTCTCTGCAATCTATCTCTGTAAAACTCTCCTGTTAAAACTGCTCTCTCTCCCTTTCTCTGTTTGCACTGTTCTCTTAAATAGCTTTCCTTTCCACTCTCGTGAGACCTTGGCATATTCTGTTTTATCAAATCTTTCTCTGATTCATCACTTTGTCTGCCACTCAATTAGACATCACTTTCAAACAAGGGTGTTCTTTCTACAAACTAGCTTTAGCTTCACTGTTTGGGATTAAAGGTCTGTTTAAGGGCTAAGCCAAACCACAACTAGAAACAGTTTTTATTTTCAGTAAATAACATAATATTGAGATTCACAGTATGATCAAATATCATGCAACAAATATTTGCAACAAGGCAAACGAGGGAGGTTAGATTAAAAGGAGGAATGTTTTGTAACTTTCATGTGGGTAAGGGCCTACAGGATTCATGAGATGAGATGTTAATGGGGACAGCTGCCAACAATGGCCAGGGAAAAGAGGCAAAGGAAAAGCACTGGGAGGGATTGGGGGAAGGGGGAAGGATGGTATTGAGGTGAGGAAATTTCCGTTCCCAGGAATGCGATAGGTTGACTAAGCTGTATTTTGTGAGGAGCTATTTTAAGTCTTAGGGAGGATAGGGAAGGTATTGAATGATCCTTAAGTTGGGAGGGGGAGGTGGAAGAGTCTTCCCATACCATGGTATCATCCATATGATGATAACTGTGGAGACCTCTGTCTAAGTAGGGCCTCAATGCTGTGGCAACAGCCTCTTGCCAGATGATGAGACTGTTTGCCATCCCTTAGAGGAGGATTGTCCACTCATATTGAAGACCCCCATACTCGGGAGACCCTTCCTCAAGCCTCAGGAGATCACGACCACCCAAAGATCACAAGAAACCATACCTGGATGCAATCAGCAGAGGCTTTATTAGGGAAAATAGCCATCGGTCAAAACTACAAGCTTTTTAGCTCCAAGAGCAAGGTTTTGGCCCCGAGTGGTGGGTTAAAGGGTCTTTTATAGCATGGGGTGGGGGAAGGAAGGCATTTTCACGTGCTTACACATGAATGGTTGCATTTTCGCGCAGTTACACATGATTGGTTGTTTTACAAATTTTGAACATAGCACTGGGAAGACCAAGGGAGGGGTAACCAAGAACAGTGGAACATTTCAGAGGAATCTAGCCCAAATGATCTAGAGTCATGTGAAAATCACTCTGCACACTCATTCTTCTCAAATTCTTAGCATCCTGAAAAATCATTTCTCACACAAAAGGGACATTCTGGGTATGGAACAAGGACAAGGGACACTCTAGCCAGTGCCAGTTCCCAAAGGTAGTTTAATTTTAGGGTTCTGTATATTCTCTCTACCTGCCCTGAGCTTTGGAGACAGTATAAACAGTGGAGCTTCTAATATCTCTGACAATTCCTGACTTACCTTAAAACTGCTATCTGATCTAATTACCTAGGACACTTGAAACCTCGGGAAGGTCCCTATTCTAGGCTGTTTTCTCCTAGGTATTTCTTATCTACTCTAAGTCTTATTATTTCTCTGGCTCAAAACCTGAGGTCCCTTATATATTTTAAATCTCTTGGCTGCTTGGTTGCACTCATATCTTAAGAGTCCATTTGTGTATTTAGCCTGGTAAATCCTTTGCTTTCTGGGGAGTATAGTTCTCCCTTCTTGTGTGCGCCATTGTCTATTTTAGGCCCCAAACCTGGGAGGGCTCCTGTATCAAGCCACTTGATCTGTCCGGTTATTGCCTCAGGCTGGAGTCTCCTCCCTTGGTGTCCTGGGCAACAAATATTTACAGCTTCTGGTTTCATCAGGGTTTTCCTCTCTTGGCATATAGCCTTGTGGGCATGGGCTGTGGCAAAAGCATACCTGCTTGTCGACCCCAGGTTCCAAGGTTGCTCTCTGCACCTATGATCTCAGGGGTGGGGGAGTCAGTCCAGATGACATTTGTGTTCACCACAGTAGCGCTGGCTTGTCTCTGACCAGCATGGAGAAAACTGCTCCCGTCTGTAAAACAGGTTACCTCGGCTCCTGGCTGAAGTCAGTCTTCTACCCGTTGAATTCTTGTCAGCTAGTTGCAGCCTAGGAAGTGTTGTATCTGGATGTCCATCCTAGGGGGTATCCCCTCAACCAGACAGGGGATAGGAGCAGCCTAGGATGACCATAAATGAATGGGATACCCAGCCCATCTCTTAGTCCACCATTTTCGGGTAGTCCATGAATACGTTTTGACCCATTGGCCTGGAGGAAGCCCCTGTGTCTATCAAAAGTTGGGTGGCCCCATCTATCTCAATAGCCGTCTTCACACAGAGCTGTTATCTTCGCCACTTGGGGTGTTTTTCGAGGCCTGGGATTTTCTGGCCCTGGCTTCTATTTGTTAGGGCCCTCTTGGACCCTGAAGCTGGCTCCTTTACTTGCAATGCGCACACTGGTCTTTTTCAAAGAGTTTTATCTCTCTTTGATTGGAGTCCCTGTTTTCTGCTTTCTGTAAATTCTTTCCTGTCACCTTTCTCTTTCTTCACCTCTCTCTAGTCTCCTCTATTCCTCTCTATTCTTCTGGGCTCACAGCAACTTATCTCTATTCTTTTCTTCTAGACTTACACTAAACCTTCTCTATTCCTCTTCTCTATTCCTTTCTTTTAAATCTCTCACTTGCTATTACCATCAATAATTTTAATATGTAGTATACTTCCTAAATCTTTCAATGACTTATCTTGTAGTCTCTGTAGCCTCTGGAGCCTTGTCTACACTGACAGAATGTCTCTATGAGCTAGTCTAGAAAGGCTGTGGGTAACTTATCTGATCTCTGCTTAACCTCATGTGTCCTGATCAAAATTAGTGGGGTCTCATGTAACCCTCTCTCTCAAGATCTATCAGTGGGATCTGGCATGGGCCTTTGGGTGTCCCTTACCTTCTGTCACATGAAGGTCTCAGTCACATCTGGTCCAAATTGACCTGCTGCTGACCACGGCCTGATCAATTGACGGGGTCCCCAATCTGAAGACCAGAACCTGCAAAGGTCTTGTGAAAGCAAGGCTTTTACCTTATTTATTGCTTTGAACTCTGTGTAGACTGATGCATTTGTGAGGCTGCATGACTGCTGTTCACATCACACTAGAGACCATAACCTAATTCAGTCTGCAAACAGTACCTTGTCCACAGGTGTAATGTGAGCTCACCTCTGAAGCTCTAAGAAAGAAACCAAATCAGAATGAATAGCCTTATCTGTAGCATTTCACAGCAAGGACTATTAAGATGTTGAAGGTTCACACAGTATTAACAATTTTTAAAAGGCAACTTGAGTAACATTTGACACATATTTGAATTTAACTTTTAACAAAATAGAAACTTTGGTAGAAGTGATATACAACAAGAACAACAAAGTAAACATTTTTATGTCTAACATAAGAGCACAAGTCTTCACCACTTCTTCAATTTTATCTTGTCAGAACTCTCATTTTTGAACCAAATCTTAATGAAAATCTCATATAAATAATGAAATTGTCTCAAACAGTAATGGCTAGAATATCTATCAAAACTGAAGCATATATATATATATATATATATATATATATATATATATATATATATATAGTTTTCTGACTCAGGACAGCCTGTAACTTTTAAGCTGTAATTTTAGAAAAAAAGCACTCCTTTACTTATTAAACTGGGAAAAATCATTATCAACTTTCTTTTTCTGCTGGTGCCCTTCTCCTGGCCACAGAGCAGGGCGAATTATCAGTTTTTGTGTAAATCAAGACTGCCTCACAAGTAAGTTTTAAACTAAATTAAGTAAGCAGTTTTAACCAGTTCTTGTCTTTTTTTTTTAAATAATTTTTTTTAAAATAATTAACTCTCAGGTGAACAATCTTGCTGCGGCTGTTTGTCTAGCTGTCCTGGCTCCACTGCCAGGTTTTTTCTTTTTTATCACCTGGGTTCTCATCTATCTTCATAGGCGGCAGGTGGAAAACCGCCATTTGTTGCACTAGTGACCTCAAGGTACCCAGTACAGCCAGGAATACCAAACTAGGTAGCTGTTGCATGCTGTTGCTGTGCTGGGGAACCACGAGTTGTTGCCCGCCAAGTGCGGGCTGGGTGAGGGCACCCTCCATGTGCTGTTACCTGAAGCATACCCTAACATGCGGTAGGCGGGCTGTAGGAACACGAACCGCGAGCATGAACCGAGGTAGCTGCCCCTTATTAAACGACCTGCCCGCCTTTCTGCAGCTGTATTCTTGTACCGGCGGCTTCATTTCTCTCTCTACCAGCAATCATGTTACCTATTTTTAACTCAAGATGTTTAACACAGTAGATTAACAGCTAACACACAGATGATTTGCCAAGAAAAGACACACATATAAAAAAACAACACAAATAGCTCACCCCTCTCACGGGTGGTACATAAAACACAGATAGCTCACCCCTGCCACGGGTGGCACAAATAACACTTAACTACATTTGGTCACGACCCCAGATGGAGAAGGATTCCACGTTTTCTCCCAATAGGAGCGCTCAGTCTCTTGAAACCTGACAGTCAGATCCCCTGACCTTCTGGAAGGCCTCTCGCCTTCCCCCGAAATCCAACGGTCAGATCCCCTGACCTTCTGGAAGGCCTCTCGCCTTCCCCCTGAAATCCAACAGTCAGATCCCCTGACCTTCTGGAAGGCCTCTCCAAGTAAGACTCCAATAACCAGACAACGCGGTCAGTCTTCACAGATTCAGATTTAACAGATTCAGACAACTTGGTCAGCCTATGCTGGACCAAGTCTACCAGATTTCAAACACGCCAGCAATGAACAACCCCAAAATAGACACACTGCCATGAGAGTACAACTACCACGGTGGCCATTTCTGACCATTTCTCTCTAGTTTCATTGTTAACACACAAAAAGACTAACAAAAAACCCGTCTCAATCGCCAGTGCCAGCCAAGAGGGATTCCACGTCCTCTCCGGCACCTAGATGCAAACCTGTGCCAGCCTAGAGGGATTCCACGTCCTCCCCGGCACCTAGATGAACCCCCAAACGTCTCTGGGGGTGCAGCAGCTAGTGACTCTCCAGCACATCTGCTAATCACTCATTTGTCTCCTCTCGAAACAAAAATGGTTTACTGCCCCTCACAAGACAGAAACAGCTGCCAGTCCAAACCGAAGTGCACTTTTCAGAAACCAAATAATTCAGACAGATGGGCACAAACAACTTAGAAACCAAATAACTTAAACAAACCTAGACAAAACAGCACACGATTTAGGCAACCCTAGCACACGAGAAATCAGACGATTTTAGACAAAAGGTCACACAACACCCAGACAGAAAAAAAAAAAAACGCGGTGTCCCTTTACCTCCCAGCATGGTTCTTGGATTAAGGTGGTCGCATATCCCGGACGAGTCCCCAAATGAAGACCCCCATACTCGGGAGACCCTTCCTCAAGCCTCCGAAATCGCGACCACCCAAAAATCACAAGAAACCATACCTGGATGCAATCAGCAGAGGTTTATTAGGGGAGGAGCCGGTGGTCAAAAACGACAAGCTCTTTAGCTCCAAGAGCAGGGTTTTTGGCCACGTGTGGTAGGTTAAAGGGTCTTTTATAGCATGGGGTGGGGGAAGGAAGGCATTTTCGCGCGCTTACACATGATTGGTTGTTTTACAAATTTTGAACATAGCACTGGGAAGACCAAGGGAGGGGTAACCAAGAACAGTGGAACATTTCAGAGAATCTAGCCCAAATGATCTAGAGTTACTTTTTCCGGCTATAGGGCTATGGCCCCACCTAGGTGATAGCATCTTTATCTGTAGTCAGGAATGCCTTCCTGCCTTGGGTGAGGCTTGGGGCATGTAATCCAGCAAGTGTCCTTCACCTGGAATGTGAAGGCCTGAAATCTTATTTTCAGTTCCGAGTTCTGTAAGGCGGAAAAATCTACACATATTTCATAAAATGGCCTTTATAATTTTTCACTCTACAAAGTTAGTTAGAACTGCTTTGTATAGCTAGCCACAACAAGCCTAGACCTGACTGAACTAACCACCCAGTAGCACTTCCTACACCTATATATGAGCTTTTTTATAAGCTTCCCCTGGATGGACCCCAACATAAGAGAGACACCTGCACCAATAGAAGAAACCATTTGGAAGAAGACTTACATTTTGAGTAGAAGTTGAGTAAAGATTACGTTCCCAAGACCTCCCTAGAACTCACATCCTACCTAGCAGAAAGAGACATATACATGGGTAACTGACATCCTGGTTGGCAAGTTAAGATTTGATTGTTAGATGAGGCAAGTCCCCTGCGACATTGGAATACTCCAACCAATGGGAGCAGGATAAGTGTACAACAAAGACATGTTCCTGAGGAAATTCCCTATCCCTAAATCCTGACTGATGGAATAACTTGGCACAGATGTTTGCAGATCTCAGGCTCAAAAAGCTCTATAGAATCTTGACTTAAGGTCACAGTCAGCTCCTGAGTCTGACTAGGCCAGAACATATCTCACACAGGAGATAGAGGATCCGACCCCCAGCCCAGGAAGCTCGGGGTATTTATGGGTAGGGGTTGGGGAGAGTGGGAAAATTTGGCACGATTATATATGATTGGATATTTCAAATATCAATCATTTGAGCTGGCCAGATGACTAGTTACTTTTGACCATGAAACCTTGGACCTCCCAGAAAGGGAGGGAGAGAGAAGTAAACACCAGATAGCCCATTACTCACTTGGGCTTGTTTGAACTTGTCTGGGCACGCCCTTGCATGCCTTTATTTTTGGTCACCCTGCCCCTGCAGGGACTTAATATTTTATTTTATTTTATTATGACTATATTTAACAAATTGTTGGTGGTCTTTGCTGACCATGAATTTTTGTTATTGTTTGAATGCTGCTTTCAAATTTTATTTTCACATAATCACTTACCTTAATGTAATTCTTTTTCTGCTGATTAGTGAGAGTAACTTCCCAAGCCTCCAGGATATCTCTTC
Source organism: Arvicanthis niloticus (assembly GCF_011762505.2). Classification (NCBI taxonomy): domain Eukaryota; kingdom Metazoa; phylum Chordata; class Mammalia; order Rodentia; family Muridae; genus Arvicanthis; species Arvicanthis niloticus. The sequence goes on along the minus strand of NC_047671.1, from coordinate 54,594,247 downwards.
CTAGAAGATTGATTGTGATGTTAGCCACAAGAGAACCCATCATGCCCCTAGACCCATCAGGGTCCTTCCATTTGTAGGCTTGTTTGGTGGTAAAGGCATGAGAGAACCTCCTAGGCCTAGATGAGGCTTGGGAATTAGTTCCTAGTCTTGTGGGACCTCTTGTTTCTTAAATGTGCTTTATCAACAAGGCATTTGAATGGATTGTCACCTATTTATATGATTATCTTTGGATGGGAGCCTTTTGAGATGCTGGAAATCCATAAAGCCTCTGTTGAAGCAGTTTTTCCTCTGTCAGGGCTGAGGGCTACTCCATTTTAAGTTTAAAGGCTCTAGTAGCTTGCCATCCTTGTCATAATGGAAGTGACAATCTCTGCTTCAGCAGAAGTCCCTACAGTACTGGGGACTGACTGTCTTGGAGGGTGTGTGGCATTTCTGGTGGAGGGAGGCTCCTTAAGGCACTTGTCTTACCAGGGTCCTTTTTGCAAAATTTAAAACTTCTGTTTTTATTGCTGCTATAAAGTCCCTAGCAATAGAAGCAGTCTGATGGGATGCTGTCTCAATATCCTGAGTGGCTGGAATCCATCTATCTTTATCTTTGAGACCTTGGCAGGTAAGCCTGCACTCAGAAGCCGTACCCTCCCAAATGATGTTTTTCAGAAGGAGGTCCCTGGCTTCAGGGTCAGGAATTTTTCTTTCTGAGCTAGCTGGTTTTAGTTCTAATAGTAAGAGAGAATCACTTCCAGTTTTTGATGGAGGAAAAACAAGAAGGAGGCAGAATCTTGTAAGCTGGAGGGCAGGATGATTCTATCCCAGGCTTCAAGTTCACAGAGGCTCTCCTAGTCATAATGTCCTGCTGGTTGGGCTGCTTACTGGGCTCCCTTGGAAAAAACTCCCTGACCAAAAAGCTCATTAGAACCCCAGGTGATATGAGCCCTGACTTCCCCCTGACTTACTAGAGGCATTAGTATCTGTAGATAGCCTTGCATTGTAGGGAAAGCAGATGGCTAGAGAGGGACTGCAGGTATCTCCCAATCCCATGGCAAATTTAAAGTGGCAGTTTGACTTTGGAGGAAAGACTTAGTCCAAGGGGCATGAATGCCATTCTCATTGCCTGCATACCTGAGCTCTTTTAAGTCTCCAACACTATAAGAATACTAATTTAGAGGCTTAGCCCAGGTGATAGGGTGGACATTAGCCAGAAATTCTGGATCTCTGGACCCACGGCTGAGTCTGGAAGGTGGAAGAGCTGCTGAGTAGAAGGAGGAGTCGGGGGAGGGCTGTCAGTGTAATATAAGGAGTCAAAGGGGGAGGGGTGTAAAGGTCAAAATGGGCGGGGCCAGAGTGTGCTGCTGAGACTGAGGAAGCAATTATTTTACAATTCTCCTCTAACGGCTTTTCTAGGGCTGTGAGGTCTGCAACAGGACTTTCACTCTCCTCCTCTTCATCAGAGTTATCTAATAGGGAGCTGAACTGTCCTTGGGGGCGCCTGGCTTAGAGAGACCCGCACATTGGTAGAATATAATGGCAGGAAATGGAGGGAGGGTGACTTTCCTTCTTGGCTTTCTTGGCAATGGGCAAGATAAGTGATCCTCGTCTACATATCAGCGTCATCAGGGTCACCCACTGCCATCCAGGGAGGCTAGCTACATCAAGGACCTCTTTCCAAAGAGAGGTGGCTTACCTTCGGGTGAGTTTCATGCCACAAGTCTTGAGAATGGCCTGCACTCTTCTCATTTCAGACTCCGTTTGATGTGATGAAGCATTTTCCATGATAGAGAAGGTTTGGAAATGCAGAGGCCAGAGGTGAACATTGGGAGGCATTTGGGGACTCCACAGGGGAGTCCCCAAAGCCCTAGGCTCAGTCCTAACCACAAATTTCAGAGAAACCAGAAGCTGCTCTTTTACAGTTTTTGTTTTGTTTTGTTTTAAAAAACAGAAAAAGATAGCCTGCTACTCAAGCAGGCTGTAAGACTCTAAGCAGCAGGCTTGATGCCTTCTACCAATGCCAAGGAGTAACTTTAGCCAGAAGGTATTAGTGGTCCCTTCACCATACACAGTACCTCATGATGGTGTAAACCAAAAGTCAGAGAGAGAAGGAAAAAAATGGCTAGTTACTTGATCATATATTGATTCATGGGATTATAGACAATGGTTTGCCTGGATAATAAGGGAATTAGAAGATGCATGATTGGAAAATCTATGGAAAATACATTCGAGGGAGCTATATATGGATAGATCTCTGCATATGGGCAAGTGACAAGAAGATACTTGTGTCCCATGTAAGAGTTTATCAGATGGTGACCTCAGTCATGTAAGAATTCATAATCAACTAGATAAGATGATTCTTTCTTTTTTTTTTTTTTTTTTTTTGTTTTTTTTTTTTTTTTTTTTTTTTTTAGACAGGGTTTCTCTGTGTAGCCCTGGCTGTCCTGGAGCTCACTCTGTAGACCAGGCTAGCCTCGAACTCAGAAATCCACCTGCCTCAGGATGACTCTTTCTAAGACGGTAGTCTATCTCTTTCCTAGGCAATCCCTGTCATTCCCCAATGAGTATATTAACAAAGTGGTCATGGTGGCAGTTATGGAACCTGCACATGAACTTGATGACACAGACTTCAGCTGACCTTGCTACAGCTGGTCCTGAGTGCTAAACTGACCACCAGAAGAGACCAACAATGATTCCCTAACTCAGCACCATTCATTGGGGTAATCTGCAACCTAGTGGCAGGTTGACTGTTTTGAAGTACTTTAGTCAGAGAGTGGGCAACATTTTGGCCTCGTGGGAATAGATATATATTCTTTCTTTCTCTCTTTCTTTCTTTCTTTCTTTCTTTCTTTCTTTCTTTCTTTCTTTTTTGTTTTTGTTTTGTTTTGTTTTGTTTGTTTTTCCAGACAGGGTTTCTCTGTATCACCCTGGCTGTCCTGGAACTCACTCTGTAGACCAGGCTGGCCTCAAACTCAGAAATCCACCTGCCTCTGCCTCTCGAGTGCTGGGATTAAAGGCATGTGCCACTACTGCCCAGCGTGTATTTATTTTCTATGCACATAGCAGTTCTAGCAAAACTACAACCCATGACTTGCTGAATGCTTTATCCTACTATTGTGGTATTCCACACAGCATTGCTTCTGATCAGGAGACTTGCTTCATAACCTACAAAATGAAGCTTATCATCTTCATCAAAGTCACTGGTCTTTCAATGTTCTCCACCATCTCAGAGCAACTGGCTTGATAGAATGGTAATAGGCCTCTTAAAGAAACATAGCATCAACTATATAACAACAGCCTTGATGTCTGTGGGAGAGTTTTCCAGAAGGCTCTATATGCTCTGAGTAAGTGTCCAGTACATGGTACTGTCTCTCATGTAGCCAGGATTCACAGCTTCAGGAAGCAAGGGATAGAAGAGGGAAAGCTACCATTCAATCATCCCTACTTGAGTCACAATCAAAACTTTGCTCTGATGACCTAGAACTTAGTGCTTCTGCCAGGAGACACAGCAAACATTCCATTGAACAAGAAGCTAAGACTTCCCCTTGGCTACTTTGGGCTCCTGATGCCTCTGAGTCAACAGGTGAAGAAAGAAATTACAGTGTTAGGATGTATGAGTGATCTAGTTTACTGGGGGGGGAGGGACTGAACTGATTCTCCACAATAAAAGTAGGGAATGTTATGTGTGGAAAGGAAGGAATGTAAAGTGCAGAGATTTCCTTAGGATGTCTCCTCATTTTATCATGTCCTGTGATCAAGGACAGATAGGGGACTACAGCAATTCAATCCAGGAAAGATCACAAATAAGTCAGTTCCTTTAAGAATGTCTGTGTGGGACACTGCTACAAGTTAAGAACCAAGAGCTGTCAAGGTGGTTGCCGGGAATGGAGGGTGGTTGCCGGGGATGGAGGGTGTATGGAATGGGTAGTAGAAGAAAGTTATTAAAAGTATCAGTGTGACCATGTGACCAGTTACAGAAATGAGGAGTGTAATTGTGGTGAACAGGTCTGTTGTACTGTATTAAGAAGATACTTTTGGAACAGCAAGATGGATCAGCAGGTAAAGGCCCTTGCTTCCAAGTCTGACAATCTAAGTTCAATTCCTGGAACCTCCACAATAGGAGGAGAAAACTGACTCCTGCAAGTTGTCCTCTGACTGTACACATACTGTAATGTGTATCCTGCATTGCCACACAGACAGAAACTCTAAACACGTGTAAAATAAAAATTAGTGGTTTTTGTTTATAGAGAACAAATATTAAACAATCACTTGTGTTTTCTTTACTCTAGCTCTTGAGCGTGTAATGTCAGACAAATCAAGGTAATATTAGTAGTGTCATAAATCTATATTATTATATTTGAGTCATAAAGGAGTAAGTATTCCTCAAGGGACATTGCCATCTGTTCTTGGGGAAGAACAGTGCATTTTCAGTTGTGTTACAACAATTACATCAGAATTGGGGCCTTCTTGTCTTCATCTGGAAGGCACAGGATCTGTGATTGGCTATCAAGTTGACAAGAAATGAATTTGTAATAGTTAAACTTGGTTGGTCCTGGGATCAACTGTGACGTGATGCTGGGAGAGTCTGTGATGGTATTTTCTGGAAGGATTAATTGAATGGGAAAGACACTTTCCCAGTATGAGCACCACCTCTGACAGCCCACAGATAAAGACATTGAAGGACCTGCTTTTCCGTGATCATCTCTGCTCCTTGCTGATAAGTACACAAACCCTGTTGTCATCCTGTACTGATGTCTAAACCCAACTCCTTTGGTCTTTTGACCTGATCTAAAGGCCAACAGCTCTTCAAAACTTATTATTATTTGTGAATTCGTGAGTGATTAAGATCCACACTTCCAGGGACAGTGTGCTCAAGACTCCAAGAAGTTCTAGCCAAGAAAAGTCCCTGAATTATTTGATGATTCATTTTTGACTATCAAGAAAACAACTTAATATCAAATTTTGGTTATGAAGACTTCAAGAGAGTACATGGGGGAAACATGAAGGCATGGGCTTTTATTCAGAAGTTTGACAGCAAAATGAAAGAAGCAGAAAATATCTCATAAAGAACAAGAATATACCATAATGTCTTGGAGGATTAAGAAAAGGTCCAGACTGAACCACCAACCGAAGGACATATACAAGCTGGACCTAGGCCTCCCCACATATATGTAGCAGATGTACAGCTTGGTCTTCATGTGGGTCCTGAGGAATAGAGAACTATCCCAAAAGCTGTTGCCTGTACGTGGGATATGTTATTCTAGCTGGGCTGCTTTGTCTAGCCTCCATGAGAGAGAATGTGCCTGGCCTCACAGACTTGATGTGCCAGGGTAGGAAGATACCTAGGGAGGGCCCACCCAATTGAGAAGAAGGGGAGGGGAGGGGGAAGGATTGTGGGAGGTGGCAGTGAGCAGGATGTATAGTGAATAAGTAAAGATAGATAGATAGATAGATAGATAGATAGATAGATAGATAGATAGATAGATACGTTTCAATAAAAGTCCAAGACACAGCATAGCTCACACCAGGAAGCAAGACCTTCTGTGAACCTGGAGATAAGGGCAGTGCATGCTAGCAAGATTGAGAGTACTGCTTGTAGTGTAAATGATGGTAAGTCCATGGAAAGGTACACAAAGGTAGAAAATTGCAGGTCTTTTTAGCATAGTAAGAATCTCTACTACCTCAAGACATTTTGGTGAAGAACTACTAGAAACATCTGTTCTATAAATTGAAAGAGTTAGGTGGGGAAATGTACCTAACTGCCTCTGAAGCTGAGCTCCTCAACCCAAACACTATTTTATAAAGAAATATGAGCACAAGACAAGAACAACAAACAGGTTTCTCTAACTGATCCCATATGCATCTTGGGAACATCTAGTTCTCATTGTAAAAGTCACAGCCTAGCTCACAACACATGGCTCCTAAATTCTGACAAACCTCTTTATATGGTGCCCACCTAGGAAAACAACTAATTTATTTTTGTCCTTTAAACAGACAGTATTTATTCTGGTATGCAACTCTTTTTCCACTTGTTGGCATCCCAATCCCATTGGTGAAATTTCCCAAAAGTAAGTTTTCCTGTGAAAAGAATCCCTAACATCCCTAACTCTTCCCCTGCATGGAGTGTCACACTGAATGAAGTAGAAAACTGGGTATTTTCTGTTTCTACTTCCTGGAATAACTAACCAAAAGAATACTTTCTAGTCCCTGGAGAAAATACTGGCCATATTGGACCTACTGATGGGTGCGACTTCCAAGTAACAGGTGCAAATTTCTTTAGAGGATTTGATACATAATATCAGATGTAAGGCTTTCTATGAGGGTTTTGCCTGACACATTGACTCCAGAGACTAATTAATCTCTACATACAGAGTGACTCTACTACCGGACCACAGGTCTTCATCAAATACTGGGAATAGCCTAAACATTATGAAAATTGTAATACCTACAGGCTACATGTGGACTGCTACAGAACCACTAAGATCATTTTATAAGAAAATAGAGCCGGGCGGTGGTGGTGCACACCTTTAATCCCAGCACTTGGGAGGCAGAGGCAGGTGAATTTCTGAGTTCGAGGCCAGCCTGGTCTACAGAATGAGTTCCAGGACAGCCAAAGCTACACAGAGAAACCCTGTCTTGAAAAGCCAAAAAAAGAAAATACAAAATATGGCATTTAAAATATTCATTGATATATTATTAATATCAAATAATTTTGCTAGTGTGACTCCAAGATATCTACTCATTAGTATCCTTAGAAAAGTGGCTAAAATTATTATGAACAGTGTAAATTAAGTGGTTTATTTATGCTTTTTATTTATTTTCAATGTTTTCATAATTAACATATGTAGTCATTTAAATTGTGTATTTAATACCCTAGTAATATGGTTATGAATAAAAAATAACACCCCAGAGTTTATTGTCTTTCATGTTTTCTACTAAATAGTGATTCTAGCCCATGCTACAATACAGTCTTGCAGCTTTTTAACTTATGACTCAAACAATGGGAGGTTAAGTTTATGAAATATGTCTAACAGTTTATTTGATCACTTGATGTAAATGTTTTATAAGAAACTATTGGTTAAAAATAAACTTTATTTTTGCTTCTGGTTTTGTGGTTCAGAGACTCAGACTTGAATAGAAATTCCCCTATTTGATTACTCCTTTATTGGAGAGCAACACAAATGACGCATGCCTTAGTAATAATGTGCCTGCATGCAGGAGGCAGACCCAGAAATCACTGTAATATAAAAATGACATTTAGCCTTGACTGGATGAAATGTTCAGTGGGTTGTGTTTTCCATAGATCTCTGAGAATCTGATTTATTTTCATTACTACAATTCATATTTCTGGTATAGGCACTCAACACGGTAGTGCTCACATGGAATTATTCCACATAAAAATCTGTTACAACACATTATGACATTGGAGAGTAAACAGAATATGATACAAATATTCAACTAGTATAAACCAGTAAATATTATATATCAGACATCTTAAGTCAATAAAACATGATGTATTACTTAACATATATGAATGTAGATTACTAGGCACTTGGTGATAGACTCATTTTTACAAAAATAGTGTATTATTATCTGCAATCAAGACATATTTCAGAAAAATCACACATATAAACATTTAAAATGTTTAAGAGCCATAAAATTATTAGAACAGACTATAGATAAATATATTTATATCCCAAGTATAATGCTAAAGAAAGAAGTCACAGACTTAGTTGTCAATCATCACTTGTTCAGTGATGAAGTGTTTACTCTGCATTTATGGGGTCTTCTTTACAATCCCCAGCATGCGTGAAAATGTCATACACTTAAAACATGCATGATAAAAATAGAGTACAGTGGTTTTTAAAAGATAAGCCAAGGTAAAACCAAAGACAAACCAAAGGTAAAACATTTGTACCAGACAGAAAATAAAACTCTTAGTCAAAGGTATGCCATTGTATTTTGTAAGACATTCTATTAAATTATTAAGAAGTAGCTCCCTAGTAAGGTGGAGGTTTTGGACATCACACACACACACACACACACACACACACACACACACATTCATACATATACTCACAATTCACACAGACACACATTTACACACACACATACTCACACACCACATATATACATACACACACACACACCTTTTTATTATTTATTCTCTTGCATATTATATCCCAACCAATTTCCACTCCCTCCCAGTACTCCTTCACCTCCCCTCTCCCCAGCACCCCATAACATACATGCAGAGCCTAGCACAGACCAAAGCAGGCTTCATGACTGCCTCCTCAGTCTCTGTGAGCATCTATGAGCCCTGCTTAGTTGACTCTTTGGGCCCTGTCCTTCTAGTGTTCTTGACCCCTCTGACTCCTACAACCCCTTCCTGTCCTTCCTTAGAATCAATCCCTCAAGCTCTGCAGATGGTTTGGCTGTGGGTCTCTGCACCTGCATCTGTTTCCATCAGATGAAGCCACTCTGATGACAGTTGAGTTAGACACCTATCTATGAGTAGAGCAGAATAACATTAGAAATAATTTCGTTGACTTTTTTGTTTCGTTTTGTTTTCGCCAGCCTTCTTTGGTTCCATCCTGGGTCTTTGGGCTATCCAGCCTCTGATTTCTGGCCATCTAGGCAGTGCCAAGCATGGGCTCCCTCTAGTGGCATGGGCCTCAAGTTGGATCATGTATTGGTTGGCCACTCTCACAAGTTCTGTGCCACCATTACCCAGCACATCTTGCAGGTGGGACAACTTGTAGGCCAACAGATATTTTTGTGGGTTGGTGTCCCAGTTCCACCACTTGAAGATTTGTCCGGTTACTGAAGATGGCTGGTTCAGGCTCTATACCCCCATTACTAGGAGTCTTTGCTATGGTTCCCCTCAGAGATCCAGGGAGTTTCTACATCACCCCAAAATGCACCCCAATTCCAGTAGCCTCTCCCCAAACTTCTCCCCTCCATCCCTCTCTTCCCATCTGATCCCTCCTGTCTCCGGCCCCATTTGCCCTGTCTACCTGTAAAATCTATTTTATTTCCCCTTCCCAGCAAGATCCATGTGTCTGTTCTCCCCTTTGATCTCTTCTTATTAGCGTCTCTGGGTCTGTGGGCTGTAGCATAATCACGCTTTACTTCACAGTCAATATAGTACATACCATGTTTGTCTTCCTGTGTCTGGCTTATGCCACTCAGGATGAATTTTTCTAGTTTCATCCATTTGCCTGCAGATTTCATGATGTCATTTTTTAACAGCTGAGTAATACTCCATTGTGTAAATTTAGTACATTTCTTTATCCATTCTTCAGTTGAGGGACGTCTAGGTTATTTCCAGTTTCTAGCTATTATGAATAAAGCTGCTATGAACATAGATGAGCAAGTGTCCTTGTGGTAGGATGGAATGTCCTTTGGGTATATGCCTAAGAATGCTATAGCTGGGTCTTGAGTTCTTCATCTATTTTGGAAATTAGCCCTCTGTCAGATGTGAAGTTGGTGAAAAAAAATTTCCCATTCTGCGAGCTGCCATTTTGTCCTATTGATCCTGCCCTTTGCCTTATAGAAGCTTCTCAGTTTCATGAGGTCCCATGTATTAATTGTTGATCTTAGTGCCTGTGCTATTGGTGTTCTGTTCAGGAAGTTGTCTCCAATGTCAATGTATTCAATGTTATTCCCCATTTCCTCTTCTATCAGGTTCAGTGTATCTTGATTTATGTTGAGGTCTTTGATCCACTTGGACTTGAGTTTTGAACAGGGTGATAGATATGGATGTATTTCTATTCTTCCACATGCAGACATCCAGTTAGATCAATACCATTTGTTGAAGATGCTTTCTTTTTTTCATCGTCTATGTCTGGCTTCTTAATCAAAAATCAGGTATCTATAGGACACACACATGCACACACACACACACACACACACACACACACACACACACACTTTTTAAAGAAATGTTGAGATAGTCCCAGAACTAAGCTACAACAAGCAATAGATATTTTCTTTTTTAAAAAATCTCATTAGACTGTATTAATTGTATAAAAGAATGAGTGAGTTTCATTATGACATTTTCATAAATGAAGATATGATATGTGGATAATATCCACTCCCCATTTTTCTCTCTTGTCCTCTCCTTCCCCCCTCTTGATTGTCGTCTTCCTCTTCCCAAACAAATCTCTAAGGTGTCTGAGGAGTTCAGAGTCATGGGAATCCCTGGAGACTGGAGCTACAGGGTATTAAATGGGTACCCCTGGAGATGGGGTTACAGGGTGTCAGGTGTCCTGAGCTGTCGGACATAGTTACTGGGAACCACTTTAATCCTTTGTCTGAGGTCCACATTTGAGCTGCTGCACTGTCTCCCTAGCCCAGACTATGTCAAACCTTAAGAGGATTTTCCAATCTGAAAAAAATGCTCCTCCTCTGAAAGGGACAAACCTTGTAAATCCACTCACAATACATTGATGTATTTCCCTGTTGTACGTCAGCCAATTAACTAACAATTGTTATCTTAATTTTCTCTTTCCTTAAAATGTATTAATTAACAGCAAATACAGAAAGCAAAGAGCTCTAGAAATGTCCTTCAAACTGTTGTCACCTTATGGTTATGCTTTGCAATACCCCAGGAAGAATGTTTTCCCTCTTTAGTTGCTATGAAGAATCATGAGGTTTGCAGAGACTGCAGAAATAAGCTGCACTTGGGGACACTTTTGGATCTTCGTTTATAGGAGAAAAGACATAGGGAAGAAAAGTGTGTGTCGGGGGGAATTTATGAGTTCCATCTAAGACTGCCCAAGAAAGGACGATTTATCATGTAAGTCATTCTCAGGGAGTCATGGATTTCCTGGAACTGTAGCCAGCTAGATCTTACCACTTTATTCTCTTTGTGTATAAATATTAATCCCTTAATTGTGGTGTTTTAAATACACTATACTAAAAAAAAAATATTTTCAACCTTTAAAACGACAAGTGGCTAATATGACAGTTTTGATACTCCTGGAGGTGAATTTGCTATTCTTCAGAAATGTGTTAGCCCAACCATGAATGTCTGTTTTCTTTAAAAGTTCTTTTTCATGTCTAAAGGGAAAAAAAAAATCAAGAAGAAAAAGAAAAAGAAAAAGAAAAAAAAACCCGAGAGATCCCCTGGATGGCAGGTGGGCGTTTGCTTCCTTGTGGTTTTGCATCCTTTATCCCTTCCCTCAGGGTTCCCATGGTGACAATTTGTTTTCTAGAGTTAGAGTCAGCGTAGGATAATGCTTGTAACTCACTCTGATGGATGAGGCCCCATCACCGAGGTTCTCAGCTCCCACTTCCGGAAGGTGCCATAGCCCTTTTCCTTTCCCTCTGTCTCTTTTCCCCCTCACCGGAGTCCCGTTCTGCTAATACACCGGTGTGCTTGTGTGAGACCTGTACAAAGTGCTCTACTATCAACTATCACTTGATTGTTTGGGTGCAAGCTTTAAATATTCATTCATTCTGAAAGAAAGAAAGTCCTCATTTTTATCTAAATGAAAACTTAGAAAATTCAACAAAACATCTTTCTCTCCAATAGGACTCCTTTAAATAAATTGCAGCCGCTGGGGTGGGGGTGGGAAAGGAAGGAAAGAAAACTTGTTTTGTTTTGTTTTGTTTTTAGCGTTAGTAAGAATCTAGAGTTTTATTTATTTTATTATCATTTAGAAGGAAGAGGGAGGAGGTGAGCCACGGAGTGTATTCAAGGGTCAGAGGGCAACTTTCAACAGTTGGTTATTTCCTTCCATTCTTCGAGTTTCAGAAATTAAGCTCTGGTTATCAGGCTTGGCTCAGGCTTGGCAACAAGCACCCTTCCTCACTCACTGACCCATCTTGCCAATCCTTAAGAATTTTGAATATTGAATTCTAGAGCATGTGGTCCATATTGTTGTTCACTATAGTTATATGGAGAAGGCCTCTGTAGAATTACATCAATAAGCCCAGTTTTCTGGCTGTCATGTAATAGGAGAGCCACAAATAATAACAATGGACATAACCCTTCCTGGGGCCCACTATTGCCTCATTTACCCCTCACAATATTACAGATGTTGATATTGCCACTCACAAGGAAATGGGATGGCAGAGCTGAAATAATAGTCTCAACTTTACCC